>NW_028234426.1:6408452-6410952 GCF_977035675.1 Penaeus japonicus | reverse complement strand
GATATTAATGAGAATAATAAAAATGATAATGAAACAATGATTATGATAATGATAACAATAGCATTAACAATAACACCAGTAACACCATCATTAACAATTATAACACTGATGATAATGTTAATCATATGACTTAATGATTGCATGATAACTTGAACCTATAGGTGGATAGGTTGCATAACAAAATGACCTTGCAACATGTTATAGACTTAAAACCATCAGTTCGCCTCTGTATATTCGTTATTGCTTCAGTAATTAATGGTAATTACCCATACGGTCATTAACTGATTGTTTATTGATAATGAGAAGAAGATATTATATGTGGAGTGACTTAAGTGTGACTTCAGTGTGACTTCAGTGCGCTAAGTGGAACAAAGTCTGGGTCAGGTCATGACCTCTGGTGGGTGACCTAGCATTGCTTACCTTTATCTTCTTTTGTTGCATAGTCTTTCCCTTCTTTCTGTTATTGCATAATCTTCGTCATTCCCTTCCGTCATTGCAATATCTTTTTTTTGCAATTTCATAGTTTATTACTTCGCTTCCATTATTGCAAAGTTTTATCTTTGCACTTTTCTTATTGCATAACCATTGCCCGCCCCTTTCGTTACTGCAAAGTCTATTATTTCTCTTATTGCATTATTTTTTCTCTTGCTTTCTGTAATTGCATATCCATTCCCTTTCCTTTTTCGTTATTGCAAAGCTTGTTACCTCCGCTATTGCATACCCTTTCCCTTCCCTTACGTTATTGCAGTTTTTTCCTTTCCTTTCCTAGCATTGCTGCTAGCCATTTGATCATTATTGCTATCAACATATTTATCATTGCTACCATTTGTGTCATCTTTATCATCATTATCATTATTACATTACTGTTATCATTGGTATCATAATTATTATCATCATTATTATCATTATCATTATTATTATTGGTATTATGATTGTTATTATTATCATTATTATTATTATCATCTCTGTTGTTATTATCATCATTATTATTGTTGCTGTTGTTAATAAAATTGTCATTGTCATTTTTGTTATCATAATTAACATTATCATCAGTAATATTATCATTCTTATAATTATCATCATTATTATTACTATTATTACCATTATTATTATCATCCTCATCACTATCATTATTATCATTATTAGCATTACTATCATTATAAGGATTATTATCATTATCATCATTTGTTCAACATCCTGCTTTAAGGCGACTTAGTGCATGCAGAACCAAGAAACAAAGTATAGATATAATGAGATGCTATTAACGAATTATCAAAGTGTGTGATTATTTATATGGTATTATTTTTTAACAAGATATATTGTTGATATGATTATTGTTTAATAGAAGTAGTAGTATGATTATAGTAGTGCTATTATCATTATTCTTATAATTATTGTTATTAACAATATTGCTATCATTGCCCTTATCATATCATCCTCATTGTCATTGTTATCATTGTTATTATAATTATCATTATCATTATCGGTCTCGCTGTCATGATTATTGTTATTATCGTTACCAATGGCATGATTATTGCATCATCATCATAATCATCCTCATTATGAGCATTAGTGATATGGTTATTATCATGATATCAAAATTATTGTTATATCATTATCATCTTCATTGTCATCATAATCATTATCATTATTGTTGTTATTATTATCATTATCATTATTGCTTTTATAATCATCATAATCATTATTACGATTATTATCACTACTATTGTTATCATAACTATCACCATCACCACCACCACCATCATCATCATCATCATCATAATCATCATCATTATCATCATAATCAATATCATCATCTCCATTATCATTATCATAGTAGTAGCAGTCATAATGATAATGTCATAATTATCATTGTTAACATTACAACTAAATACTGATTTTTTAAATATAAACATTATATTCACATATATTCATTATAACACACACACACAAACAAACAAACAAAGACTCACACACACACACACACATATACACACTCACACACACACACACACAAACAAACAAAGACTCACACACACACACACACACATGCACACACACACACACACACACATATACACACTCACACACACACACACACATGCACACACACACACACACACACAAATACACACTCACACACACACACACACACAAATACACACTCACACACACACACACACACACACAAATACACACTCACACACACACACACACACACAAAGCCCACGCTAGCACACAATGAAAAGGATAGTGGAAGTAACGAAGAATTTCAACCAATCCAGCGAGAGGTAAAAAAACACGAAAAATCTTGAAAAAAAACACAGAAAAGAACGAAGAAAATAAAGAAAAAGGGCGGGAAGCCATTCCACTCTAGAGAGCGCGGGCCAAAGGGTTTTCCTTTGTTGAAGAGAGATAGGTAAAAAATAAAAAAAAGCAGTGATTACAGCTACGACAATCGAGAAAAGTTACAATCTGTTGTATTAGTAGTAGTAGTAGT
>NW_028234426.1:6373452-6375952 GCF_977035675.1 Penaeus japonicus | reverse complement strand
TCCTCACTGGATGTTCTAACTTCCGGACAGATATTCCAGCAAGGCAGTAGACGGAGACGTAACCACCGAATACGTTTCCTATTATTCAGATCGTCCATGGTGGAGCGTGGATCTGGAAGCTCACTATGTTGTGAAGGCTATTCGTGTACTTCCCAATGAATATTATAGCAGGTTCAGGTACATTTCGGTAAGTATTGGGGATGCATAGCCTGAATTAGGTTAGGTTAAGGTAGGTTAGGTTAGGTTAGGTTAGGTTAAGTTAAGTTAAGGTAGATTAAGTTTAGTTAGGATGGGATAAGTTAGGTTTGAGGGGATAGAGTTTTAGTTTGTTTTTTTTTTTTTCAGCTCATTTATCTATTGGTTGTCTATTTAGTTTTATTTTCGAAGGGTATGGAGTGGAGATTGAACCTGATTTTTGAAGGGGACGATTTGACTCTCTTGGGGAAGGGAGACTAATAAATTGAGGGGGCTTGCTTCTTTAGTTTAGAGGGGAGGGAGGGAGGGGGGGACAACCTGACTGAATTAGGAGAAATACAGTCTGTTATTTTCAAGACATTGCCTGTATTCTTTGGGGTCATTTCGAAGAAGAAAAATATATCAAATGCTTCTATACTGATGTGAATAGCAAGCATAGATAAAACATAGGCATAAAGTCCATGTGCCTTTTTTTCCCCCTCCGCGACAATGATAAACACGATAAGCACTTAAAAGTTACATATAAACTATAGATAATTATTATCTTAGGTGTTCGTCGGAGTAACTAAGGTACTGGGACTTAGCGACCTTGATACTCACATGCTTGTTGGCGAATACGTAGGACCTTATACAGCATCTTTGGGCTGGTACGTTTCATTTTCTCTTTTGTGCAATAAGCGTGGGTGTGTGGGTGTGTATCACACCCACACACCCACACCATCAAACACAAAAAAAAAAAAAAAAAAAAAAAAAAAAATATGCATGTTTATGACAAATTATTATGCATATCTGTTTATAAACTAATATTTAAGAAACACCAAACCTTCCTTCTCCCTCTGCTGCTCCTATCCCTCTACCTTCTCCTCTCCGTTTCCTTCTTTTCTCTTTCTTCCCATTCCCCTCGTCTTCCTTTTCATCCCCTCCTCCCCCTCCTCCTCCTATTTGTCTTTCTCCTGCTCCTAATTTTTCTTTCTCTTTTTCCTCCTCCCTTTTTCCCTTCTCCTCCTAATTTCCCTTTCTCTTTCTTTCCCTCCTCCTCCTCCTTTTTTTCTTCTCCTCTTTCTTTCTTCCCCTCCTGCCTATTTCCTCCCCCTTTCTTCCTCTTCCTCTTCCACCTCCCTCCTCCATCCCCTTACTTCCTCCTCCTCCCCTCTTCCCCCTCATTTTCTCCTCTTTCTCCCTCTTCCTCCTCCTCAATCTTCTCCACCTCCTCCTCCTCCTCCTCCTATTCCTCTTCTTTCTAGGCTGGAGTTCAACGTCAACGAGACAGCTTGTGGCCGCTATGTTAGTCTCAAAGGAACTTCAGACTACCTGCATGTCTATGAAGTTGAGGTTCTTGTGTAAATTCGTGTCAGCTCGAGTTATACTACCCAAGATAAACAATGGATAAGGCAAACATTAAATGGTAGAAAAATGACTTGACAGACAAAGAGAGAAAGGAAGAAATTGAAGAGAGAGAAAAGAACTGGAGAAAAAAAAAGGTTTAAAAAGTTTTTGTAGTTTTGTTATCATTAATATTATTGTTATTATTTTAATAATATTATTATTATCTTATTACTATTAACAGTATTTTTGCTATCTTTATTAACACCAATATTATTCTTATCATTATTACTGATGTTATTATCATTGCTAGTATTATTGGTATTGTCTGTATCATTGTTGTTATTATTATCACCATTACTAGTCATTATCATGATTATAATTTTCAGTGTAATCATTATTACTACTATTATGATTATTATGCTCAATATCATTATTATCATCATAATCATCATCGTTATCAATCTTATTGTTGGTGTTGTTTTATTTGTTTTGTTTCATTGTTTATCATTGATTTATTGATTACTTGGCTATTATTATCTGTGTCCTGTTCATCTTATTCGCAAGTGCTCTGTCTCACAGTCTTCTTCCTTTTTTTATTTTCTTCTTCATTTCATTTTTTTTTTTCTCCAAGACCATCATCATTAGTGCTGTTTTTTCCATCATTATTATTGAAAATATAATTATCATTATACTTCTCCGTCTCCTTTATCTTCTTCTTCGTCCTCCTTCTTTTCTCTCTTTTTTTTTTTTTTTTCTTCTTCCGTCTCTTCATCGTTTTTATCTTCTTTCTCTTTTGTCTTTCTCTTCTCTTTCTTTCTTCTTACTTCTTCTTGTAGTTCCCTCTTTTACCTCTTAAAAGAAACGTAAAAATCACTAGACTGCTTAAAAGAGCAATGTTATCTTAATCACAGAATTACGCAATCTGCACTTGAGTGAATAATTCAGGTATTCTTGGTCAGTACGAAAATCAAGTATGTAT
>NW_028234426.1:6368452-6370952 GCF_977035675.1 Penaeus japonicus | reverse complement strand
AACAAATTTAACTGGATGTCGTCCTTTTTTTTCTTTCTTTCTTTCTTTTTTATGCCGAAACAAAAATAAAATGAAGAATAATGTCATTGCTTTTCATGATTATGATAATGGTGATGCTCATCATCATTATAAAGCGGAGGGTGATCATTAAAATGGAATTATCAGATCGAGAGAAGAGACGTTGATATTAGTTATGGAAGTTGATATTACAACAATTTTATTTAACTAAAAAGATGACATGTTTACAATGGTACGGAAGTATTTACATTGCAGTCCATACAGTAGGATATATATTAATATGATATAGTGTATCTACTGACAGGTAATTTTTCATAAAAAGTGAAAGTGGATTATTATTTGGCCTACTGAATGTGAATACGAAAACAGATATACACATTATACACTTTGTTTTTCTTTGTCCGATTTGGAACCTATAAAAGGATCGAAATGTCATGTATTTTATTTAATTCCTACTGTGGCATTATTATATATATGTGTGTGTGTGTGTGTGTGTATGTGTATGTGTGTATGTGTGTATGTGTGTATGTGTGTATGTGTGTATGTGTGTGTGTGTGTGTGTGTGTGTGTGTGTGTGTGTGTGTGTGTGTACATGTTACTGTGTTTGTTTTCCTGATACATTATCCTCACTAAGAATTTAGATTTCAGACACCTCTGGTTTTGGAATGCACTTCGGTTAACAATGATCTGGCCAAAACTGGGCCAGAATTAGTTTCGATAATCTACATAAACACACCCACATTTTACAGACATCATGTGTTTAGTGTAGTTCGTTGCACAAAAAGCCATATATGACTAGTATATATATATATAAACATAATCTGTAAGTTAACTAAGCAACACGATTTAACATCAACAGAATGAGCAAACCATCAAGAATCACGTCTACAGCAATATTTACAAACATTTGAAATATCTTTATATAAATGTACTGGCATGCGTTGAGTACTATTACCAGTGCCCCTAAGCCACTTGAGATCCAGAGTCTTCATTGACACATTGTTGAGTATGGCCATAGCCTCCCTCCCCCGGCAACAGGAACCACCTTGCCGTGGAGTTTGGAGATGGATGGATCGGCTTTGGTTTGTCCCTCCTCCAGTACTCCCTCTCAGTCAGCGAGAGCTAGCACCGGCATGGATTCCAGAAACATTTTCATACTCATTCTCACGGATTCCAGAGAGGTTGACATACTCGGCATCGTTGGCGTAGATATGCTCCTGGCTTTGGCCGCAGGGACTAATGGCTTGACTCGCTTGGGGTTCGAATCTCACTCCCAAGGTGTAGGGGCTTTCGTAATCATGCCTCGCAAGACTTTCCCGGCTCGACGTCTGGTCATTGGCTTTCTGGTTCTGAAACATTTGAGACTGAACATTGAGAAACTTTAGCTCGTTCCCGGAAGTGGAGGGAGAGTAATTAAAATCAAATGTGATTGAAAACGAAAAAAAAAAAAAATATATATATATATATATCTCCAAGAGCAGAGAGGACTTACTGTGGCCGAAACAGCTGTTCCTCCAGGTTGTCCATTAGCATCTGAAATGTTAGTGGGTCCGAGTTATTACAGTACGTTCTGCCCTGTGAGAGGACCCTCACTCCTTAAGACAACATTGCATACATTTCTATAGCCAAAGTATGCTTACCCGCTGCAAGCTGTTTTATTTCCACTAGGTGGTCCACCAGTCTCTTGCCTCGCCTGCAGAGAGGAGCAAGACAGTGAAATGAACGAAGTCTTCATGACTCGTTTGACATGATCAGAATAAGACATGAAACTAAATGAGGTTAAGTAGACTGACGAGAAAGGCGAGCATGCTGGTAATTGAAAGGGATAAGTGCTTGAGAGGAGAAAACACAAAGGATGAATTCAAAAGTCAAACACACACACACACACACACACCTACACTATGTACATAAGGACATAAAACTGACCAGTACAAAAAAGGCACGAGTAGAAAGACGGTCAGCAGGAGTGCGGTCAGCAGGACTAGGATCCACACCGGAAGGCCCTCTGCGGGCGGCATGGCGACCTCGTTTGCATTGTATCTGCTGCAGTGACGCCTGTTGCACGCTGCTACCTCGAAGCGATGGTTTTGTCCAGGAGTGAGCCCATATATCTAGAGAAGTGGGAGGAAGAGTAAGAGTCTCAGTACACGGGGAAAAAAATGAAGGTGCGGTATACAGTGGTCAACAAGTGTGCACATATTTAGTAAAAAAATAAATAAATAAATAGAAATAATAAAAAAAGAAAAAAAAAAGAAAAGAAAAAAAGACTCAAACAAGTCTCATGAATCATAAGGCATATATTACAACAATTATGGAAAGAGTCTTGGATGGAGCATTCCTAGCCCCTCTAACAAAGGCTCTATACCTCTATCCATGAACAAAAAGCAATATACATTACGCTTATAATCATGATAACCATGTCATATTGACAACAACAAAAACAATAATATTCACCTGGCATCGTTGCACTAGAAGAGTGTCC
>NW_028234426.1:6335952-6340952 GCF_977035675.1 Penaeus japonicus | reverse complement strand
GTCAACGAGAGGGTAGGTATTTATTGCTGGTTATTAGCATTTTATTCGTTTGTTCTCTTTTATTGATGGTGTCTATATAGTGTCAGGATAGTGTTATTTGTCAGCGGATCACTTCGTCTTACTAAGAAATTATAATCACGTAAAATTAAGAAATAAAGAATCACATATAAAATGAAAACGTATGGTTCAGTAGGAAATAAAGGTGTAAAAACTATATTGACATATTTGCACTAATATCCAATATATTTTTTCTTTATCTTTTTTTTCTAACTGTCTGCAATTCAAATTTTATCTTGAAGAATGCTGATACAAGAATTATTTGATAAGAAGTAGCTATCCTTGTTTATCATTAGAAAAATCACTTAATACATCGTGTATATGTAATCACTCGTTAATCATAACTATAATCATGAATTAAGTTCCGTCAATTGTAGATTTTATTTTTATTATTACTAACTTTCTTGTATTACTTTCATCTTTACTAACATCTTCGTCACCATCATTGTTGCAAATTACGAATATTTTAGATGAATAGATAGGTGAAGAAAGATAGGTAAGTGGTTGAATAGATAGGGAAACAGATATCTAAAAAAAAATAAAAAAATAAATAAAATAGAAAAAATATGCTAAATGATTTACATATAAACAAAAGATAAAACGTCACTTCAGATGATCCGTTTTCCTTCCCGGTATCTCATCTTTCAGACAAATGGGTCGGAGCCAAAGCCCTGACCTGGCTTGACGGCACTGCGGTGACCTCTGACCTTTGGACCATGTCTGACCCCAATGGAGCACCAGAAGACTGCATCAGGATGGTGCTTATGATGTCATTATTCCAGCTCGGGGATTCTGGGTGTAATACCATGTATGAGTTCGTGTGTGAGCTTAAATTTTGAGGGTTTTTTTTCATGAAAGATTTGCTGGATTATTCTCTTGTTTTTAGTTCTTATTCTTTTCATTTTTTTATTATTATTATCGTTATGATTTTTATTTTCGTCCATTCCTTTCTTGTGGTTGTCTTTTTTGTGTGACTATTTGTCGTAGAAGTTCCTTATTTTTCTTATTGAATTTTCTTATTTATATTTGTTTCGTTCGTGTGTGAAATTTGATCCTCATTTTCTTTTCTTTTCTATTTTTTCTTGTTCTATATCGTTTGTTCATTGTTTGGATTTATTTCTCTATTGCATTTAAGTTTTCTCGTTGATCCATTTAATTTTTCATTTCGCAAATTGAGTTTTTTTTTTCCATTAATTTCACTTTCAACATTAAATTCTATTTTGATGAAGATTTTTCTGATATGATAGAATTTTTCGCTTCAAATTTTGATTTTTTTTTCTTCTTCTTCTTCTTCTTCTTCTTCTTGAAGTTTTTCATGAAAAGAAATTTCGTTAATAAAAGTTTCGTAATTAATCTATTGGTCATTAATTTCCGATGGTTTATGATTTGTTAATCAAAGATTCAGATACAATGTTCTTTCTATTTTCTTCAAAATTATGAAGTCTTTGAAAGTTGGCAAGGCGCATGTGTGATTTAAATTTAAAAATCACCAGAATCGCGTCTGATTGGCTGACAGTGTGATCCGTTAAACACTGCCAACCAATCTGCGACGTTGATTTTTTTGTGTTACTATTTGTCGTAGAAGTTCCTTATTTTTTCTTATTGAATTTTCTTATTTATATTTGGTTCGTTCGTGTGTGAAATTTGATCCTCATTTTCTTTTCTTTTCTATTTTTTCTTGTTCTATATCGTTTGTTCATTGTTTGGATTTATTTCTCTATTGCATTTAAGTTTTCTCGTTGATCCATTTAATTTTTCATTTCGCAAATTGAGTTTTTTTTTCCATTAATTTCACTTTCAACATTAGATTTTATTTTGATGAAAATTTTTCTGATATGATAGAATTTTTCGCTTCAAATTCTGTTGTTTCGCGTTTTTCTTTTTTTTGTTGTTGTTGTTGTTGAAGTTTCTCGTGAAAAGAAATTTCGTTAATAAAAGTTTCGTAATTAATCTATTGGTCATTAATTTCCGATGGTTTATGATTTGTTAATCAAAGATTCAGATACAATGTTCTTTCTATTTTCTTCAAAATTATGAAGTCTTGGAAAGTTGGCTAAGCGCATGTGTGAGTTAAATTTAAAAATCACCAGAATCGCGTCTGATTGGCTGACAGTGTGATCCGTTAAACACTGCCAACCAATCTGCGACGTTGATTCAAAATTTCAATTTGTCAATTCCTCATATACAGCCGTATTCTATAACGTTTTCTGCGTGTCGTGGCCATGTCATGTTCATGTTATGTCCATGTCGTGTTCATGTAACGAATGCGGTATTCTAGGACGCAAAAGCGCGGCACGTTCGCGTCAACTGCTTCAGGTTTACCAACCGTTCCAAAGTTAACCCACTTATTAACATGTTTCGGATGAATGGCACTGTCCACACGACAAATTCATAAGAGAAACTACAATCATAGGTAGCACTAACATAAGATAATTCAATTTTGGTATGAATCAGTCGTTGTACTTGTTCCTAGTTAAAGAATTGACAACCATTTCACGAACGCGCTGTTGGTAATTCACTCTACGCTCGATCAAAACAAACGGGATGTGAGGGACCGTGTGTTTATGAACAGATCTTCCTTATTTTATCTTTGTATATACTGTACATATATGCGTATTTTTAATATATCATGCATATAGATTTAATGGATACATATTTCATATAATTATATGCTTTAATTTTACGTCCCTGACTACTTTTACCATTCATTTAACTTCACTCTCCTTCGAAAAGTCCGCCAAAAGGTAAACAAACTCAAAATCAGCAGAGAATCCATGTTTTCCTAAAAGAGTTTGTAATCCGTGTCTAGGACAATGATGCCTAATATAACCAATATAGGTATTACTTTTCAAACGTAGTATGCACATATGAAGTATTGGTAAGAAAAAGTACAGTAAAAATATGATTTTTTCACTTGTGTAACTATCGTGACAAGCCTACCCCCTTGCCACGGAGTTTCCACGATTGTTCCAATACTTTCCACGCATCTGCCACGAATTTGCCACGCTTTTGCCGCGAAACCGCGCTTCTAGAATAAGAATCGCGGCATGTTCATGTCATGTACACGGCGCGCTTAGGGACTTAGAATATGGCTGATAGTGCAATGTATTTCTACAACGAGGTAAAGCTCTTTATATTTATTATTTGTTTGTTTGTGTGATCTATGCTGAAAATTTCGTTGCAAATTGATGTTTAACGGTATTTAGACTGAATAAATTGCAAAATTATGATTCATTTTTGAAGAAGGGTGATATGTTGCTCGTGTGAGTTTGCTATTTTGTGATGTGTTATATACAGGAGTCATATAAATAATCACAAAAGAACACCTAGTTTGATTAGATATCCTTTCCGCTCACACACACACACACACACACGCACACACACACATACACACACGCACACAAACAAACACAAACAAACACAGACACACACATACAATACAACAAATGCACACACGTACACGCATACAGGCGTTAATACAACACACAAACACTTATACACACACACATACACACATATACATACAAAACACATACACACAAATCACACACACACACACACACACACGCGCGCACACACAACACACACGCACACATCACACAGAAAATACACACACAATGCATACACATACACACACACACACAATGCCTATACACTTGAAACAGATACACACTTTAAAGATTTATGACAAGAGCAAAACAACTGCAATAGAAGATAATGATAATGATGATGATAATGATAATGATGATGTAACATATTATATTAAGCAACTGTGACATTTTATCAAAGTAATATTTTTGCACTTAGGTTTGTGATAATGATGATTGCAATGACAATCATGACAATGTATAGTGAAGATAATAACATTGATGTTGATGAGGAATATGATGATGATAATGATCATGTTGAAAATTATAATAATAATGATAATAATAATAATGCCAATGAAAACACTAACATAATAACAATATAATGATAACAATAATAATAATAATGATAATGATAGTAATAATAATGATAATTATAATGATAACAGTAAATAACAATAGTAAAAAAATAATAATGGCAACAAGAATGACAGTAATGATGGTAAGGATGATAGTAGTAATAAGAGGAAAAAAATATAACATTAATAATGACGTCAATAGTTATAACAAGTTATTGTTATTACAGTTATTGATATCATAAGCAATGCTATCATTATCATCCTCGTTATCATTATCATTTTTATCATTATACTCTTAACGCTGTTGTTGTTCTTATAATCTTTATCACCATTCTTATCATTATCATCATCATCAACAATAGTAATAATGATGATGATAGTGATATTAGTTATAACAATGGTGATTAGCAGTAATGATAAAATGATAAATAAATATTTCAGTATTATTGATGATGATAAGGACGCCAATAATGATATTGTTAATGATTTCAGCAACCATGGCAATGATATGCATAATGCATAGAATTAACAAGAATAAAAATTAACGCCATTTCTAATGGTGATAATGATAATGATGATAAATATAACGCTAATATATATTTTTTTAAATTATTGCAATGATGATGATGATAATAGTACAATTAGTAGTAACATCATCAATGATAATGATGATTAACATATTTTACTGTTTATTTTCAAAATATTTTTCTCTCTCGCTTTCCTTTTTCTTTTTCTTTTTTTTCATTTCTTACAATTTTTGTCGTAAGAACTATCTACCTTTTCTTCAGAACAGTCGTGAGGATATTGAAAATTGAACAGAGGGAATGAGAAGAGAGAAAAAGAGAAGGAGAGAGAAAAAGAGAAGGTGAGAGAAGGAGAGATAGAGTTAGGAAGGGAGGAAGGGAGGGAAAGAGAGAGAGAGAGAGAGAGAGAGAGAGAGAGGGGGGGGGGGGAAGAAAACAAAAATCATAGTCCAGTTTATTTATTTATAATATCA
>NW_028234426.1:6320952-6323452 GCF_977035675.1 Penaeus japonicus | reverse complement strand
CGGGAGGAGGGGAGGAAGTGGAGGGAAGGGGAGGGACAGAGAAGGGAAGAAGGAAAATGGAGAACCGGAAGGGGGTGGAGGGGATCCGTGACAGATGTAGGGTGGGGGGGGGGAAGGTAGAGGGCGTGACCGTGAGACCTTTCCTCTTTCACCTTTTCCTACCCCCTTTAGCGCGCTCTCTCTCTCTCTCTCTACGCTATGTAGTGGTTCAGTGTTTATTACTTTTACCTGTGTTTGTTTGTGTGTGTTTGTTTGTGTGTGTGTGTGTGTGTGTGTGTTTGGTTGTTGCTGTTGTTTGCGACTGTGAGTATATTTGAGTTTTCTTTCTCCTGTGTGTTCTCACTTTCTTTGCAAGCATATCAATCTTCATTTCTTATGCTCTATTTCCAATCAAATACATACATACACACACACACACACACACACACACACACACACACACACACACACACACACACACACATATACACACACACACGCACACGAACACACACACACACACATACAGACACAGACGCGCGTACACACACACACACACACACAAGAGCACACATGGTGTTTTTACGAGCTTGAAGTCCCTCTTTTTATGATATATCGACTGCTGATGACGCAATCCATGTGTAAAGGTGAGATGATAATGACATCTTCCTGTTGACAACCACATAAGGCGGGAATTAGGCCAACATAACACACGATAATTGACCTTAAGGTTATCGTGGCAACAGCTGCCGTGACATTGAAATAGTAGCAGTGAAAGAAAGAGAGAGAGAGAGAGAGAGAGAGAGAGAGAGAGAGAGAGAGAGAGAGAGAGAGAGAGAGAGAGAGAGAGAGAGAGAGAGAGAGAGAGAGAGAAAGAGAGATTAGAGCAAGTCGGCTTATATAAATAGCTAAATAGATTGATTATTATATTGATAGCGATGCAGGTAGATAAATAGATATATAGAGATACAGAATGAGATATAGCCATGTAATATATATTGACTGAATTTATTGCGACTAAATAATGTTATATAGATGAGGGCAATGTGTATATGTATAGATATGTTTGTATGTATGTATATATGTATATGTATGTATACATATGTATATATATATATTCTTTTTTTATACACACACACACATACACGTATACGTACATATAGTCATATATATAACACATCACATACCTTTCCATCTCGCAATGCTGTTGATCGCTATTGCATTAAGTATCAGATCGCTGTCTTAACCCACTGACCTGCTCTTGGAAATGTCTCTACGGTTGATCTACGATGATTATAACAATAAACTCGCGAGCCAGACACAATGTGTGTGTGTTATAAACCATTGATCGTTTTTTCCCCCATTGTTTGATGTTACGTGAGGCCTCCTTTTGCGATAAAGTGTTTTTTTTTCTTCTTCTTCTTTTTTTCTTCTTCGCTTCCTTTGATACTTTCTTTTTTCCTCTTGTTTTTTTTTTTTTCTTCTTCTTCTTCTTTATCTTTCTTTTATCATCTTTGTCTTATTTCTATTTTTTCTGATCTTTTTTCTTTTATTTTCTGTTTCCTTCTTCTTCTTTTTGTCTTTTTGTCTTTGACTCTTTCCTCCCTCCTTCTCCTCTTATTCCTCTTCCTTTTCATCATCATCATCGTTCTCTCAATATTCTCTTCTCTTTCATCTATATTCTTTACGTCTTCTGCCTCTCATTCTTTTTTTCATTTTCCTAAACCTCTTTTTATTACTTTGTTCCCTCCTCCTCATCCTTTCACTTCTATTTCCTCTCTGTCTCTTTTCTTTATCCTCTTCTTTCTTCTTCTCTTTCTTTTTTATTGTTTTTCATCACATCATTGCTTCTTCTAACTCTTTCTTCTCCTTCTCCTCCTCCTCTTTCTTCTAATCTCGCGTTCTCCTCCTCCTCTTCATCTTTGTCGGTCTACCCCTTCTCCTCCTCCCCCCACCCCCCCTCTTCCTTCCCCGTCCTTTCCTCTCCTTCATCATCACAATCTTCCCCCTCTTTCTTCTTCACCTCCCTCTTTCGTTTCCCTTTATCCTCTTCTTTCTCCACCAGTTCCTTCTTCTCCGATTGATTTGTCTTTTCTTTCTTTCTACTTTCCTCTTCCTTCTCTCCCACTACATCTCCACCATCAACAACAACAACAACAACAAAAACAAAAGCAACAATCAACAAACAACAGCTCGGAGGAAGAGTAGCCAACTACCAGCACCTGTCTCCACTTAGCACCGCCCTCGAAATCCGTGGCTTGGGTGCTGAAGAAGTGCCTCGAGTGCTGAAGACAAAAGGCCTCGACCGATTCCCCTTCCGCTCGCATTCTTGAAAAGAGGGCGGAGAGATAGGGAGGTGTAGGGGTGGTGGTGTAGGGGTGGGGGTGGTTGTGGGGGGGTGGGGGGAGGAGATGTAGGGATGGGGGTGGGGATGGGCGTGGGGGTTGGGACGGTGTAGGAGGTGTAGGGGTTTGGGGGTTAGGGGTGGGGTCGAGGTCGCGGAGGAGGGGAGGTGTGTGGG
>NW_028234426.1:6313452-6315952 GCF_977035675.1 Penaeus japonicus | reverse complement strand
TCTCTCCCCCATGCCTCCTCTCCTTTTCATCCCCCACCCCCCTCTCTCTCTCTCTCTCTTTTCTCCCCCTCTCTCCCTCAACACCTCTTTCTCTCTCTCTTCCTCCACTTCTCTCCATCTAACTCTCTTTCTCTCACTCTCTTTCTCCCCCTTCCTTTTTTCTTCCCCTCCCCCTCTCTCTCTCTCTCTTTCTCTCTCTCTCTCTCTCTCTCTCTCTCTCTCTCTCTCTCTCTCTCTCTCTCTCTCTCTCTCTCTCTCTCTCTCTCTCTCTCTCTCTCTCTCTCTCTCTCTCTCCCCCCCCCCCTTCTTACGCCTCGACTACCCATCTCTCTCATAAGTGCAAGTCCGTTAAGTTGTTCAGCTGCAATTTCCCTGCATTGCCGATCGTTGCATCTGTTCAGCCACTTATGCAAATAACGGGAAATTCTCTCCTGATAGGACCAGTTTTTGTAGTTGTTTTTTTGCAGTGGTTTTAAATATCTCTTCCTTTAGAAAATAGGGGGATGAAAAAATGATAGTGATGGTGATGATGATGGTGGTGATGATGATGATAATGATAAAAGCAATGATGACAATTATGATAATCATGATAACCTTAACAAATTATAATTGTAATGACAATACTGATACCAAGAATTACCAATAATTACATCATTATTATTCTTGATGTTATAGTTCCTTTTATTATCATCATTATCATTATCATCAGAGATAACAATAATAACAAAAAAAATTATAACAAATAAAAAAAAATACTTTCAATATACCACACAGTTTCCCAAGTCAACACCATATTCGTATCTTATCATACAGTTAAAAAACAAACAGTTAAAAAACACACAAGCATCTGTTGCTCAATTACTGTAGAACAAGTCCTGTTCTCGCCACACACGACGAGAAGAAAGATATTTTAGTCGTAAGATAACACACACAAAAAAAAAAAAAATAAATAAAAAAAATGCTGTCACTTTTCAGAAGCGTGTGGGAAGAAAGAGTGAGAGAAAGATCATGGCAAACATCTTGCTTTCTATCTATCTATCTATCTATATATATATCTATGTATATATATATATATATATATATATATATATATATATCGATTTATCCATCTCTCTTTATATAGATACACACACTTACACACATACACGAAGAGAGAGAGAGGAGGAGTGAGAGAGAGAAAGAGAGAGATATAGACATGATTATATATATATATATATATATATATATATATATATAGAGAGAGAGAGAGAGAGAGAGAGAGAGAGAGAGAGAGAGAGAGATAGAGAGAGATAGAGAGAGAGAGAGAGAGAAAGAGAGAGAGAGAGAGAGAGAGAGAGAGAGAGAGAGAGAGAGAGAGAGAGAGAGAGAGAGAGAGAGATGAGTAGATAGATAGATATGATAGATAAGTTTATACGTTTGTTCAGTGAAAAATATATGTACTTGTTTGCGTATGAGTGTGAATGCCAGGCAGATAAATGAATAAACAGAAACAAACAGACAAAGTAAACGATAGAATGCAAGAGTAGAGAATCAACAGGCAATAGATAGCAGCCCCCCCCCCCTCATCCCCCCTAATCCCTAATGAAAAATATAATAACAATAAAAAAAATATAAAAATAAAAAAAAAAATACAGAAAGAAAGTGAGATGACGAGGTTAGCCATCCTGCCGACCTAACCCAGGCATAGTGCAGGTGTAGCTGTTTTCTTTCACGCCCTCGAGGTACCTCGGCCGCCCACACGCCCCTACTTTCACTTTCTTCGGAATGTAGTTTTTATAAAGTAGTTTACCTTTTTTTTTTTAAGGAATTGGGTATATACGGCATTTCAGATAACCGAAACAAATTATAAAACTATTAATAATGATAATAATTAAAATGAAAATTAATATAACGTAAAGAAAAAGACTCCCACGCGACCAGAAATATTGTTACGATTGCGTGACACAACATAGAAGTGCAAAATCTTGTGCGTGACTGATCTAGTCACATTGCTTTCTCAAATTGTGAACTGCATCACTCAACGAACTTTAGAACGCCTCCCTCTCCCTTTTTCTTTCCTTTCCCTTCTCTTCCCTTCCTCTTCTCACTCCTCCTGCATTCCTTTCTCCTCCTGTGTCGTCCTCTTCCTCTTCTCCATCCTTATTCTCTCCCATCTCTTCCCTCAATCTAAATCTCTTTTCCTCTCCTTCTCCTCCCTTTCTTCCTCCCTCATTTTCCTTATCTCATCCTTCCCTCCTTTCCTCCTTTCCTCCTATCTCCTCTCCTCTCCTCTTTTCCCATCTCTCCATCTCCCCCCTACCCCCTCCCCCTTCCCCCCCTACTCCCACCGTGACGAGGAATCTGATAGCATTACCGTGACGTTCACTATTGCCAGGGAAAAGTACGGTAAAGATTCTACAAGCACACGCCAATACAGGATGATCTTATATCTATGACTTATTATCTAATCTACCGAAGATCTTTCTCATCTACAGCTCATGTCTTTTATGGGAAATTGATT
>NW_028234426.1:6309322-6313352 GCF_977035675.1 Penaeus japonicus | reverse complement strand
CCCCCACTCCCCCCTAACGCCCCCCTTCCCCACTCCCCCTCTCCCCACTCTCCCACTCCCCCACTCCCCTCTTCCCCCCCTTCCCCACTCCCCACTCCCCCACTCCCCCTCCCCCTCAGACGGACGCACGCTCAGTTGCGCGAAACGTTTTCTCCGTGTCGGGCCTGTGTCGGTGGGAAACTTTCCTCTCACGTCGTTACGTCGGCAAAAATCTGTGTGGATTATGATCTGCATGTGATTTATATTTGCGTAGAGATGACTATACGCATGGACATACTTGCATGAACACAATCACACCAGCAATATATATATATATGTATATATATATATATATAAATATATATATATATATAATATATTATATATATATATATATTTATTTTATATATATATTTACTTATATTTGTATTAGTGTGGTGTGTTATTCTTGTGTCTGTGGTGTGTGTTCTATATGCTACAGGTTTATATATATATATATTATATATATATATAGTATATATATATTTTTTTTATATATATATATATATTTTTTATATATATATATTTTATATATTTATATATATGTATATAATTACATAATATAATATATATATATTTTTTTTTTACATTCATATATATATGATATATTTATATATTATATATATATATATATATTTATATTTATATATATTCTAATTTATTTTATATATATTAGTTATATATATATATATTATATATTATATATATATATATGTATGTATGTATTATATATATATAGATATATATATATATTTATATATATATATATATATATATTTTATAATTATATACTATATGGTCTACAGGTTTATATATATATATATATGTTTTATAAATATATATTTAAATATATATATATTATATATATTATAATTATATATTATTTATATCATTTATTTTTATATATATATATATTTTATATATTTATACTTATGTATATACATACTGTTATATTATTTATATTTATTCTTTCATATTTATTTTTAAACATATATTATTTTTTTATATAGTTATTTATATATATATATATTTATTATTTGTGGTTGTTGTGTGTGTGTGTTATAGGTCTACTTGTATAGGTTTGTATATATATATATTTTATTTTTATATATATTATTAATATTTTTTTTTTTATATTTTATTTATATATTTATTTATATTTTTAGTTTGGTATTTTATGTATGTTTGTTATGGATGGTTGTTTATGGGATATTTTTGGATATGTATTGTATATATATATATATGGCTATATATATATATATATTTATATATATATATATATATAATTATGTATGTATGTATTTTGCATATGGCATACAGTTAATTTTTTAATATACATTGTTTTTTATGTGTATATATACATTATATATATAATATATATTTTTATATATTTTCTTAATATATATATATATTTATATATATATATATAGTTGCATATGCACATATACATACAAGTGTATATGTTTATAAATATACATTTAGGATTTTTGATCTTTTTTTTATTTTAGAGTATATATATATATATATTTATTTAGTATATATACTGGTCGTATATATATATATATATAAGTTATTATTTGATATACATATGTTAATATATAGTTTTTGTATGCATATGCATACATGGGACAGGATATATTTATATATATATATATATATATATTTGAGTGTGATGATATATAGTTGTGTAGTATATTTATATATATTGTGATATGTTTATATATATATTATTTGTATTGGGTTAGGTAATTTGATTTTCTATTTTTAGTGTTTTATTTTATAGATATTTGTTATGTAGTTATTTGCCGGTTATTTTAGTTTTATTGTTATAGGATTTATTGATTGTGATTCGCGGGTTTGTTTGCTTTATTTTTCTTTGTATATTCTTTGGTTTTTGTTTTGATACATTAACTATGATAATATTTATATATATGTATATATTACATGCATTAACATATATATACTATAAATATTTATTATATACTTATATATTATGATATATATACATATATATAGTTAATTTATATATTATATTATATATATATATATATAATATATATATATATTTTTATATATGTATGTTTGCACTTTATTACATGACCATATATATACCATATTTATTTATATATATATTATATATATATTTTGTTTTATATTTATCTTATATATATTATATATATATATATATATGTATGATATATTTTTATATAGTTGTTTATGTATATATATATATATATATATATATATATTGCAATTATATATATATATATATCTAGTTATATTATTATATATATATATAGTTTTAGATAGATTGATATAGTTTACATTTTTTTCTTACTTTTATATATATATATATACATATATATATAAATTTTTTTATAGTGAGTATATATATAGGGGTTATTTATATATATATATATATTATATATATATATATATATATTATATATATTTCACTGTGTGTGTGTGTGATTATGTGTGTTTCTATTTGTGTGTGTGTGTGTGTGTTTGTGTGTGTGTGTGTGTGTCTGTGTGTTTGTGTCTGTTTGTGTTTATGTGTGTGTGTGTTTGTGCGTGTGTTTGTGTGTGTGTATGTGTCTGTGTTTGTTTGTGTGTGTTTGTTTGTGTGTTTGTACGTGTGCAGATTCTCATTTGTTATATTCAAGTGTGTTGTATTACCTATAATATAGATCCTAGATATCAACATTATACCTAACTTAAAAAAAAAGATTAAGAAACCTAGTATAAAGCATATGTAATAAAACAACACAAAATAACAAATGTTTCAGATTTATTACATACACAGTAACTGAATAAATAAAACACTTTCAACAAAAGCATATAGCCAGGCAGGTACAACTGTTTACAACTGAACAACAACAAAGAGATTAATACTATATTGAAAGCTTATAAGGGTGGTTGAATGGATCACACTTCATTGAGTAAACAAAAGCGAAAGGTTTAAATTGTCGTTTTAAGTGTTTCAATGGTAGCTTCAGATGTATATATATATTGAAGCCTATAATATAGATTGCAACATTGGGTGCAATTTACTGAGACTGCATTCCCGCTGTTATTGTCTCTTACAAATTCAAAAGAATGGTTTGGTAGGCTGAACAATCACCTTATTTACTTATTTTCCTTTGCCTTCTTGTTATTATTGCTTCTTCTCTTATTTTTTCTTCTTCGTCTTTTCCTTTTTTCTTCTTCTTCTTTTCTATTTTCTTTTTCTATTTCTTCTTCTTCTTTTTTTTCTTATTCTTTTTCTCTTTTTCTTCTTCATCTTCTCCTCCTCCTCCTCCTTCTCCTCCTCTTCCTCCACCTCCTATCCTTATTTAACCATCTGACTTTATACCTTCTAAGCTATACATCAACTCTACCGGATGCTGTGACCTATTGCAAACACACACGTCAACTCAGATCTATTGCAGAAAACAATGTGACACGAGATCATGCAACACAGCATCATTACTCGGAATCACCCTGCCTGTATGAAAATGAAAAAAGGGGGGGAGGGGGGGATAATGTACGCCATTTTTTTACTGGGGGGGAGGGGGGTTGGGTGGATGTGTTTGCTTGTTTGTTTGTTTTTTTCACTCTTTCTTAATCATCTTTTCTGTGGTGGTTACATATTCCCCAGTAAGAAAATGAAAAGAAAAAGAAAAGAAATGTAAGAAAATGTAAGAAAATGAAAAGGGAGGGAAGGGAAGGGAAGGGGGATAATATACGGAAATTTAACAATAAACAGGAAAAAAAAGTTGGACGCCATTTTCTTTTCTTGGGGATGATGGATGTGTTTGTTTGTTCTTTTGTTTTGTGTTTTCAAACTTTCTTAATCATCTTCTCTGTGATGGCTGCGTATGCCCCAGTAAGATGAGGCATACGAAGGCTTGCGGACGACGAAAGGGCATCGGCAGCGTTGACCTTGGAAGCGACAGTTCCTCGTTTCTCGAGTGCTGCCGCAGCACCATCGGTCTGGAAATCGGATTGACGGATCAGAAGATTTGAAAAG
>NW_028234426.1:6299322-6301822 GCF_977035675.1 Penaeus japonicus | reverse complement strand
AAGTCGTCTCGTAGTTAGAGACAGGAAAGTCGTCTCGTAGTTAGAGACAGGAAAGTCGTCTCGTAGTTAGGGACAGGAAAGTCGTCTCGTAGTTGGGGACAGGAAAGTCGTCACGTAGTTAGGGACAGGAAAGTCGTCTCGTAGTTAGAGACAGGAAAGTCGTCTCGTAGTTAGGGACAGGAAAGTCGTCTCGTAGTTAGAGACAGGAAAGTCGTCTCGTAGTTAGGGACAGGACAGTCGTGTGGTAGT
This sequence comes from Penaeus japonicus, assembly GCF_977035675.1. Lineage (NCBI taxonomy): Eukaryota > Metazoa > Arthropoda > Malacostraca > Decapoda > Penaeidae > Penaeus > Penaeus japonicus. Next base: position 6,301,573 of record NW_028234426.1, on the reverse strand, counting down.
TAGGGACAGGAAAGTCGTCTCGTAGTTAGGGACAGGAAAGTCGTCTCGTAGTTAGGGACAGGAAAGTCGTCTCGTAGTTAGGGACAGGAAAGTCGTCTCGTAGTTAGAGACAGGAAAGTCGTCATGTAGTTAGGGACAGGAAAGTCGTCTCGTAGTTAGAGACAGGAAAGTCGTCTCGTAGTTAGGGACAGGACAGTCGTCTCGTAGTTAGGGACAGGAAAGTCGTCTCGTAGTTAGAGACAGGAAAGTCGTGCCTTAGTTAGGGACAGAGAAGTCGTGCTGTAGTTAGGGACAGGAAAGTCGTGTCGTAGTTAGGGACAGGAAAGTCGTGCCTCAGTCAGGGACAGCAGAGAAGTCGTGCCTCAGTCAGGGACAGCAGAGAAGTCGTGCCTCAGTCAGGGACAGCAGAGAAGTCGTGCCTCAGTCAGGGACAGCAGAGAAGTCGTGCCTTAGTCAGGGACAGCCAAGCCATGATGGAGTAGTCAGTGACAGGAAAGTCAGCGCAGAGCGAAGCCAGGAAGACCAGCATGCGCAGAGCAGAAGCAGACGGCCAGCGCGGCAGTGTCCCATCAGCCACCGCGGCGCCCACAAAAACTGGTACATCCCCGCGTAGCATTCTTGGCTCGGCCTCCTCGCTGCCCCGCCCTGGAACCTGCTTGTCCCTCTTGTCGTCATTCACGAGTTACATCATGCGTTCCAGGAGCTGCATGACGCGTGACACTCGCCAGGCGCGCCAGTCCTTTCCCACTGCATGTCCCCGAAGACGAGTTTCCACTTGGCTGACGTCGGAGGCCTTCGGGCGGTGCCTTTGGGGCGGACGTCGAGGGTACTCGGTCGAGATAATTCAGGTCTTTTTTGGAAATACCTTATCATGACCAAGATTTTTTTTTTTTTTTTTTTTTTTTTTTTTTTTTTTTTTTGTCTGCGATAGGAATACATAGGTATTAACAGTTTTTTCTTCTTTTTTTCTTTTTTTATTATCATGACTCGGGCTTCAACATGGTCGTGTTTTGCTTGCGTGCGTGGATTCATAGCAATAGAATGAGTGGCGTTCTGGAAGCAGATCTCGAAAATGTCGTTTCTCTTTTCCAATAAACTTCTCTTGTTTATTATATCTCCCTGTCATATAGATGCATATCGTAGGACCTTAAAAAAATCCAAAATTTAGCCTCTGGGACCCGCGTTGTATCTTCCATGACTTATCACCACTTGCTAACATCATAACTGGTTCACTTCCCGCTTCCCACTTCCCACTTAAAGAGATTCAAATCGTTCGCCGAATCCTAAATCCCACCCCCACCCCCCTTCCCCCTCCCCCTCCCCCTCCCCCTCCCCCTCCTCCTCCTCCTTTCATACCCATCCCCCCCCCCCAACCCCCTAGACACAGACACACCTAGCTGCCAATTTGCACAGTCTGTGACGTAAAGAGAAAGAGAAAAGAAAAAATTACTTCGCTGGAAACATCGTATCACAAGATCTAATTCTCGGGAAAGTTAGCTAGCACCTAAGATGAGTTTCGGCTTCAGGTACGTCTTACATCTCAGCTGGGTTTTGGAAACGGGTACTTATGAAGTTGGAAATCTATAATGTTCTCGCTAAGCTGACCTGAAACTGGTTTAATACTTGTGATCAAGTAAACAACTTGTACATTTTTTTTTTTTTTTTTTTTTTTTGCCTTGATGGATCGGGCATTCGTCTTGTGGATGACCTAACTTAAGTTTCAACTTTACGATATCACTATCACTTCTAGACCTGGCTGAAGGTGACCTAATTTGATTATGGATTATCTTCATTCTGTCTCAGTTGATCTTCATTAATTTACCTTATCAAATGTACCACATCTTAAACCTAACTTGACCCTACCGTGATATTACAGGAAAAGGTCCCTAACAACATGACCTTGACGTCTTCAGAAGAGGTCAAATGTTATCAAAAGAGGTTAAACGAAGTCACACAAGGTTAAACGAAAGTTAAGCAAGATCTTTATCATTTCCATCGTTTATCATTTGGAAAAAGACAACAAAAATGCCTGAAATTTCACTAGGATTAAGATTTTTTTCAGTAATCAGATAATTGTGGTGATGACTATAATGGTGACGGCGATTATGGTGTTAAAGATGATGATGGTGATGTTGAATATGGTTATGTTGATCAATATAATAGTGATTATGGTGGTGGTGATGATGATGATAATGCTGATAACTGATGGCAATAATTATACAGATTACAATTATGATGACGATAATGATGG
>NW_028234426.1:6276822-6286822 GCF_977035675.1 Penaeus japonicus | reverse complement strand
TCACTTCTTAAATTCCTTTCATATTTCTGTGAAATAATTCAGCTTTTTTCTCTATTAATACAAGAAAATCTTGCCATAGCAATGCATACTTTTTTTACGGCAAATTTACCTAAAATAATTGAAAAATCCCAAGGATGTGATATTTGCAATATATCACTCTGGATCAAGACCATCAACACTTTCATAAAAATATAAATTCTGGTGGCCTTTAGGAGTAAGACATTACATCAAAGTAATATAAAAACAGAATTTAGAAAATACCAAAGGTAATAAAAAACACATAAATTAAAACATTGTTATTATTGAAAGAGCACATGATGCAATACAGTACAAATACCTGCCTCTGAAGAATTGCACGTATCAGCTTGTAAGAAATGATTACATAATGTACATACACTGACTTTTCAAGTTATACAAAACTGTGTTCCCTTATATAAACTCTACATTCATACTTAGTGATATTACGAGGACAGTCTGAGTAATGGCCAATATTTACAGTGAGAAGGAGCCAATCATTCAAGAAGACTTCAACACAATCCATGTTTGTAGGTTCTGGTGCAGTATTTACATAACTACTTTCATCACATCTTGTGCTTATCTCTCTATAAGATTCCAGCAACACAACATAAGCGTACTGATGCACTTTACTCTCACCAGACATTACAGACATTCATTGCATCACTTCCCTTCTCCAGAGGCTGTGGGGCACGGGATGTATTAATATTCAATTTTGAAGACAACCATCCTTGATGAAGCTAAAAACCAGATATCAGATTGATTTGTAAGCCTCATGTAACCCATTCGCAATGGCTGTTCAAGACTGTGTGTTGTTGTGATATATTAAATCCAGTTATATCACCACAAAAGCATACAAAGGGAAAGTAGCAACTGGATCCTGTTATAACTATGGGCCAAGCAATCTCTCACACTTAATTTACAAAATAACACAAAGTTCTACCATACTGAGATGGACTTGATATAGTCATGAAAACGACTGGCAATGGAAACACTTCCTGCACTTTGATAACCACTTCTGATCTGAGAACTAATGGCAGGCACAGGACGTCACTGTTCGTCACCAGAGCTTCGGTTAACCGTCTGACAGGTACAGGGACTGAATTCCAACTTTTCACCAGTACATTCATTGCGATCAACTATTGTCATTCGTAGTCCACTGAAAAAATTTATTATGAAGATATGGCTTCTGATTCTGATAATGAGAGTGGATTAATGTGCACATTACTTTATCTTACAGTGGAACTGTTTATAGCACAATTCACATGTTTACTGAATTATCAAAAAAGACTACAAGTGATATGAGCATGACCAAATTTTCATTTTCAGTAATACATTTGTATAAAATGGATATATCATTTCCTTCCTCAAATTCGAGAGAAAGTGATAAATATCTGACAAAGTAAAAATCTTGAGAAGCCTCAAAGTCTAATTTACAATAGCTGAATAATACCTGTCCAGAGGGTAAAAGTCTCAAAATTAATCCATCTGGGTTCGAGCCAAATCTATGCGTCAAATATCGAAACTTTATACAGTTAACAAAAATGTCCATTAAATTTTCTACATTTATACATTACTACAACCATACTGATATCATTGATATGAGGTAAACAACAACTGATTACGTAGAATCTATTTAGTACTAATGAGCTATGACTTCATGACATTTGACTGATCTCTCAGTTGTATTCTTAACCTCTGCGCTTGGCTCTCGCACACAACATAAGGATGAGACTCTCCTGGCTGTTACGAACAAAAAGGAGAGTATGATTGAGTGATGCTAAAACATACATCTCACGGAGTATGTGACGAAAACCTCTTGTGGGTACGTTCTTATATACGTTGTATGTTCGGCAAACACTGACTGGAAAATCAATGGAGCTTTTTCGGAATTGAAACACAAAGCACCAATTGATCTGTTCAACATTTTTTTTTTTCTGTGTTTATCCCCATGAGTTGGCCGTATGAATCATAACAAGTATAATACATGTATGAAAAGAAGGGAAAATAAAAAGAACAAGAAAAACGCTGAGCTTTGGTTCTGCAAGTGACACTCACTGAACGGAACTGATGCATCTTGAATACTGCAATGCACCTATAGTGGCCTTCCCTCGAATTTATGGCAGTGATGTAAATACTAAAAGAAAAATCGGGATTACTTTGACTATGTTAACATTAAGACTACACTTTAAATATACCGGTACATATGACTAATTTCTGTTAAATATTGAATGCAAACGATGATTACTTCTGCAAGGGCTCGATATTAAATCAAAATTGCCTCTTGGTAGAAATCTCCTTGCATTTACCGCTTATAACAGAAACTTTGACAAGAAAATACCTCGAAATCAAAGCCAAACAACCAAGCTATCAAGACTAACTTCAATGAAACGGAAATGTATCTCGCACATAGAAAAGTATAAAATGCAAGTGAAATGATTTAATAATAATAATAAGAGTTAAAAAATGAAAAAGCATTACAAAATAATGCTGTCTTTGGTGGGAAATGCGACAAGAGGTTTTATATCAAGAAAGGAAGGGAGATCAATTTCATGGAATAAAAAAAATAATGAAGATAAAGATAGACATAAAATAATAATGATAGGATTCTAAACTCATTGAATGCATCAGAATAAGGAGATCTGGCAAGTGCAACATGTATAACTCCAGAGAGTTTCCAAGATTCATTTAACAGTAGCACTTCGAGCTACATTAAGAAAAAAAAAAAAAAAATTAATAGATGAATTTATTTAGAAAAACCTAGATAATAATGATTATAAAATTGTAGTACAAATTTTTAGAAAATAAAAGAATGTCTTAATGAACCTTTTCCACACCTTTTGTGATAATAGCAATACATATTTCATTAACTCTCAGTTAAAGCAATATCATAAAATAAGTGAACACACAAGGAGTATATTTACCATCACATAACAAAAGATCTCCTCCTCTATAAATTAAGAAAGCAAAACATGCGACCATGTCTATAATACAATCATGTATAAAAAGAAAATACAGTTGAGAAAAACAATAAAGACATATTTGGCCATGACAGATCATCGGCATTTTGCAACAAATCACACAATATAGTCGGTTTTGGGAAGCCAGGAAATTCCTTGGGGAAGAAAAGGTAAATATACCCCAAAGCAATAAGCAATATATCTACTTGTCTTTTTCTTTCTTCCATTTCTATTTGTTTCTTAGAACGTGGATATCTGATTATCAAAATCGTTACTACAGCTATTCTTTTGCTGTTGTTGTTCTTCTTTATCAAAAAATAAGACATGTAACATGATACGAGGCAAAGTACTGCAGCGAGAAGATGATCGTATTGTTTCTATGATTCCTGACGCTGGATGCCCCAGCCTAGGGCAACTCTGGTGGAGATGCGATCGTCTGAAGCAAATCTTGTTCGTAAGAAAAACGCAAACGTCATCTAATCTTTGTCTATGTGGTCAAAAACTTACAGTAATGGCTTATGACCCCCTATACATTAATAGGAGAAAAAACTATGCTAAAATCCTTGACCGTGCTATACCTTCTGCAGCTTTTAGTAAAATCTTGTGTGGAAAAAATAAGACCTTTTTGTACAGCGATATACTACTTGGACAAATATTCTCATGTTGAAGGCCCTTGTCACTGAATAACTACTGCATTCCATGGAACAGAATCACCCGCTGAATCTCTACGATGATTATTATAGTCTTAGAAAAATGGTCTGTTCTTGCTGCAGTCGAGAATGGGAGAGTATTCTAGCAATGTGTTTGAGGGGGAAATTAAAGAGTCCCAAAACTGGTGACAAAACAAATGTTACGAATACTTGCTGGTCAAATCCAAACAGACAGGAATTCACAAAACAAAAAGAATCAGGAAATGTTATTTCTTCCGAGACGTAGGTCCGTAAAAAAGGGAGAAGCAGAAAGAGAGAGACACAGGTACGACAAGAAGAAAATGTTTACACTGCTTAAAAAACGTTTTGAAAGACTTCCGACATAATCAGGATTTGATAATGATGCACAAAAAAAAACAAAATATATAAAATGAATGGCATAACATACATAAATAAGTTGACAAAGATCAAATCATGTCAACCATAAAACATTAATGGAAAGACTAATACATCAATACAAGTTACCGAGATACAACTATTGTCAATACTTAGATATATAATAAAAAAAAGACAAAAAAAAAAAACAAGAATAATTACTCCAGACACAAATGCTTAAAGCCTTGAATAATGCCATTTATAAAAAGGGTAGCCAAATAATATAACAACATTCCTATAAAAGACTACAATCTTACAGAAAGACATGCGGCAGACTTGTGCTGTGCTTGTTCATCCACTCTTTGCCGTTGAGCTTTTTGTTTGGGAGTCATTTCTAGCTAATGCTTGAGCCATTTCTTTCCACTGAATGATAACAAAGACAAAACAAAAAGATAAATACAGAAGTAAATGGAAAGAAATATATATTCTATTGAGAGAGAATGTACTAATATTCTCTCTCTTTTTTTCTTTCTTCTGGAATGATTGGCAATTCCTTTTTTTTCTTTCTTTCTTTCTGGTTGACTTTTTTCAATACATATTGTAATACTACTGCCACATCTTCACATCACTTAGCAGTAGAGTGACAACCACAATGAGAGAGTTTGATGGTGAACCTCCCCTAGAAATGTCTGTGTTCATATATCCTCTTTTAAAAATTAATGGGGAAAAAATGGGGAAAAAATATATAAAATAAATCACTAGTCATCATTGCCTCTTGTGCTTTTTTTGAGCTTTGATGAGCTCTATTGTCATTAAAAAAATGGTTGTTTGTATCGATGACTCCTTGAAATTAAGCTTTATCTTCACTGGAGTTCAAAAGCAAAATGATGTTCATTTCACTGACCTTAAAACAAAACAAAGAGTGAGTCAAAACTATCCCAGAACATAAAATGGTGGGAATCTCTTTTTTTCAACTCGTATCCCCTCCAGTAAAATGTCTGCATTGAAAGACTCAAAGCTATAGTCATGTCACATAACAAAGGGGGTACACTTATGATGCTTGCAAACTACAGCAAAGCTCTGCTCCTGCAGGCAGGTGAATACAACACTAGTCTGGTAACTCTGGAGTATACACATACATCCATACACTCACACAATCACACTTTCTATATACTGTATTATCACAATGATAGTTTAGAACTATACCATTGTTTCTCAGTCTGTTTTCTTTTCTTTTTTTTCTTTTATAAGGGAACTAGTTGTAATGTATATAGAAAGCCTTCCCATCTCAGTTCTTTATGGAGCAATTTATATATATCTTTGCGGTCACTGGTGCATGACCTCGGTCTTGCTGTCCTTTGTTCTATCTGCCGACTGGGAAGAGTTTAGACATTCCCACAACAAGTCTTCATCCGTCACCCGACACGCTAGTGCATTGTGACGCGGGTCATTCTCGGGGGTTCTGGTGGAGTGGGGGGAGGCTGAGAACCCCCTGTTTCGTCCTCGCTCTCTGTGAGGGGTGCCAGCTGGGTGTGCTCTGGGGGTAGCATGGTGGTGTGCGTCGAGTCTGATTGGAGGGTTCCGTTGTCCCCTGTCGGGTAGGCCTTCCGCTGGAGACTCTGAATGTATTCCTGTTGGGGAGAAAGATTGCAAAATCTTATATGCCATCTTTGCCTCTCGTTCAACTTGAGGGAATAGGAGGAGAAGAAGAAAGGAGATAGAATGAAAGAAGGGTAAAAAAAAATATATATATATAGAAACTTCATCCCTGTCAAGCATCATGGAACAGATTTTGCTTTTGCTCAATGGCAAATAAAAACAGGAAACTTCTAAACTTTATCTCATCACAAAAACTGCACAAACTGCTGTAAGTATGCTTCAGATTCAAGTCTATCAAGATAACAATTCATAATTCATGAATGATCTTATTAACTGATTGCAAATTGCCATATATATATGACTGATCTGTAAAAAGACTTCAAATTGCAGCAGCTTCTATCACCAATTCTCTGTTTTTAAAGAACTTTACACCATGTCTCTCCAAACTATCTAACCCAAAGAATATCAAAGTATTGTAGTGACTGCAGGGAGATGCTTACAAACACGATGATTGACTCAACACAAGGGAAACAGTAGTTACCGTTGCGCCTTACCTTCTTTGACCTCTTTTTCGCAAATTATTAACTCCATAATAGTGTTTGGAAACCTTGACTTCTACTTTTGGAAATCTTTTAACAAACATCAATGGGACGGACTAGTTGAACCCCCCCCTCCCAAAAGAGATTTTAAAAAATGATATGGGGGAAAAAAATTAAAGCATTAGCAAACAAAGAGCAAAATCATCAAAGAAAATGGTAAATGATAATGACAAAGACATACTGATCTATAAAGCTCTATTTACAGATAAGCATTCAGGTTAGCAACACACATCTATGGAGTGTAAAAAAAATGAACAAATAAACTATATAAAAGCAAAAAGATTTTAATAACGTAAGTGAATCAAAATAATGTAAATGAAGTTAATATATTCAAGACATGATTTACAGAAATAAGTCGAGTCAAAAGCAAATCTACGGACACAGCAACGGCACATAAGCAAGGCAACGTAAGTCTTTTGTATATCTTAACTTTGGCTGCATTTTGGAAGTTTGAAAAAGAAAAGGAAAAAATGAGGTTATTCATACAGTCATACATTCTCCCATTCATAATAACTTCATGAAAAAAGGAAAATTAAGCAAAAAGAGAATTATCTTAAATTCTAAAGAATTTTTTTAAAAATCCACATTCCAATTGGGGAAAAAATTAAAGCACATGAAAAATTCTAACAAAAATCAAAATGGTGAATATAATGAAAGTCATCACTCAGTAAATTAGCAAATCTAATCAATAAAAAAAGCAAAAAAAAAAAAAAATCTAAATCAAAAACTTATATAAAAATCACAGAGACAAAACAGATGTGATTCTTTTTTTTTATTAAAGAAATAAAAAGGTGAAAAATGTATATATTTCTATATCTTCATCTTCACCTTTCAACACAAAAGAAATACATGGAAAAAAGATAAATAGATAACCTTAGTGAGGCATTAAACTATTCTATTGTCATTAAAAATGTATAGTCTTTTTTGTGTGAAAAATAAATAAAAGAAAAAGAATATCAATGATAATGATGATAATAACAATAATAATCATAATAATCATAATGATAATTATAATAATGATGATAATAATAATAATAATAATAATAACAATAATAATAATAATAATAATAATAATAATAATAATAAAAATAAAAATAATAATAATAATAAAAATAATAATAATAATAATAATAATAATAATAACAATATTAATAGTAAAAATAACAGTAATAATAATAATAATAACAATATTAATAACATTATTAATAATAATAGTAATAATAACAATACTATTAATAATAACATTATTATTAATAATAATAGTAATAATAACAATACTATTAATAATAACAGTAATAATAACCATAATAGTAATAATAATAATAATAATAATAATAATAACAATATTAATAATAATAATAATAATAAAAATAATAATAATAATAAAAATAATAATAATAAAAATAATAACGATGATAATAATAATAATAAATTTAATAATAATAATAAAAATAATAACAATGATAATAATAATAATAATAATAATAATAATAAAAATAATAACAATGATAATAATAATAATAAAAATAATAATAATAAAAATAAAAACAATAATAATAATAATAAAAATAATAATAATGATAATAAATATAATAATAGTAATAAAAATAATAATAATAATAATAATAATAATAAAAATAATAATAATAATAAAAATAATAATAATAATAAAAATAATAATAGTAATAAAAATAATAATACTGATAATAATAATAATAATAATAATAATAATAATAATAATAATAATAATAATAATAATAATAATAATAATAACAATAATAACAATATTAATAATAATAACAATATTAATAATAATAACAATAATATTAATAATAACAATATTAATAATAATAACAATAATAACAATAATAACAATAATAATAATAATAATAACAATAATAACAATAATAATGATGATAATAATAATAATAACAATAATAACAATAATAGTAATAATAATAATCATAATAATGATGATAATAATAATAATGATAATAATAATAATGATAATAATAAAAATAATAATTATAAGGAGAAGAATATTAACAATTAAGATAATAATATCAATCAAGATTAAAATGATAACAATATTAATTAAGATTATAATGATAATAATATTAACATGAATCTTATTACTACTATTATCATCATCATTCTTATTATTCTTGATAACAATAATAATAATAATAATAATAACAATATTAATAATAATAATAATAATGATAATGGAAGTTTATATAAATAATTATACATATCTTGCATAGTAGTAGAAGCAATAATAATGATTATTTTATGATAATAACAGCAACAACAACAACAACAAAAAATAATAATAATAATAACAATAAAAGTAATAATAATAACAATAAAAGTAATAATAATATCAATAATAATGATAATGATGATGATAATAATAATAATAATAATAATAATAATAATAATAATAATAATAATAACAATGATAATGATGATAATAATAAAAAATACTATAATAATAACAACAACAATAATAATAACAATAACAATAATGGTAATCATAATTTAGTAACAATGATAATAAGAACAATGATTCTATTTCTAAAACTGATTAGATGAAATGCAGCAACAAGGGACTAACTTCTATGTCAAAACTGTATACATTCATACTCACTGACACAATTATTCTAAAACTATAAAGACACAAAGCCATTATTTTTGGAAATCATTAAAGAAATGATGATTATGTCCAGATCTACTTTAGCCTCCATTTCTTTCTGGAGTTTTCGAGTCGAGTTAAGTTGGTAGACACGAAAGAGAATTTAATGTGCGAGCAGCCAGAATAATGGCTCGTTTGGATCTAGTTTGAGTAAATCCATTTGTGCGTCTTTTAACGTCATCTTTTGCAAGTTTGTTTTATGCAGCTTACCTCTCGGAAATTCACGAGAAGAGGAAATAATTTGTATTGAGGTATTTTTCTGTTTCGAGACTACAGCGGTTGAATTTATGGTGTTCTTTATCACTGGCAGATTACAGTGACTTACTTTTGGTAGATAATATTTTTCTTCTCTCTTTTTTTAAATTATTTATTTTTTCCAATGTCTTTTTTGGAATTTGCTCATCATCAGATCTAGACATATTCTATACTGCTTCTGATTCTGCATACCAACGATGTCAATCGATATTTCTGGGCTTTTGCGAATGTTGCAACACATCATAGATATTCACCACAAGCACCCTGTAATACTCAAGCTCATTTTATATACTTAGTTTACATTTTTTTTCTTTTCTTTTTTTGAATAACCAATTTTCTCTTTTTTGGAAAAAAGTACAAAAAGAAGTGAAGAATTGAAAGCAGAGACAGAGAAGCTCTAGGAAAACATTGAGAATGAACAAAAAGAAGAAGAAGGAGAAGAAGAAGTAGTAGTCTTATGTATCTAATATTTAGTGATTTTGTTATATCCAATGAGGTCTTTAAAACTCACAACAATGCTGAAGAAGATGGTCTGTACCTCACCAAGGAAGATGTCATAGACTGTAGAGGGAGGCAGAAGGCAGTAAACATGACGTTAACAGGGTGACAACAGTGCATACCTGGACACTTGCATTAGACGACACAACCACCAGTTAGTCCCACCACCGCGTATCCGCCAGACAGACACTGCTAAGCCTCGCTAACAGTGGTATATCTGAGATCGGACACTGGCATATTCACCTGGCTGATGATGTCCCCGTGAGCAGTACGAACTTGATACAAATACCGGTATTTCTTCTGGCGCATCTCAGCCCGGGCCTCTCGACTCCTCATTCGCTGGAGGTTCACACT
>NW_028234426.1:6236822-6241822 GCF_977035675.1 Penaeus japonicus | reverse complement strand
TCGTCCTGTATTAATGCCTCTTGCAACATTGCAGTGAATCAACACTATACCTCGAGCACGTGGCGCTGGATCGATTCTCTCCCACATCACAAAAGCTTAATTACTAATCAACTTTACACCTGTGAATTACGAGGGACGTCCAGAGGGCTCAGGAAAATGATGCTAATGATGATGATGATGATGATGATTATGAATATGACGATTATGAAGATGAAGATGACGATGATGAAGATGAAGATGATAAATATGAATATGATGATGAATATGAAGATGATGAAGATGGTGAAGACGAATATGACAATGATGAATAAGAATATGACGATGAAGATGAAGATGGCGATGATGAATATGAAGATGAATATGAAGATGAATATGACGATGATGAAGATGAAGATGACGATGATGAATACGAATATGACGATGATTATGAATATAAATATGACGATGACGAAGATGACGTGACGATGACGATGATAACAAAATAAATGAATGATGAAAGAAGATGATAATGATGACAATAAATTATATGAATCATAAACACAACAAATAAACAAACAAATGAAATATAACAGTCCCGTCTTGCGCTGCCCTGTTTGCAATGTGGATATTCTTGCAATAATCAATTGGGTCAATAGCAATGGGGGGGAGAGGGAGGGGGAGGGGAAATGAGGGGAGGAGAGGGGAGGGGGTCGATACAGAAAAAAATTATGTCCAAAAATATTCATAAACAACACCTATGTTTTCTGTGTGTGTGTGTGTGTGTGTGTGTGTGTGTGTGTGTGTGTGTGTGTGTGTGTGTGTGTGTGTGTGTGTGTGTGTGTGTGTGTGTGTGTGTGTGTTTGTGTGTGTGTGAGAGTGAGTGAGTGAGTGAGTGAGTGAGTGAGTGAGTGAGTAAGCGAGTGAGTAAGTGAGTGAGTAAGTGAGTGAGTGCGTGCGTGTGCATGTGCGCGTGTGCGTTTATGCATATATGAGTTCGACGAGAAAGAGAAGGAAGAAGAAAACAAAAACAAAAAAAAAACAAAAAAAAAACACACACGCAAGCACATAAAAAAACCCACCAAATACACCATAGAAAGACACACAATGCGAAAGAGGGAAGGAAGGAAACAGAGGAGAATGAAAGAGCAGGGAAGGGGTGGGGAAGGGGTGGGGAAGGGGTGGGGAAGGGGTGGGGAAGGGATGGGGAAGGGGTGGGGAAGGGGTGGGGAAGGGATGGGGAAGGGGTGGGGAAGGGGGGTGTTGGGATGCGGACAAGGAACATAAATTACAAGAGGACAGAAGAAAAGACATTATAAATTGATGGGACTTGGAATGAAAGGGGGGAGGAAGAAGGAAGGTAGGATGGGTGGGAGGATGGGAGGGAGAGAGAGAGGGAGGATGAGAGGGAGAGAGGGAGGGAGGGAGGGAGGAAGGGAGGGAGGGAGGATGGGAGGGAGGATGGGAGGGAGGGAGGGAGGGAGGGGGGAAGGGAGGGAGGCGGGAGGAAGAATTATATGGAAAGAGGGAGGAAGAGATAAATGGAAAGAGGGCGATGAAGGGGATGAATGAAAGGGGTGAGGAAGGAGGGATGAAGAGAGAGAGAGAGAGAGAGAGAGAGAGAGAGAGAGAGAGAGAGAGAGAGAGAGAGAGAGAGAGAGAGAGAGAGAGAGAGAGAGAGAGAGAGAGAGGGATGGATGAAGGGAAAAATATATGGAAAGAGGGAGAGGGAGGGAGGGAAGGGGATGGATGAAAGGGGGGAGGAAGGAGGGAGAAAAAGAAGAAGGAGGGAGAGAGGGAAGAAGAGATATATGGAAATAGAGAAGAGGGAAAGGAGTTATGTTTATGGAGAGAGGGCGAGAAGCAGGAAGGGAGCGAAGGTGGGAGGAATGGAGGAAGGGAGGGAGAAAGAGGGAAGGAGGAAGTGAGAGAGGGAGGTAAGAAGAGAACAAATGAGAAGATGGGAGAGATTGCTGGAAAAAAAGGCAGGAGAAAGAACACAAAGACAAAGAAAAAAAAGAAGAGAGAAACAAGAAGAAGAAGAAAGAGAAGAAGAAGGAAGATCAGGGACGATGAAAGGGTAAGACCATCTCAGTGTCAAGAGAAAAGGGGAAAACACAATGAACAACACCCACCCCCCATCATAGCATAACCCCCTCTCCCCCTCCTCCACCCCATGTCCGACTCCCGACACCTGACACCATCCCTCTCTCCCTCTCCCCCCATGTGTGGCTCCCCTCCCCCATCCCCCCCAGCCATGTCTGACACCGAGAGGGGGGGGGGCCTTTTCGAATCTGACAATGAGGTTCGTCAGCATATCCTTCCATCGCTATTAATATTCACTATTTTCCTTTGTCGACGTTTTCAATTATCTTACTAACAATAATCACTATCGTTATATATATCTGTCACAATTACCATATTCACACCATTGAAGCCCTTGTCACCATTTTCATTATCATTATCACCATCATCTTCGTCACCACAACCCTCCCTGCAATCATCTGGCAACACCAAAGACGCAGTAATCACAACCATGATTATGATCACCATCTCGACATCACCTTCATCCTTACCTTGTCACTATACCATCATCACCATCACCATCGTAAACAACTCTACCGGTCACCATACCATCCCAAATATCGCTACCGCCTCTGTCATCACCATTATCATGCCGCAGCACCTATTCACCCATTCCCCCATAGTAAGAGCTCTTTACGCTCTTGTCCTCTTCGCCCCCTCCCCCTCCCCCCTTCCTCCCCCCTCCCCCTCTCCGCATTCCCTCTTCTTCTACCACTCTCCATCCCCTCCCTCCCTCCCCCTCCACCCCTCCTCACCCTCCCTCTCCACCCCTCCCTCCTTCCTCCTACCCTCACCACCCCACCCTCCTCCACCCCTCCCCACCCTCCCCCTCCACCCCTTCTTCCTCGCCCCTCCCCTACCCCCCTAAACAAAAGTAGCCCTCTACCCGGCTACTACTACTTCTAGTTCTAATGATATGGTAATCCTCCCGAAAGCACGGTGCTGATGCGCTGAACTAGTATATGGAGAGAGGGAGAAAGAGAAAGCGAGGGTGGATGAAGGGAAAGAAAGGGAGAAAGAAAGAGAAAGAGAGGTGGAAGGGAGAGAAAGAGAGGGAGAAAGATAAAGCGAGGGAGAAGGAAGGGAGAGAGAGGTGGAAGGAAGAGAAAGAGAGGGAGAAGGAAGAGAAAGCGAGGGAGAAGGAAGAGAAAGAGAGGGAGAAGGAAGAGAAAGAGAGGGTGAAGGAAGGGAAAGAGAGGGAGAGGGAAGGGAAAGAGAAGGAGAAGGAAGGGCAAGAGAGGGAGAAGGAAGGGCAAGAGAGGGAGAAGGAAGAGAAAGAGAGGTGGAAGGAAGAGAAAGAGAGGGAGAAGGAAGAGAAAGAGAGGGAGAAGGAGGAGAAAGAGAGGGAGAGGGAAGGGAAAAAGAGGGAGAAGGAAGAGAAAGCGACGGAGAAGGAAGAGAAAGCGACGGAGAAGGACGGGCAAAAGAGGGAGGAGGAGAAAGAGAGGGAGAAGGAGGAGAAAGAGAGGGAGAAGGAAGAGAAAGAGAGGGAGATGGAAGAGAAAGAGATGGAGAAGGAGAAAGAGAGGGAGAAGGAAGAGAGAGAGAGGGAGAAGGAAGAGAAAGAGAGGGAGAGGGAAGGGAAAGAGAGGTGGAAGGAAGAGAAAGAGAAGGAGAAGGAAGAGAAAGAGAGAGAGAAGGAAAAGGAAGAGAAAGCGAGGGAGAAGGAAGGGCAAGAAAGGGAGAAGGAAGAGAAAGAAAAGAAGGAAGGAGGAGAAGGAAATGATGATGATGATGACAGGATGTTAAATGGTGTTAAATGAAGAACTAAGCGTATTTCAAGTGTGCACTGTATCGCCTGCAGGCATCCAGGGGAGACAGAGGGGAAAGGGGGGAGGGGGAGGGGGAGGAGGGGGGAGAAGGGGGGGGGAGGGGTAGGGGGAGGAGAGAAGGAAAGGGGGAGGGGGTAGAGGGAGGGGGAGGGGGAGGGGGGAGGGATCGACTGTGAGGGGAAAGAGGGGATTCACACAGTGGATTATTTTCCCTAAGCGAGGAGGTTGCTTGGTCTTTTTGAGGGCGCGTATGCATTAGAGGGGAGGGAGGGAGGGAGGGAGGGAGGGGACGCGAAGGACATGGGTGGTGGGAGGGGAGGGAGAGGAGGGAGAAGAGGGAGGAGGGAGGGAGGATAAGGGGAGAGGGAGGAAGGGAGAGACGGACGGATGGGTGGGTGGATGGGAGGGAGGGAGGGAGAGAAGGATGGGTGGGTGGGTGGGAGGGAGGGAGAGAACTTTGTCATTGACATTTGTGACTGTGGGATCACAAAAGGGATAAGAGAGTTAAATCTTTCAGCAGAAAGAAAAATACTATAAAAAAAAAAATATATAATATCATACAATTATAATTAACAAAAAAATATAATATCAAAAAATAATAAAAAAATAACAAAATAATATCTGATAATAATATAAATTAATAATATAGATTCGGAATTCAAAAACATTTTAAAAAATCATAATATTAAAAACAAAAATTAGAAAAAAAATTTAAATAGAATAATTTGAATACGAAAGTACTAAAAATAGAATAATACTAACCTAATAAAATTCTCAAAAAAAATAAAATACTGAGTAGTTGTACATACATACATACATTATCATACATTCATATACAGACACACAGGCATATAGACAGACATACAAAAAACAAACACAGAATATATATATGTAATATATATATATATTATATTATATATATATATATTATATATATATATATATTATATATATATATATGTATATGTATATATATATATACTGTATATACATATATACACATATATATACACATACACACACACACATGTATATATATATAGATAGATAGATAGATAGATATTATATCTATATCTATATATATAATATTATATATATATATATATATATATATATATATATATATAGATATATTTATATGTATATATATATATATATGTATATGTA
>NW_028234426.1:6227738-6230238 GCF_977035675.1 Penaeus japonicus | reverse complement strand
GAAGGGGAAAGAGGAGAAGACACAAGGACTCGTCCAGTAAGAGAAAAAGTAAAAATAGATGTTGAGACGTCCTTCGGAAGGTTTCGGTTGCTTCTTAGATTTTGTCTCCCTTTCTTGCTTTCTTTTCTTTCTTTCTTTCTTTCTTTCTTTCTTTCTCTCTCTCCCTTTCCCTCTCCCTCAGCTCCCCCCTCTCTCTCCCCCCGCCCCCCCTCTCTCTCCCCCCGCCCCCCCTCTCTGTCTCTATTTATATATATATATATATATATATATATATATATATATATATATATATATATATATATATACATACATACATACATGCATGCATGCATACATACATATATACACACACACACACACCTCTTCACCTCCCTCCTTTCTTCCCTCTTTCCCTTCCTCCTCCCCCCTCTCCCTCTCGCCCTCCCTCTCCCCCTCCCTCCCCCCAACCCCCCCGGAACTGCCTTGAACATTGTCATGGGTGCGGCCGTCACTCGTTCCATTATGTTGAATCAAAGGTTCCAATAGAGCGCCTTAATGGAGAAAATATTCCAGTGGACATTGTGTTTGGCTTTTGTTTTTGTTGTTGTTGTTCATGGTGGTGATGGTGGAGGTGTTGTTGTTGGTGGTGGAGGTGGAGGTGGAGGTGGAGGTGTTGTTGTTGTTGGTGGTGGTAATGGAGTAAGAGGAGGAGGAGGAGGAGGAGGAGGAGGAGGAGGAGGAGGAGGAGGAGGAGGAGGAGGAGGAGGAGGAGAAGGGGGGGGGAGGAGGAGGAGGAGGAGGAGGAGGAGGAGGAGGAGGAGGAGGAGGAGGAGGAGGAGAAGAAGAAGGAGGACGAGGTTTTTAGTGGTGTTATTGTTGTAATTGTTGCTGGCGCTGTTGTTGTTCCTCCAATTATTGCTGCTGCTGCTGTTGTTGTTATAGTTGTTGCTTGCTACCTGCTCTCCAAAGAAAGTTTGAGTAAAGCAACAATCGGTCTGAAAATCGGCGACACTGACCTAGTTTTTTGTACCATTTTTTTTTTTTTTTTTTTGCCAAAGTTATAGATATAACGAGGAAGGGGGGGAGAGGGAGAAAACCCCAAAGCCCCATTTCGCACAAATACATCAAACAACGCGTTCTACTTCACACCACCATGACCTTCTTCCTCTTCCTTTCCCTATCTTCCCTTCCCAATCACCCTTTCCCCCATCCCTTCTCCTTCCCCCTTCCCCTCTTCTTCCCCCTCCCCTCACCTTCCTCTTCTTCTTCTTCCTTCCTCCTTCTCCTCACTCTTCTTCCCCCTTCCCTTCTCCCCTCACCTTCCTCTTCCTCCATCCCCTCTTCTTCCTCCTCCTTCCTCCTTCTCCTCATTCTTTTTACCCCTCCCACCTCCTTCCCCCTTCGACCTTTCCTCGTCCTCTCTCCTTCCCCCCTTCCCCCTTCCCCCTCCTCTAACCCTCCCCTCTCCCATTCCCTCCCCCCCACTCCCCCTAACACCTTCCTCCCGTCACCACACAAACACTCCACACCCACCCACCGCGCCGCAATTCACTCCACAACGACCTACAATCCGCCTACAATCCTGCGCTATGCTCGTTACTCCGCCAATCGATAGCAAACCCCGACCCCTCTCCCCCACACCGCCTATCACCCTCCCACCCCCACCCTTTCCTTTTCCTAACCTTACCCCTGCAACCCCCAAACCCACAGCACTCCAACTCCAACCCCGCGCCTTTAATCCTTTGGAAAAACTTCATACGCATTTTTTTTTCTTGTGATAGCGTTCGCTCCTCTCTTCCCCTTCCACCTCACCCCTACCCCCCACCCCATCCCTTCTTCCCCCTCCTACCGATCCCCATCCCACTCCCTCTCTTCCTTCCCCCTCACCCTTCCCTTCACTCTCGAACCCCTCTTCCTCCTCCTCCTCCTCCTCCTCCTCCTCCTCCTCCTCCTCCTCCTCCTCCTCCTCCTCCTCCTCCCTCCCTCCCTGCCCCCCCTTACCCTTAACACCCTCTTCCTACCACTACCATCACCCACCCCAATGCATCTAAACAACCTCTTCCTCCCTTCCCATCTCCCCTCTCCCCTCTCCCCTCCCACCCACCCTCCTTCCTTCCCTCCTCCCTCTCTCCCCTCCCCATCAACTCTCACCCTTGCCCTTACTCCCCTCCAACCCCTTCTTCCACACTTCCCCCCCTCCCTTCCCCTCCCCAACTCGCCTCCTGTAACCTCCCCCCCCACCCACCATCACCCCCACGACACCCGTGCCTCTCCGGCGGAGATTCATGAAAGTAGGCCTATGTCATCAAACCACAACCTATCTCTCTGCCTGGACGAACATGCAAACGCGAAGACTCGACGCTCGCTTCTTTTCTTAGGCCTACGGGGATTGACAGCTTCGAAAACGAAAGCAAACGAGCAAAAAGAGCTGCCACTTCTTTTTCTTTTCTTCTTCTTCTTCCTTTCGTCTTCATGTACTTCGTCGTCTTCTTCTTCTTCTTCTTCTTCTTCTTCTTCTTCT
>NW_028234426.1:6215238-6217738 GCF_977035675.1 Penaeus japonicus | reverse complement strand
AGAACAACCGGATCTTGGCGAAGGAGAGACATGATCGCTAAAAAAAAAAAAAAAAAAAAAAAAAAAATCCATTGTGTTGTCGTTAACTTGCGTTACGTAGGCCTATGAGGAATGACTAAGTGGTGGGGGGGAGGGAAGGAGGGAGGGAGGGAGAGAGGGGAGGGGGATTTGACTCGGTTTCCCCTTTTGTTCCGTTCTCTTTTGTCTTCATCGGAAGTAAATGTTCTCGTGAGAAATGAAAGACGTCGACACACACACACACACACACACACACACACACACACACACACACACACACACACACACACACACAATAATAATAATAAATAAAACAATAATAAAAATAATAATCATAATGATGAAAAACATTTAAATAATAATAACAATAATGACAATAATAATTATTATTATCATTATGATGATAATGATAATGATAATAATGATAATGATAATATTATCATTATCATCATTAACTATAATAACAATAATGACCATAATTAACAACACTGATAATAACTGACAATAATAATAACAATGATAATAGTAACGATAATAATGATGATGATGATGATGATGATAACAATAACAACTAAATAAACAACAAATAAACAATAAAACATAAAAAATAATTTAAAAACATTATAAAAAAAAAACACACAGAAGCGAGCCTCCCCCCCCCCTCAAGCCCTCCTTATCCCAAACAGATCTCCATAGCTTCCGTCGCGCCAGCCAAGTAAGTAGGCCTATCAACCACATGGCCATCCTAACCCACTAATATCTTCCTTGAGTAATATCTATCATCCTCCGAAAGCACAGGGTCTTAATCCCCTCATCCCGGGGGTTATTAGGCGCTAGCTAATCACCTAAGACCATATGGCAGGTGAGATGAGATGCCTACAGGGTGACAATAGGCCTATGACATGTGTTATTTTCTTTGTCCTTACACAGAAGGCGAAGGTGGGAAATAAAAAAGAAAAAAAAAGAAAGAAAAAAAGAAAATTGTGTTGTATAGGTCTTGCTTATAAGATAGTCTAATTCGAACATATAAAATTATTTTACTTTTTCTTTTTCTCTCCCTAACAGTAATTGAAAATAATATCAGCGTTGCAGGTGCAACTCGCCTCATTAATGCTAATTCATTCACCATTTTTGTTGGTGTTGTTAATTAACAAGCTTGACTTTGAAAACGCCGCACTCATGGGAACTTTTTTTTTTTCTTTTTTTTTTTAGGAACACTGTAATTGTGGAGAGTTTAAAATATCGAGGTTTTTGTTTACTATTTACTTTATTTATTTACTTTGCTATTCTGTAACGTCGTTCATCTGCTGTATCACATTTAGACACAATCAGTGTCTGATATGTTTTTTATCTTTTCTTTTGTGTGTGTGAGTGTGAGAGAGAGAGGGAGGGAGGGAAAGAGAAGGAGGGAGGGAGGGAGGGAAGGAGGGGGAGGGAGGGAGGGAGGGAGGGAGGGAGGGAGGGAGAGGGAGGGAGGGGGAGAGCGAGAGAGAGAGAGAGAGAGAGAGAGAGAGAGAGAGAGAGAGAGAGAGAGAGAGAGAGAGAAAATTGAGAGAGATAAGGAGAGAGGGAGGGAGGGAGAGGAAGAGAGAGAGGAAGAGAGAGAGGGAGAGAGAGAGGGAGAGGGAGAGGGAGAGGGAGACAGAGAGAGAGAGAGAGAGAGAGGAAGGAGGGGGAGGAGAGAGAGAGAGAGAGTGGGTGAGGGAGGAAGAGTAGGAAGACGGGCGAAGAGAGAGAGAGGAGAAGAAGAGAGAGAGAGAGAGATGAGAGTGAGGAGGTGGAGAGAGAGATGAGAGGAGAGAGAGAGAAAGAAAGACAGGAGAAAGAGAAAGGAGAAAGAGATAAAGAATGACAAGACAGAGGAAATGAGGAAAGAGAGATAAAGAAGAGAGAGATGGAAAGAGAATAGAGAAAGAAAAGAGAGAAGAGAGGAGAAGAGAGAGAAAGAGATGAAGGAAGACGGACCAGGAAGAGGTTTCGCTCGCTCCCTCCCCTGCCCTCTACGGCCGCTCCCGCCTCTACCCGCACGTCCATCGCCCCCGCGCCTCCCCTCTTCTCACCCGTCCCTCTCCGCTACCTCTCCCTTCTCCCTCCCGCTCGTCTCTCTCTTCCTCTCCGCTCTCCGCCTCCTCTCCCTCCTCTGTACCCTCCCCCTTTGAAAGCGACGCCTTCTCATGCTTCTTGAGTGTCAGTGGAACCACAAAAAAAATACACAGCACCGCAGGGAAGCACAATCCTTCCTCCACAGACGAAAAAAAATAAAAATAAAAAAAAATAAAAAATAAAAAATAAATAATAATAAAAAATAAAATAAAATAAAATAAAATAAATCAAATAAATCAAATAATAATAATAAACAAAATAAAATAAAATAAAACAAAATAAATCAAATAAATAAAATAATAATAAATAAAAAATAAATAAATGAAAATAAATTTCGAATCAATTAAAAAACAATATGTAGACAAAAACAACAACTCAC
>NW_028234426.1:6200238-6210238 GCF_977035675.1 Penaeus japonicus | reverse complement strand
TGATAAGACTTCATTAAGGCAAGACGAGAGATACGGGGGACGGAGGGAGAGAGGTGGGGGGAGGGGAAGAGGAAGGACCGGGAGAGAGAAGGAGGAAGAGGAAGAAAAAGAGGAAAGTTCAAAAAGAGGGAATAAAGAGAGGCGAGATGTAGAAGGAATAAGAGGAAGTGTCAAAGAGGAGGAAAACATAAAATAATAATAATCATGATAATCATAATAATAATAAAAAGTGATAATAATGACCCAATTAAAAGATAAAGGAAGGTGGGGAGAGAGGGGAGGAGGGAGGTATGATACGAGATGAGGGTTACGACAGAAGAGGGAGGAGTAGCAGGGGGAAGAGGGTCAAGACACGAGCGAGAAAGAGAGATAGAGAAATAGAGAGAGAAAGAAAGAAAGAGAGAGAGAGAGAGAGAGAGAGAGAGAGAGAGAGAGAGAGAGAGAGAGAGAGAGAGAGAGAGAGAGAGAGAGAGAGAGAGTGAGGAGGAGAGAGAGAGAGAGAGAGAGAGAGAGAGAGAGAGAGAGAGAGAGAGAGAGAGAGAGAGAGAGAGAGAGAGAGAGAGAGAGAGAGAGAGAAAAAAAAAGTTGGGGTTAGGGATCACGACATAAACAGGAGAGAGTCGGGTAGAGAAGTTGGAAACAGGGGTTGGGGGGGTTGGGGGGGAGGTGAGAGAGGAGAGAGGAGATAGGGATAAGGGGGGGAGGGGTAGATAGGTAGGTAGGTAGGGGGAGGTGTGACAGGGACAGGAGCGACGACAAGCTCCCTCCGGGGTACTTAATCTAAGCAATTTCGCACATGTCAGCCCGAGCGAGGCCGCCCGGATTACCCAGCGCTCACAATCACCGGCCATTATCACACCCTACTAATCGCCCTCCTTCTCCTCCTCCTCCTCCTCCTCCTCCTCCACCTCTTCCTCTTCTTCATCATCATCTTCATCTTCTTCTTCTTCTTCTTCTTCTTCTTCTTCTTCTTCTTCTTCTTCTTCTTCTTCTTCTTTTGCTTCTTCTTTCTCTTCATCATCATATCATTTTTTCTTCTTCGTCTTCCTTCTCCTTTACGCCACCTGCTTCGTGATTCTCAAATTCGTTCGCGCTTTAATCGCATCTCCTTTTTTTCTCTCTTTTCTTTATGTTTGGCCTTTCACTTAATTTTCACTCTCGTTGAGTCACACACTCTCTCTCTCTATCTCTCTCTCTCTCTCTCTCTCTCTCTCTCTCTCTCTCTCTCTCTCTCTCTCTCTCTCTCTCTCTCTCTCTCTCTCTTTTTTCCTCCCTCATCCACCTCTTCCTCTTCCTTTTGTATTATTATTATTATTATTATTATTATTATTATTATCATTATTATTATTATTATCCTCATTATCATCATTACCATAAGTATTATAATTATCATTATTATCATTATCATTATCATTATCATTATTACCATTATTATTATCCTCATCATTATCATCATCATTATTATCATTATTCCTCTTTCTCGTCCTCAGCCCCTCTCGCCCATCCAAATCTTCCCTCCCCATTCACGGAACTTCCCCGCCGAATTCCTCAGTGTGATGTATGGGAAGTCGTCCTTTAGAGCACATAGATATTATCAGTGTAATGATAAACGACAGTAACCATCACAACGACTGACAGACTAACGCGATTATTATCATGTATTTCCTTCTTCTCTTTCTCTATTTTGCATCCACTTTCCCATTTCGCTCAGTTTTTCAATCCATCTCAAATTTGTTCTCATCTATAGCAATCTTTCCCCTTTCCCTTCCCCTCCCACCCTCCTACTCCCACTATCCCCTTCCCACACTCGATCCCCCACTCCCACTCTCATTAAAATTCCCCCACCCACTCCCCTTCCTTCCCACACCTACTCCTTTCCCTTCACCCTCCCCTCCCCATAACCCAGCCCTACTCTCTATCCCCAACACCCTCCTCCCATCCCCTTCCCCATCCCCTCCCACTTCTTCATCTTCCCCCCTTCCCTCGCTCTTTTTTCCCTTCACCCACCACATCCCTCCCCACCGCAAACTCGTCACTATCCCCCCACCTTCCCTCTCTCTCTTCCCCCTCCCCTTCCCTCCCTCTTTCCCTTCCCCCTCACCTTCACTCTCTCTTCCCCTTCCCCTTTCTCTTTCCCTTCACCCTCCCCTTCCCCTTCCCCTCCCTATCTCTTTCACTTCCCCCCCTTCCCTCTCTCTCTTCCCCCTCCCCTTCCCTCTCTCTTTCCCTTCCCCCTCGCCTTCCCTCTCTCTTCCCCTTCCCCTTCACTCTCTCTTTCCCTTCCCCCTCTCCTTCACTCTCTCTTCGCCTTCCCCTTTCTCTCCCCCTTCCCTTTCCCTTCCCACTCCCTTTCCCCTCTCTTCCCCCTTCCGCCTCCCCTCAAAAGCCAATCTACGATAGCATCAGCCTCTTAATTACTTTTGGAAACGGCGATGAACTCAATTTAATCCCCTCCCCCCACCAAAAAAATATATATATATGTAAATAAATAAATAATAAAAAATAAATACTTTCAAAGACGTAAAAAAATGTATTCCTGGCTATTTTGTGTTTGTTTTCTATTTTGTGCCCCTCCTCTCACACCACACGACCCTTTCTTTCCCGTTTTCATTACTTTAAATAATCATTCCTACCCTGATCCCTCTTCTCCCCTCCCCCTGCCTCCCTGCCTCCCTCCCTTCCTTCCTCCCTCCCTCCCTGTTCTTGTCCTCCTCCTCCTCCTCTTCCTCTTTTTTCTTCTTCTTCTTCTTCTTCTTCTTCTTCTTCTTCTTCTTCTTCTTCTTCTTCTTCTTCTTCTTTTCTCTTCTCCTTCCTTTCTCTCTGTCTATCTTTCTTTCTCTTCTTTTCTTCCTTCTTTCTCTTCTCTTTTTTTTTCTTTCTTTTTTCTTCTTCTTCTTTCTTTTTCTTCTGTTTCTCCTTCTTCCTCCCCCTTCTTCCTCCCCATCCATTTTCCTATCCTTTTTTTTTCCTTTCCTACCCTTTTTTTTTCCCTTTTTCTTTCCCCTCCTCCTTATTTATTGTTTATTTTTTTCCCCTTCCTTTCCCCTCTCCCCTTCCATTCCCCTCCCCTCCTTCCTTCCTTTCCTTTCCTTTCTTTTCCCTCCCTTTCCCCCCTAACATCTTCATCCCCCGACTTTTTTACTTTTTTTTCCTCCCCCCCCCCCCCCCCCCCCCCCTATCCACCCCTCCATTTCCCCCATCCCCGACTTTTCCTCCCCCCCTATCTCCCCCCTCCCACTGGCAAATGACACCCAGAAGGGACACTAATCCCTCCCTCCCTTCACCTTATCCTTTCTGGGATAAGAACCCGGAATCCCTTTTCTTTCGAGAGAAGACGTCCTGCGCTACTTTATTTCCCCTTTGCGAGTTCTGACTTTTATTCTCTTCTCTTCTCTCTCGCTCTAACTCTCGCTCTCTCTCTTTCTTTCTCTCTTTCTCTTTCTCTTTCTCTTTCTCTTTCTCTTTCTCTTTCTCTCTCTCTCTCTCTCTCTCTTTCTTTCATTAAGTCGACACTATATCTACAAGGAAAGGGAGGGAGCGGAGGGGACGGGATGGGAGGGGAGGGAAAGGAAAGAAAAGGCAAGGATAGGTAAGGGAAGGGATGGAAGGGGAAAGGAAGGGAAGGGAAGGGAAGGGAAGGGAAGGGAAGGAAAGGGAAGGAAAGAGGATGATGAGAGGAAGGAGAGGAAGGAGAGGGAGGGGAGGAACGGGGGGGGGGGAGTGACGAACAGAAGGAAG
Source organism: Penaeus japonicus (assembly GCF_977035675.1). Lineage (NCBI taxonomy): Eukaryota > Metazoa > Arthropoda > Malacostraca > Decapoda > Penaeidae > Penaeus > Penaeus japonicus. The sequence goes on along the minus strand of NW_028234426.1, from coordinate 6,206,500 downwards.
ATTAGGCCAAAAGAGAAAAAAGGGGAAGAAAGAGATAGAAGAAAGAAGGGGAAGTAAGATAAAAAAAAAAAAAAAAAAAAAAACACACACACTCCCAGATCTCTCTCTCTCTTCCATTTACCTCCTAAAAAGAATAAGAACCGTTATTTTTTCTTCTTCTTCTCTTTTTTTTTTCTTTTTTTTTATTTTCTTTAAAGAAGATTCTTATCCCGTACGTACGTGTCCTAGCATCTCCTTTATCTCCCGTCGCAGAGATCTCGCGTCTGCCTCTTGTGTGCCTCCGCGCTGTTAACATTAACGTGCTCTTAGCGCGGATAAAAGATGAAAGGAGGGGGGGGGGGTGGAACAAGGGGGGTGGAGGGGTAGGGGGTAGGGGGTTGGGGGTTGAGAGGAGGAGGAGGGATAGAGGGGGATGGAGGGGTAGGGGGTTGGGGGGTGGAGGGGTAGGGGGTAGGGGAATGGAGGGGTAGGGGGTGGGGGGGTGGAGGGGTAGGGGTGGGGGGATGGAGGGGTAGGGGTGGGGGGATGGAGGGGTAGGGGTGGGGGGATGGAGGGGTAGGGGGTTGGGGGTTGAGAGGAGGAGGAGGGATAGAGGGGGATGGAGGATAGGGTGTTGAGGGGGAGGGGGAGAGGGAGAAGGAGAGAGAGAGAGAGAGAGAGGGAGAGAGGGGGGAGAGGGGGAGAGGGGGAGAAGGGGGGAGAGAGAGAGAGAGAGAGAGAGAGAGAGAGAGAGAGAGAGAGAGAGAGAGAGAGAGAGAGAGAGAGAGAGAGAGAGAGAGAGAGAGGGAGGAGAAAAAAGGTGAGAGAGGGTAAAGAGAAAGGGGGGAGGGGGGAGAGTGAGGGAACGAGCGCTAAGTGGTCAAAAGAGGCATGGTGCTGAAATAACTGTTTGTTCAACCTGCTAAAGCCATCGTTTTTTCCAAAGAGCGTCCTCAGCCATTGTTTTGGTTCCGTTATCTTTTTGTTAGGTAGAATCTTTTGCTTCTAGATGCATGGATCAAAGATCTGTTCTCTCTCTCTCTCTCTCTCTCTCTCTCTCTCTCTCTCTCTCTCTCTCTCTCTCTCTCTCTCTCTCTCTTTCTCTCCCTCTCTCTCTCTATCCCTCTCCTCTCTTCCTCTTCCCCTCATTCTCCATTTCTCAAACATCCTTTACAACACATGAATCAAGACTAATAAATATTCAAGATGCTGCACTTAAGAGCACCTTTTCCAACACACAACTTCAAACGCCACACTCCAAAAACCATCACACCGAGTACCCTTCTTCTCTCTCTCTCTCTCTCTCTCTCTCTCTCTCTCTCTCTCTCTCTCTCTCTCTCTCTCTCTCTCTCTCTCTCTCTCTCTCTCTCTCCACACTCCTCGATTTCCCCTTCTCTGTTTCTCTCTTCTCCTCTTTCTCCTCTTCATTATTCCTACTTCCTTTTGGTGTGTCTGTCTCTCTCTCCCTCCCTCCCTCCCTCCCTCCCTCTCTCTCTCTCTCTCTCTCTCTCTCTCTCTCTCTCTCTCTCTCTCTCTCTCTCTCTCTCTCTCTCTCTCTCTTTAAGCTTCAAGATCCCGCTTTTCCCCTATATCTTCCCTTTTTTCCTGCTTCCATCTCTCTCCCCTCTTCCTCAAGATCCCTCTGCCCCTCTTCTCCCTTTCCTTGTTCGATTTTCCCCCCTTCCCCTAAACCCCTCCTCATCCCGTCTGTTTCCCCCTCATTCTACTCCTCCTCCTCCTCCTCCTCCTCCTCACCCTCCTCCTCACCCCTTCCCTTCCCCTCCTCTCCTCACCCCTTCCCTTCCCCTCCCCTTCTCTTTCCCCTCCCCCTCCCCCTCCCCCTCATTATCTTCCCCTCCTCCTATTCCTCCCCTTTCGGCAGGGACGCGCCACCAAGCGAAATATCACCTAATAGCGCTCCCTAAAGACCGTCACTCGCAGGTCTCGGATGACTCAGGGGAGTGGGGAGGGGAAAAGGGAGGGGGGAGGGGAAGGGGGAGGGAACTACTCGGAAGGGGTGACAGAGACTTGGAGGGGTTTAAGATGGACTTGGGGCTTGGGGCTTTGGGGGGGAGGGAGGGAGTCTTGGTAGGGGTAGTGGCTTGGGAAATGTGGCTGGACAGGGTTGGGGTGGGGTGGAGGGGGGGGGTTGAAGATGAGTCTTGGCGTGGCTTCGAAGTGTGGAGGAGTGTGGCTTGTCGGGCTTGACGTGGGGTTCGGGAGTGGGGATAGGGTCTTGACGGGGTAGGGGGTAGGGGGAGGCCTCGAAAACACCATCACAACAATAACATTACGGAGTGAGAACTGACACCGTCGGATTGGGATGCGGATCCGTGGGGCAAATTACTCCACCATTCCTTATCTCCTCCCTCCCCCTTCCCCCTTCGTGCACTTTCTCCTCCATCCTTTTTATTTTCCATCCCATTTCTCTCTTACCTAACTCCCTCCCCACCCAATCCCATCTTATGTTCTTCTATCACACTTTATTCTATTTTTTTTATTAATCCCCTCAGCCTAAAATGTAACAAGAGCTCCCGTTTCCCCCAGTTTCCCACGGACAAAAGCCGCGTCTTGCATAAATCCTCGAGCATTGCTGAAGGGAAACCGAGCCAGGGGACTCAGCGAGGGAAACGGAGCAAGGGAAACATGACGGAGAGGCTGAGCGAGGGACATGAGGAAGAGGCTGAGCGGGGGACATGAGGTAGAGCCTGAGCGAGGGACATGAAAGAAATGCTGAGCGACGGACTTGAGGGAAAGACAGAGCGAGGGACATGAATGAAATGCTGAGCGACGGACATGAGGGAGAGACAGAGCGAAGGACAGGAAGGAAAGACAGATCGAAGGGACAATAGGTAGAGACTGAGCGAGGGACATGGAGGAAATGCTGAGCGACGGACATGAGGGAGAGACAGAGCGAAGGACATGAGCGAAAGACAGAGCGAGGGACGCAAAAGGGGAAATGAGACAGGGAACTCGAGAGTGGCACCCGAGACACGGAAACACAGAAAGGACCACGAGAGGAATCGAGGAGGAAACATGAAAAAAAAAACTCAGTCAACGAGGAAGAGGGAAACCGCGTCGGGGAACAAGAGGAGGGGGGGGGGGGTATAAGCCGGCCACCACAAGGGGGGATCTGAGCCAGAGAACAAGAGGTTAAACACTTTTTTTTTCAAAAAAAGTAACTTTCCCTTCTGGATATCCGAGTGAAATCGCAGACCGTTGATATTTCAAAACCGATCTCAAGTATAACTAAACAACTGTAACGACAAAAAAAAACAATCGTAATAACAACAATAACAAAAACAATAACAACATTTACAAATCACACAACATACAAGAAACCCATTCCCTCCCTGACTCGTAATGGTGAAGGGAGTGTGTGTGAAATACAAGACGGAGGGGGAGGGAGGGGGGGAACAAGAAGGGTAAGGTAGTGGGGAAAGGGGTGGGGGGGCAAGAAGGGTGAGGTGGTGGGGAAAGGAGGGGCGGGGTGGGGGGTGGGGGGTGGGGGGCAATGCGGACGTGGAGGTGGCAGTAGCGTCGGGAGGACGATCCCCGCGGGAACACCACCGTCGCTTCCACGCCCCCTCCGAGCCGCTCCCGCAACGACGCCCACTCGAAGCCGATCCCCAAGACGACTACGACTTTCATCCTACGACTTCCCCCCTTCCCCCCCTCCCCTCCCCCAGCTGACCCCACCATCCTGAGAACATGGCACCACCGCCCCTCACACCGCTTCGCCCACTCCTACCTGCCCCCCCCCCTCACCCATCCCACCCCTCTCACCGCAACTACTGACTACCCTAGGCCTACTCCGAGCCTACCCCCACAAACCCTTTTGGCCACTGTTGTCACCGCTACCACGCCCATCCCCACCCGACCCCGACGCCGCCGCCGCCACCGGTACGCCCACACTAACCCGACCCTACCGGCACCGCTACGCCCATCCCGAAGCATCCTCGCTGCCACCGCTACGCCCACCCTAACCCGACCCCCACCGCCGCCGCCACCTCTACGCCCATCCCGAAGCATCCTCGCCGCCACCGCTACGCCCACCCTAACCCGACCCCGCCGCCACCGATACGCCCATCCCGAAGCATCCTCGCCGCCGCCGCCACCTCTACGCCCATCCCAAAGCATCCTCGCCGCCACCGCTACGCCCACCCTAACCCGACTCCGCCGCCACCGCTACGCCCACCCTAACCCGACTCCGCCGCCACTATATAACTGGGATTCTCTGGCGCTTTCGTGCTCCCTCCCGCGGTTCATCTTGATATGTCGCCTCTGCTTCCCCAGGGGACGCTGAGGGACGCCGGGGGGAAGAGAGGAGGGGGAGGGGGAGGGGGAGCGAGGGGTATTCCTCCAGGAAAAGCCGTGTTATGCGATCCTCTCTCGCTCTCCCTTCCTTCCTTCCTTCCTTTCGCTCTCGCTCTCTCTCTCGCTCTCTCTCTACCTCTACCTCTACCTCTCTTTCTCTCTCTGTCTCTCTCTCTCTCTCTCTCTCTCTCTCTCTCTCTCTCTCTCTCCCTCTCTCCCTCTCCCCCTCCCTCCTCGGTAATCCAAAGATCCTTGGATGTTCCGAGACGTCTCCCTCACCTCCGGCAGGATCTCGAAGCTATCAACCGATCGTGCAGGATACCCCTTTCCCCCCCTCCCCCTCCCCTCCCCTTCCCCTTCCCCCTCCCCCTCCCCCTTCCCTTCTCTTCCCCCTCCCCTTACCCTTCCCCTTCCCCCGCGTGAAGATGGACACAGACCGTAGAGGGAGTGGGGGGAGGGGGGGTCGTGGTGGGAATTTCCTTCCACGTGGAGGTACGGAAAGGGGGAGGGGGGAAGGGGAGGTGGGAAACGGAGGAGAGTGAAGGAGTGAAAGGATAGGAAGGGAAAAGAAGGGAAGGGATGGGATGGGAGTGAAGGAAAGGGGAAAGCAAGGAAGGGGAGGGAAATCAAAGGGAGGGAAATGAAGAAAGGAGAAAGAAAGGGAAGAAAAGGAGAGGGAGAAAATGAAACCTCTGAAAATCGGAGAAGGGGCAAGAAAAAAAAAAAAAAAAAGTAAATAAAAGATAAATAAATAAACGTGTCTTCCCTTACATACAATAACTAAAAGATCTAAAAGGATCAAACCAACGACTCAAAATAAAAGAAAAAGAAAAAAGAGAAAAAAAGGAAATAGCATTCGTAACGACGTCATCACTCACCTAGCTCAAAGGCTCATCACACAGGACAGGTGACGACTCTCGGTTCTAGTTGCAGAACGAGGAACCGTGTGCATCATGCAACAAAACCTTCGAGTCAAAATGAGCTCTGCAAATTGCAAGCCATCAGGCCTTATAAAAGATAAACATACGCGCTGCTCGTCTAGGATACATTCATTAGAATAACATCACTCACAAAGCTTCGTCTATTACCCAGGCATACGTAGGTATCACATCTTTCAAAATTTGCTATAATAACTGGGTATTACTCCTAGGCACATATTACAGTAAATTATTCAACTCCTGCAAAACACGGATTGCATTTCTACTATTCAACCTCTAAAAAAAAAAAAAAAAAAAAAAAACGGATTTACGCCCATCTCAAGATCAAACATGATTCGCAGTAACAAATTGAAATCCCGAAGCCCCTCGCAGGAAAATAGCGACAGTGATCCCCGCAAAATCTTATCAGTTTCCAATATACCATCTCCGTGATCACAAACCTTGAAAAATCTTCAAAAGGTTAGTTTTCTTGTTTGTTATATTGATTTTTTTCTTTCATCTTCTCTTTTCCTCCTATCCTCTACTCCCGCATTCTTTCATCCACTTCGAACATGATACGACGAAAGAAAAATAAACCTAAAAAAAAGAAAAAGAAACGGAGACAAAAAGACTCCACGCAAACAAATGAACATCGCTCGGCCATGACGTCAGCACGTGGCCGCCATTTATGACGCTTCTCTCTCTTTCTTTGTCTGTCTCTCTTTCTCTTCTATCTATTTATGGTTTACGTCCGCTTTTATTGCGCTTTTCTACTGTCCCTCCTGTGCATTGTCCGGCCGTGGCGCCACAGATCAAACATACAAAAAGAAAAGAAAAAAGAAAATGGCTGCCAACAGAACGTGCGGACTTTTTTCCCGCCAAAATATCCACAACCTGAAAAGCTTTTTCGTCCGCACAAAAGGAAGACGACGAGTCACAACCTTGACGCTGCAATTTTCGTCTTCTCGGGAGTAAAAATACAGTGAAAAAGAGAGAAAAAAGTGCGAAAGAATAAATCTTGATAGTGTGTGTCTAGTCTTACAAGACAG
>NW_028234426.1:6180238-6190238 GCF_977035675.1 Penaeus japonicus | reverse complement strand
CTCTCTCTCTCTCTCTCTCTCTCTCTCTCTCTCTCTCTCTCTCTCTCTCTCTCTCTCTCTCTCTCTCTCTCTCTTTTCTTCTCTTAATTCTTCTTCTCCCTCTCTCTTTTTTTCACATTTCTTCTTCTTCTTCTCCCTCTCTCTCTCCCTCTCTGTTCTTTTCTCCTTTCATCTCTTTTTCTCCCTCTCCCTCTCTCCCCCTCTGTTTCTCTACTCTTTTACCGGTTCTTTCTTTTCCCTACTCTTTGTTTTCAATTCTTTCTGCTCTTCCCTTCTCCCCTTCTTCATTTTTTCTCGTCTTCCCTCTCTCCTTCCTTTCTCTTCTCGTCTCTTTCATTATTCTCCTCCCCTTCTATGCCATCTTCCCTCCGCCCACTTTTCATTTCCTCTTCTATTCTCCCGATGTTTGATTCTAATTTTCCTTCCTTCCCCCTCCTCCTCTCTCTCTTCTTTTGGTGCTTTTTTCTTCTTTCCTCCCTTTTCTCCCCTTTTCGATCCCCTTTCTTCCCCCTCCTCTCCTTCTTCTCCTCCTTCTCCTTCTCCTTCTCCTCCTCCTCCTCTCCGCCTCTCCTCCCCCGCCGCCGCCGCCGCCTCCTCCTCTTCCTCTCTTCTCCTCTCCTCCTCTCATTTCATTCCTTTATCTTCTCTCCTCTCTCTCCTCCTTTCGATCCCCTTTCTTCTCCCCCTCCTCTCTCCTCCTCCTCCTCCTCCTCCTCCTCTCTCCTCCTCCTCCTCTTCATGCATTCTTCCTCCCCCCTCATCCCCCTCACCCCCACCTCCTGTCTTCTTCACTTGCTTGCAACTGCCTTTAATGGTACCGAGTTGCCATTTGTGGGATTAGTCACGACTTTTCTCCAAATCTGATGTCTCTTGTAGATCCTGGTTATCTTCTGAAAGGGAGTCTCTCATTGCACATTGCAACTTGGCGAGGGGCAATAATCGCCGTCAGCCGTTCAATCTTGCAATTATTTTCAACCCGTGTTGATCTCTCTGTTGCAGCCGTTCAGCTCCGTTCTCGGTGGTCTCTTGCTCCCGCCTTCTTCGGAGTTGCCATCTCTCCTTCTCTTCTTTTCGTTTCTTTTTTTTCTTTTTTTCTCTCTCTCTGTATGCGGTTTTGTGTGTTTGTGTGTGTGTGTGTGTGTGTGTGTGTGTGTGTGTGTGTGTGTGTGTGTGTGTGTGTGTGTGTGTGTGTGTGTGTGAGAGAGAGAGAGAGAGAGAAAGAGAGAGAAAGAGAGAGCGAAAGAGAGAGAGAAAAAAAAAGAAAGAGAAAAAAAAAGAAAGAGAAAAAAAAGAAAAAAGAAGAGAGAAAACAAGAGAAAAAAAATTAGAAGAGAAAAACAAAGAAAGAGGCCGAGAGACCGAGAAACAGATAGACAGACAGAGGAGAGCCACAGACACACCACCCATAAGCCCTCCCCGAACCAACATAAGGCTTTGTCCAGCAGGAGGCTATATCCCCAGGAGCGAGGGGGCGAAGGCGGAGGAGGAGGAGGAGGAGGAGGAGGAGGAGGAGGAGGAGGAGGAGGAGGAGGAGGAGGAGGAGGAGGAGGAGGAGGGGGGGGAGAGGAGGAGGAGAAGAAGGAGCAGGTGGTAGAGGACAAGGAGGCGGAGGTGGTGGAGAAGAAGGAGGAGGAGGAGGTGGTGGAGGAGGAGGAGGAGGAGGAGGAAGGCGCCTGACCGTGCATGACGCGCTGTTTGCGATTCCGGGAAACTGTAGCGTTTGGTTGTACTTCCGGTGGCTGACGACATCCCATATGAATATCGACTTCAAGTCAATAGATTATTTTGAAGAGCTAATAATATCCATAATAAATGCATAATATACAATAAACAAATTACAATGCTTAGACGGATCTATGCCACGGTAAGAACCACAAAGTTCACACAGAACCTCACGGAACCAGATTCGACCGCAAAGAGACACGGGGCAGAACCGCAATGAATTAGAAGGAACCGCAAATAATCAGAAAAAAATAAATATTGGTAACACATCCGAAAGCAGAGAGTGAAATCAAAACAGCCGGCAGGCAACCAAGCAGAACCTCACGAATAGAACCACAAAAAAATCAAACAAAACCTTGATAGAACCAAGAGGAATCTTCCGGACAGAACCTCAAGGAACCACAAAATCCGACAAAAAATGAAGAAGCGATAAAACCTTAAATGAACCAAAGTGAACCTTATATGAATGAGCCAGACAGCATCACACATACATCTGTCGGACAGAACCTTTACAGCCTCAGAACCGCACAAATTGTTGCAAGAACCTTAAAAGCGTCAGACAGAACCGTCAGAATCAAAACCACACAGATATCTATTTGATAGAACCTCGAAAACGTCAAAAAAGAACCTTCACAGAGTTAGATAATTGATAGAACCTCGAAAAAGTCACACAAAACCTTTACAGTGTCAGAACCACACAGATATATATGACAGAACCTTGAACAAGTCCGCGCACAGACCTTCCAAACACTCAGAAGAGAAAAGTGGCAGACAAAACCGCACAGAACTAGACAGAACCCCCAGATAGACAGAGGTTGGAAAAGGACTTGAAGGACACCATACATACTAAGGGTACCATACTATGGCACCATCGGGCATTAACGCCAAAGTCATTACGTGAAGGTGTAGAGGTGGAGATGTAGGGAAGGGGGGAGTGGAGGGGGAGTGGAGAGGGAGTGGAAAAGTGAACTAAACGAAGCAGAACCAAAGGTAGAGATGAGAATAGAGGAACGAAGAATTGAAAAAAATCGAAGAATTGAAAAAAAGTGATTGGGTGAGTAACACAGCATAAAAAAATCCGTGTCTTAAAAGAAACACTTCTCATAATTCTTAATTAAGAATGACGTAATAAACAGGAATAAGAGGTAGGGGTGACGTAGGAAGGAGGATGGGGTAAGGGTCGGTTTAGGAATAATGAGAGGGATAAGGTTAAGGATACGGATAGGGGTAGGGATAGGGATAGGGGTAGGGACAGGGGGTAGGGGGCAGGCACGGGGTCAACATGCTGCCGTACCCACAACATTCCCTTAAGCGTGAAGACGCCACACACCCTAGGTCACGCTTCCCGCAGAAGGTGAGGAACCCTATCTAAGAGGGGGGTGGGGGTGGGGGGGAGGAAGATGGTCACGCTCAGCCATCAAGTCATGAGGGTGAAATGAGGGGTCGCATGAGGTTGAGCGGAAGTCATTTACGCGATGGTTTGATGAATGAATGACACACTCTTTCTCACGAAGGTTAGTCATTCAGTTAATTCACATGTGCGTGGATTCGACTAGCACGCGTGCACATCCAGGCATGCGTATAGAGAACATACACACAAACACACGTACACGGAGACAAACATACATGCAAACAGAAAAATAGACACACACATATATGCATGTACTCCAACTTACACACACACACACACACACACACACACACACACACACACACACACACGTACTCCCACTTCCTTCCACACCAAACATAAACATTGAGCAGTCATCCGGTGCCATGAATGATTCATTGTCGATTCACTGTCATATTAACCGTAAACATCAAGCACTGCGGATGCGGGGAGGCGAAGGCACTGCTCACCCGTCGTTTCCCTTTCCTTGCCTTTGTACTCGTGTTGTGTCTTGTTGTGTGGTGCGATGTTGTGGTGCGATGTTGTGGTGTGGTGTGTGGTTTTGTGGTGTGTGGTTGTGTGGTGTGGTGTTGTGTGGTTTGGTGGTGTAGAATGATATGGTGTGCAGTGCTTTGTGGTTTGGCAGAGTGGTGTGGTGTGGTGTGGTGGGGTGTGGGTTTGTGGTATGTGGTGGTGTGTGGTGTGTGGTGTTGTATGGTTTGGTGGTGTAGTATAATAAGGAGTACAGTGCTGTGTGGTTTGGCAGAGTGGTGTGGTGTGGTATACTGTGTTGAGTTGTGCTGTGTCTTAATGTGTGGTGTGGTGTGGTGTAGTGTGATATGGTGTTTTGCGTCTTACTGTGTGGTGTTGTATGGTTTTGCAGAGTAGCGTGGTGTGGTGTATTATATTGTGTTGTGTTTCTCGCATCTTGTCTTTCACATTCTTGTGATTAGCTCACTCTAGCCTGGTCTAACCTTCCTAGAATCTTGTCTTAGGGTGTACCGTCTTACTTAGCCACGCCTTATTATGGTTCGTCTTAATCATATATAATATATGGCTTGACTTTCATGATTTTCTCAGTCTCTTTTACCCTTAGTTTTGTTTTGCCTTTGTCTTAGTTTGCCGTTTCTCTGGCCTCGTCTTGCCAAGCCTGTAGTTCTGTCTTGTTTCGTCTTGCTCTGTCTTGTTTCGACTTGCCAAAACTCCTGGTCCCTAAAGCCCATTAAATCCACGACCTTCAACGAGGGGGAGGGTGAGGGGGGAGGGGAGCAATGGGAAGAGAGGGGAGGAGAGCGGCGGGGAGAGGACAAGGGGGAGGGAGAGGGAGAGGGAGAAGGGGAAGAGAGGGGAGGAGAGGGATAATTGGAAGAGAGCGGCGGGGAGAGGACAAGATGGAGGGAGAGGGGGAGGACATGGGGAGGGAGTGGGGGAGGACAAGAGAAATGGAGAGAGGGAGGACATGGGGAAGGAGAGGGGGAGGACAAGGGAAAGGGAGAGTGGGAGGAGAGCGGCGGGGAGAGGGCATGGAGAGGGAGAGGGAGAAGGACAAGGGAAAGGGAGAGGGAGAGGGGGAGGGGAGGGGGAGGCGGGGGGAGGAAGGGACGGCCTCGGTCATTACCCGTGGAAGGTATGGCTGTCTACATCATCCGATGGTTCAGCTGATATCCGGGTATCGCGTTGCTTACTGGGCTACTCCGGGGGATTTATCACTGGGGTTAATATAGGAGAATGCAAGGGGGAGGGGGAGGGGGAGGGGAGGGGGGGAAGGGAAGGCGTTGAGAGGGAAAGGGGGGGAGGGAAAGGGGTAAGGGAAGGGGTAAGGAAGCGATGAGGAAGGGGGGTTGGTGAGGGATGGGTGAGGTGTTGAGAAAGGCAGGGGGGGGGAGGAAAGGGTGAGAGGCACCTAGGCGGTAAGGGGAGTGGGGGAGAGAGGGTGGGGGGAAGGGACTGATGGTAGACCCGCGTGGTGGCAGGGAAAGCGCAAGAAATTAAGGCTTCTTTATGCTTCTTGATGCTGGGTCTGAGGCGCCACCTATCACGCACATGAAGGTCGTAGACAACCGCTTCCACCTTCCAGAGAGAGAGAGAGAGAGAGAGAGAGAGAGAGAGAGAGAGAGAGAGAGAGAGAGAGAGAGAGAGAGAGAGAGAGAGAGAGAGAGAGAGAGAGAGAGAGAGGAGAGAGAGAGAGAGAGAGCGGAGAGAGAGAGAGAGAGAGAGAGAGAGAGAGAGAGAGAGAGCAGAGAGAGAGAGAGAGAGAGAGAGAGAGAGAGAGAGAGAGAGAGAGAGAGAGAGAGAGAGATAGACAGATAGACAGATAGAAAGATAGAAATATATATATATATATAGATAATATATATATATAAATATATATAGATATATAAATATATATATATATAGAGAGAGAGAGAGAGAGAGAGAGAGAGAGAGAGAGAGAGAGAAAGAGAGAGAGACAAAGAAAAAGAGAGAGGGAGAGAGAGAGAGAGAGAGAGAGATAGATAGACAGATAGATAGATAAACAGATAGAAATATATATATATATATATATATATATATATATATATATATATAGAGAGAGAGAGAGAGAGAGAGAGAGAGAGAGAGAGACAAAGAAAAGAAGAGAGGGAGAGAAAGAGAGAGAAAGATAGATAGATAGACAGATAGATAGATAAATATATATATATATATATATATATATATATATAATAGAGAGAGAGAGAGAGAGAGAGAGAGAGAGAGAGAGAGGAATATCGATAGATAGATTGGCAGAGAGAGAAAGAGAGACAGAGAGAGCGAGAGAGAAAACGAGAAAACGAGAGAGCGAGAGTGACCACGCATCTAAAAGACGTCCCACTATCACAGGCCTATAGGATTGTGACCCTTCCTTTCATTACCACATGCCGAGAGAGTAATAAATTAAATGAAAAGAAGAAGAGGGAGAGAGAGAAAAAAAAAGAGAAGCCATGATCATCGGTGTGAGCACAGTGACAATACCCCCCCCCCCCCACGGCAGGAAACGTGCTGTTATACCCACACTCCCCATCCCCCTCCCCCCTCCCCACCTCACTCCTTCTCTCCCCCTTCCTCTCCCTCCCTTACCCTCTTCCCCTTCCTCTCCTCACATGGTCTCTCTCTCTCTCTCTCTCTCTCTCTCTCTCTCTCTCTCTCTCTCTCTCTCTCTCTCTCTCTCTCTCTCTCTCTCTCTCCTTCTCTTTTCTTCATCCCATCTACCCCTCCTCTACTCCAATAGTCTCTCTCTTTCTATCTGTTTTCCCCCATCCCCTTCTTCCGCTAATGTTCCCTTCCTCCTCCACCCACTCCCTCTCTTCCCCTTCCCCTCCCTCTCCCTCTCTCCTACACCCCTTCTACCCCTCCCCCCCCTCCCTCGTTCACCCTCTTCCCCTTCCTCTCCCACCTCCCCCCAAACCCACGGCATGCATCCCCCCCTCCTCCCCCCACCCACGGCATGCACCCCCCCCCATCTTCCCCTTCCTCTCCCACCTACCCCCACCCACGGCATGCATCCCCCCCTCTTCCCTTTCCTCTCCCACCTCCCCCCCACCCACGACATACATCCCCCCCATCTTCCCCTTCCTCTCCCTCCTCCCCCCACCCACGGCATGCAACCCCCCTCTTCCCCTTCCTCTCCCTCCTCCCCTTCCTCTCCCACCTCCCCCCACCCACGACATACATCCCCCCCTCTTCCCCTTCCTCTCCCTCCTCCCCCAAACCCCTGCATGCACCCCCTCCCCCCCCCCCACCCTGGGAGCGAGGAAGCAACAATCCTGCCTAACAGCGCTATAATGGCTTGTTCCTGCTGCACATTCCCCGTCTCTTCCTTCCTCTGATAATTACTGTTTACTCTCCATCCTTTCGCTCTTCCTCGGCCACACAGCAGGATGGAGGTTATTCTTCTGTTTTTTTTTGTTGTTGTTGTTGTTTTTCTTGATTGTTTGTTTGTTTGTGTGAAGATTTCGTGTGGCGGGTATCCGATCTTCCCCTTGGTCTCTCTGTTTCTATGTTTCTGCTTCTGTTTCTGTTTCTGTTTCTGTTTCTGTCTGTCTCCCTCCTCCTTCTTCTCTCCCTCCTGCTTTCTCTCTTTCTCTTTCTCTCTCCCTCTCCCTCCCTCCTGCTCTCTCCCTCTCTCTCTGTATCTTCTTATTCGTCTGATATCCTTAGGTGTCCGCATCCAACTTGAATATTATCTTTCTCCTAAAGTCCAACAACCTCTCGCCAGCTAAAAGTTTACCAAAAAAAAGAAAAAAAAAAGAAAGAAAGGAAAAAAAAAAAAAAACACCGTACTACAAACATTTCAAAATTTAGGCTTACATGTACGAGGGAGGGAGGAGAAGGGAGGAGAGGGTAGGGGGGAGGGAGGGGAGGAGAGGGTAGGGGGGAGGGAGGGGGAGGAGAGGATGGGGGGAAGGAGAGAAAAGAGGGTCGAGGGAAGAGAAGAAAGTTGGAGCGTGGAGGAGAAGTGAGTGATGGGAGGGAGGAGAGGAGGAGGGAAGGGAGGAGGAGGAATGGCTGGGAACCTCCGCCCCCCCCCCCTCCCCCCCCATGAGCTCTCCCTTCATTCCCATAACCGAGACACGCACTAAGCTGCCTCGTAGGTCTATGGGTTTCTCGGCTGGGGGGAGGGGAGGGGGGGGAGGGGAGGGGAGGGGAGGGGAGGGGAGTGGGAGTAGGGAGGGGGGGAGTAGACTTCGAGTGGACTGACTCGTTTCTTTGACGAGTTGACGTCTCTGGGAGGTTGGTTGTGTGTGGCACCTACTCACATCCTTTCGCTTGTTTGTTTGTTTGTTTGTTTGGAATCTTTGTCTCGTATACTTCTTTCTTAAGGATTATGTTTTTCCCCTTCCCTTCTCTTTCTATTTCTCTCTTTTTTTATCTTTTCGCTTTTTCTCATGCTTGCAGGAAAGTCAAAGGGATCAACAGTCGAGCTTCAAGAAATTTAGCTATTCATGTTTATCCATATTTTATAAATACATTTCTAGACTATACTATTTTCTCCACCCCGTACGCCCACAACTTCACCAACACGCCCATTTATTTCTCCCCCATGAACCCACAACCATCACCAACCAACACGCCTGATTCTCACCCAAACACCCTTTATCATCACTTATCACGAGCCCAATACTCATCCACACGCCCAAATTTCGTACACAGGCCCAATCCTCACAAACAAGACCACAAGTGACACTCTCATATCTAATTCTCACCCAAATGCTTAATTCACGCCCCCACGCCCAACTCTCACCCACACACCTACCCTCAGCCAAATATCCACTTCACGCCCCCACGCCCAACTCTCACCCACACACCTACCCTCAGCCATATATCCACTTCACGCCCCCACGCCCAACTCTCACCCACACACCTACCCTCATCCATATATCTATTTCATGCCAACATGCCCAACTCTCACCCACACACCAACCCTCAGCCAAATATCCACTTCACGCCCACACGACTACAAAGTCATAAACCCACACTATCCTCTATCAACTCAGATTTTAAGTGGATGTGCACAGGTTTCAAGTGGATGTGCATAGGTTTCAAGTGGATGTGTTTCACCGTTTACTAAAGGTGGAAGAAAGAGAAAGAGTTGAGAGAGTCTTTTCGTCATGCAGTGAAAACAGGTATAAATCATGCACGGCGAGGAGTCAACAAGGCAACATAAGTGCTTGGAATCACGCATGATAGGTGGATATATATCATAAATACACGCACAGATATGCAGTGTGTATATATATATATATATGTCTGTGTGTGTGTGTGTGTGTGTGTGTGTGTGTGTGTGTGTGTGTGTGTGTGTGTGTGTGTGTGTGTGTGTGTGTGTGTGTGTGTGTATGTATATATATATATATATATATATATATATATATATATATATATATATATATATATATATATATATATATACATATATATACAGATACATATATATATATATATATAATATATATGTATATATATATGTGTATATATGTAGATGTATGGATATATAGGTATATATATATATATATATATATATATATATATATATTCATATTTATATTTATATTTATATTTATATTTATATTTAATATATATATATATATATATATATATATATATATATATATATGTATGTATATATGTGTGTGCATGTGCATGTATGCATGTGTATACGTATATATGCAAGTATATATGTATGTGTGTATATGTATGTATGTATGCATGTATGAATATGTGTATGGATATATACAACACACACACACGCACCATCATTTCCTGCAAACACAAACACGAATCCCTCTCTAGAATCACTCTCACTCTCACTCTCACTCTCTTTTTCTCTCATACACATACACACACACACTCACACACACACACACACACACACACAAAAAAAAAAAAAAAAAAAAAAAATTAAAAAAAAAAATAAAATAAAAAATAAAATAAAAAAATAAATATATAAATAAATAAATAATAATAAAAATAAGTATATAAATAAATAAATAAAATAATAATAATAATAATAACAACAATCATAATAAAAATAAACATGAAAAAAAAGAAAAAAAAAAGAAAAAAAAACTAGTTCACCCATTCACTCCCTTTCCGGGACCCCTAGCATGCATCACACTGGCCAAGATCACACCACCTGCGCCACATACCTCACCATCACTCACCATTCGTCACCATCTGGCAAACGCTTCAACGGCCCGCTCTCGCCATCTTCATCATCATCATCATCATCATCAACAGCAGGCTCGTGTCCTCCCCCCACCCCTCCATACTACCCTCTCTCCCCCTTCCCCCCCGCCGAGTCCTTTAGCTTGGCTTGACCTTGGCTTGTTTTTGTTTATTCATTTATTGATTTGTTTACTTGCTTAGTCTTAG
>NW_028234426.1:6172738-6175238 GCF_977035675.1 Penaeus japonicus | reverse complement strand
TCATTATTATATTTTAAATCATTTTCATCATCATGATCATCAAAATTATTCCCACTATCACTATTATCCAAATCGTCAATATCATCATTACTACTAATAATCTCATAATCATAGTAATTATCACCATCATCATTATCATCACCCTTTACTAATATCCTGAAAACTATCACAGTTATACACAACCATCATCATCATATCCCCTCGCCCCATCCCCTAAACCCCCTTTTTTCCCCTCCCCTCCTTCCCTCCCCTCCTTCCCTCCCCTCCCTCTCTCTCTCACTCCCCTCCTCTCCCCTCCCTCTCTCACCTTCCTCCTCTCCAACGCGTCCACAGTCCACCCCTTTGGCAGTGAACACCCTCCCCCCCTCCTCCCCCTCTCACCTTCCTCTCCAACGCGTCCAGTCCACCCCTTTGGCAGTGAACACCCTTCCCCCCTCCCTCCCCCCCTCCCCCGACCGACCGGCCAGCAGTATCTCGGTGCAGTGAACCTTCCGCGTCTGTTTGCATGACTGGGAGAGAAAAAGCAGACGATGGTACAATGTATTCTTGTCTGGAGAGTCCACGGGCAAGAACTGGTCTTGAATGCGCATGCACACTCACTCACATGCACACGGATATACACACACCCGGGCACATACGATTCCATATATAGACATATAGACATTAAAAAAAAAGAAAAAAAAAAGAAAAAAAATATATGTAAGTATATATATAAATATATATATATATATATATATATATATATATATATATATATATATATACGTAAGTATATATATAAATATATATATATGTACATATATATCTACATATATATATAATATATATATACTAAGGCATTTACATAAACACATACAAACAGATACACACATACTTACATACAAACACGTGCACACACACACTCTCCCTCACACACACACACACACACACACACACACACACACACACACACACACACACTTACCCCCCCACACACACACACATACCCCCCACCCCCCACACACACACACACAACACCCCACTCGTTCCAGCTCGTAACCAAAGCGTCCCTGGTACTTCAACACCGCAAGCGAGTGTGACCGCTTCTTCTTAGGAATATTTCTTCGCTTCTCTCTCTCTCAACACATGACCCGAGACAGGGAGTCGCTCACTTTTATGTCGAGATCACGACGAAGGTGTAAAGAAAAAACTCTATTACATTTTCTTTTTCTTTCTCTTTCTTTCTTCATTTTTTCACATTTCTGTTGATCTTTTTTTTGTTTTCCTTTCCTTCTGTTACTCTCCTTAATCTCTCTCATGCTCTTTATCTTTATCATTGTTTTTTTTTTCTCTCTCTCTTTCCATCTCTTTCTCTTTCTTTCTTTCTTTCTTTCTTTCTTTCTTTCTTTCTCTCTCTCTCTCTCTCTCTCTCTCTCTCTCTCTCTCTCTCTCTCTCTCTCTCTCTCTCTCCCTCTCTCTCTCTCTCTCCCTCTCCCTCTCCCTCTCCCTCTCCCTCACCCTCACCCTCTCCCTCTCAGTCGCCGTGTACTGCTCGGGTTACATGGACCTCTCCCCCAATCACACCCACCCACCCCCCACCTTCCCACCCCCACCCCACCTTCCTACCCCCACCCCACCCTCCCACCCTTTCCTGGTTGGAATAAATGGCACGATTTCTGACCTGGCTCTGGTCTGCGGTTCCTGCTGGTCTCGGCGCTCCTGACTGACTGACACTGGTTCCTTGGGGTCTGGTTCATGGGAAGGCGAACCCAACGCTGGTTATCTACCCTCACGATCTCTCTTCTTTCATTCTTTCTCTCTATCTCTCTATCTCTCTTTCTCTCTCTCTCTCTCTCTCTCTCTCTCTCTCTCTCTCTCTCTCTCTCTCTCTCTCTCTCTCTCTCTCTCTCTCTATCTATCTATCTCTTCTTTTCTCTCTCTCTCTCTCTCTCTCTCTCTCTCTCTCTCTCTCTCTCTCTCTCTCTCTCTCTCTCTCTCTCTCTCTCTCTCTCTCTCTTTCTCTTTATCACTATTCATATCTCCCTTTCCATTTTAAATCCTCCTTCCACTTTATTTCCTCCGTTCCCCTTTTCCTCTTCCTCTTCTCTTTCTCCTTCACCTTCTTTTTTTTATTCTTCCTCTTCCTCCTTCTCCCCCTCCCCTTCTTTTACCTCCACCTCCTCACCCCTCCAAATCCACCTCCATCACCACCTTCATCCATCCATCCAACCATCCATCCTTCCTTCCTTCCTTCCATCCATCCATCCATTCAACCATCCATCAATCCATCCAACCATCAATCCATCCATCCTTCCATCCATCCATCAATCCATCCATCCTTCCTTCCATCCATCAATCCATCCATCCATCCATCCATCCTTCCTTCCATCCATCCATCAATCCATCTATCCAACCAACCATCCATCCATTCGTCCATCCATCCATTCACTCCTCACCAAGGTGACTTCAGAATGAATGTCCCAATAAGTCAGCCTTCCTTTTCCCCCCTCTCTCCCTCCCC
>NW_028234426.1:6145238-6147738 GCF_977035675.1 Penaeus japonicus | reverse complement strand
CAGATAATATCACTCTCTCCGGCGAGTCAATTGATAGACGATTAAAATAGGGAAACTTAATTCAAGCTAAACAGGAAATTGGCTAGCGTTTGACAATCGATTCCAAATTGAGAATAAGTATAGGATGAAATACTAAAACTAATCAACAAAAATGTATATACCAAAGATAGCTCGCACATCATGTGAACCTATTATAAAGTGATGAATTAGGTTTGATGGAATACCATCTAAAGAGGGCAATGCGGTCTCCTTGAGAGAGATAAAAAAAAGTACCTAAAGAGGAATGGGTAGGTTGATGCTGGGGATTGATGTAAGGGAAAGGATAAGAATAACTTGGATTAGGAAACAAACCAGAGTGAAATACATGATTAGAAGTGTTAAATAGAAAAAAAGGAGAGTGGGAGGACATATATGTTAGAGAGAGGGATATTCTGGCAGAGCAGACCTCGGACTGTGAATCACATGGTCTTAGTTACGAAAGGAAGCTCCCCCTTTTAATTATTTATTTTTTATTTTTTTCATATACTTAATATCATGAAATTTCAATTTGTTAGAGATATGACATAAAAAACAGTTCATCATTCTTGTTTATCTTATTCTATATGTGCGACCGAAATGAAATCATACTTCATGTAAAAAGATGAGAATTCTAGCTTACAATAGTTACCGTTCAATTAAGTTCTTTCACACGATGGACGGTGCTACAGAAAACGATGTTTTTAACCATATCTTTTATTTTTTTTCGATCTGTTCCATTTTTTTTATGTAGAATAAGGACAATTAAAAAGAAAAAGAGAGAAAAAAAAGAAAAAAAAAAGAAAAAGAAAAACAGGATGCATATGTGAATAATAAGAGTATGAAGAAATGGGAGAAGGAACGGTTTTCTGTTTTAAATCATTACATTTAGTTTTATTGGCAGTAGTAGAATATAGTAGTGTAATACATGGTCTTTGTCATTGTTATCGTCATTATTTTATTTCTATATGTATATGATTTTTTATAGTTGTATAGTTACAGTGATATAGCAGTAATAACAAAAAATAATATCAATACTACTACTACCATCGCTATTACTAGAGCCAGTTTGCGATAACATCCTATTAATACTACTACAAATAGTAATAATAACAACTATCACAAAAATAATGATATAGGAATGGTGATCTCATAAGAAAACTTGAAACTACAATAAAAATGATAATAACGATACTCATAATAATATTGTGATAAAATTAGATCCGGTCACTGTAAAGAAGAATCACGGTGGAACAGTGCTAACCACATGCCTTATTCTATATATCAAATCACACAATAACTCAAACATACAAGATAAACTCGTAATGCATATCTCCCATAACACTGATCCTAACACTACCTGAAGATGTCCGTCTTCATCATTCCTCTTTCTTCTGTGTTGAGAATCAGTCGTGACGCGTTAATCTTAATCAATTGTGAACATCCAGCTTGGACTCCAGCTTGGTCTTTTTAAACTCAGTCTTTGAACCCGATCTTATTACGGATTTAACAAGGTAAACTCCTTTTAAGGGGACTTCACCCTTATACTGAGGATGATGGCGAATGAAGCAAGAGAGAGGCGAAAAAGATAGCACCTGAAGCAAGAAAAAGGCGAGGTAGATTGTAATAAAGGTGGTGTTTGTAGTTTGCGAATGAACTGTAGAGATTAGAGTTGTATTAATGTTATGGTGTTGTCCTGACCGCCTGTCACCAATCTACTTGAGTTGAGTGAAGTGTAGACGTAGAAGTTGCTGCTTGTAGTTTCTGGTGAGTTAAAGTTGTAGCAGCGTTGATGCTTTATTTCTACGGGAACTTGGTAGCGTGGGTACAGCTGATGGGCGTGGCAGAGGCACCCAGAGAGGAGTGGGGCGACGTGCCATGCCTGCGAGGGCGAGCTGTCAGTCTGCAGGAGGCTGGGTGTGTTCTCTCCAGAGAGGTGGTCTCCAGAATGATGCTAGACTCGACTAACATTGGCAGAACAAAATACGGCTTTGAAGTGCACAGCAACTCAAAAAATGGTTAAAATAACATTCACAGTAAAAACGGTTACAAGAGGGGATAGGCTGTTTGCCAGAGGCAACCTTTATTTATGGCCTGAGGAACAAGGGGAAAAGGGCAAAATACATGACAAATGATCATGAATATCATGCAAATAATGATCGTACATACATAATCATTGATCGATTGATCATTTTGACTACAGACAAGATATAGTTTGTATATGAAAGACATTGATAATTGTATAAAACATGGCGTGGGAACACAACGATGGGCTCTGGTCAAGGTACTCTCTTGACTTGGGTCGACGAGGGGAAACAGAAACGTAAACCGCAGAATGCACTTGTGCTGAGGCGGTTACATTGCTGGCGCCTGAAGCAAGAAAGAGGCGAGGAAAATTGTGCCTGCGACGCCAAGAAGAGAGCGAGGAGGATGTGAAGCAAGAAAGAAGGGAAAATGGTGCTGAAGCCGAGAAAAACGATGGCGA
>NW_028234426.1:6132738-6137738 GCF_977035675.1 Penaeus japonicus | reverse complement strand
ATTTGCAACGTCACGGGGTTTTGTGTTTCCTCAGTGAATCAATTCTTAATTTGGCTTGATATGATTCATAATTTTTCTTTCGTGAGTCATGCCTTTATCTTAGGGAAATTACCCAAAGTCTAGATGCACAGTAAGGGGACGAAAAAATAAAAATAAAAAATAAAAAATATACACTTTGTTAAAAGAAGAAGAAAAAAGGAGAAAATTAGTGAAATAATTAATTCAACTTGTCTATTCATGTTCTCATCCATTGATTGGTTTCTTATATTCACTGCTTTCACACTAATTATTCATTCATTTCGTATAATCATTCACCTATTTCAGTTATTCAATCTTTCACTCATTAGTGTTATTCATCACCAATTCAATCACCAATTGTATTCATTTCAACCAATTTGTTCATCCATTCAATCATTCATTTAATTTATCATATTTGTCTCTGGGCGTATTCACCCATTCATTTTATCCACTTCGTTCATATTATTCACTCATTCATTTTATGCATCTTACTCAATCCCTCACTCATTCATTTTAAGCATCTTACTCATTCCCTCACTCATTCATTTTATGCATCTTACTCATTCCCTCACTCATTCATTTCATTCCATCCTTCCCTCTTTCACTACAATCCTCCCTCACTCACGTCATTCACTTCTTTCATACTCATGGTGCGTATCCTTCATCAATCCTATAACTGGTTGATAGGGATCCTTTATCTATCCCCTATTTGCCCCGCGGTTGAGTCCTTCCGCGTTCCCTCGTCCCTTAGGGGAGGGTGGTGCTTATCTCAAGGGGGACTTTGGGTTATGGCGGAGTTTTAACAAAGAGATATTCGGTCTTATAGAAATGGTGATTGGGAGATGCTTGCTGCGTACAGATCTGTGGGAGATCTGTGGATATGTATGTATACGTGTTCAAACACAAATGCGCACATATACACACATGCACGTGTAAATACACACACACACACACACATACACACACAAACTCATAGAGGTACGCGCAAAAACACACACACATCAACGTTCACACATACACAAACGCACACACATCAACGTTCACACATACACAAACGCACACACATCAACGTTCACACATACACAAACGCACAGATACACATACACACACACACACAAACCCACACAAACACACTCAAACACACACACACACATTCAAACACGCAAACGCAGATACACAAAAAGGCCCCCACACACGCAGACACACACACATACACAAAACCCAATCACAGCACCGACAAATATAGACCACCTCCTAAAACAGATTTATTGCAAACATGACCCAGACGGACAGAACATGCCCGCATACATTGCAACAAATACAGTACAGCGAATACAATACAACATACAATACAAACGAATTAAATGCAAATACATCTTACATATTCATGCTTGAAAACTTAAAAAAAACAAAAAAACACAGTAATTAATGCACCTACGTTTCCAGAGAGACCTGCGCACAAACACAGCCAAATAAACGCCATCACAAAAGGACAAAAAAAAAAATCGATAATTGATCACCACCTCAAGTTCTTCCTTGAATATTCCTCCCAATATTCCTTCTAAGACGATTACCCAACACTTCACAAGGGCGCGGGAGAGCCAGGAGGGAAGTCTGACTTAAAAGCATTTTGAGACATATTGCTTGCAGGTTATGTAACTTGCTTTGCGAATGCATTATGCATGAGCGCGTTTATCACAAGAACTCGGGAGACAGTGACTAAGCAAGGACCAGAGGAAGATGAGGGAATATGTTGAAGATGGCGGAGATGAAGGGAATTGAGAGAGGAGGGGAGGAGGGAAGGGAAATTTGAGAGAAGAAGGGAGGAGGGGAGGAGGGGAGGAAGGGAGGACGGAAGGGAAAATTGAGAGAGGAAGGGAGGAGGGGAGGAAGGGAAGAGGGAAGGGAAATTTGAGAGAAGAAGGGAGGAGGGTAGGAAGGGAGGAGGGAAGGGAAAATTGAGAGAGGAGGGGGGGAGGGGAGGAAGGGAGGAGGGAAGGGAAAATTGAGAGAAGAAGGGAGGAGGGAAGGAAGGGAGGAAGGGAGGACGGAAGGGAAAATTGAGAGACGAAGGGAGGAGGGGAGGAGGGAGGGAAGATAGAGGAAGGAAGGGAGGAGGGAAAATAGAGAGAGGAAGGGGGAGGGTAGGAGGGGAGATTGAGGAAGGACAGGAGGAGGGAAAATTGAGAGAGGAAGGGAGGAGGGAAAGAGAAAGGAAGGTGGAGAGAGGATGGAAGATCGAGGGAGGAGAGAAAGAGGGGAAAATTGAGAAGGGATTGGAGAAGGTAAGGAGGAGAGAATTTCGAGGGATTAAGGGAGGAGGGAAGGGAAACTAAGAGAGGAAGGGAGGAAGGGAGGAGGGAGAGAAGATTCAGAGGGGAAGGGAGGAAGAGAATGAGGGGGTATTGAGAGAGCAAGGAAAGAGGGAGGGATCATTAAGACAGGAGAAGAAGGGAGGAGGGAAGGAAATGAAAGGAAACAGAGGGAAGAGGGATGGAAAATTAAGAGAGAGAGGGAGGAGGGGAGGAAGAAGGATAAGTTGAAGGACGGAGAGAGGAGAGGAGGAGGCAGGGAAAATTGAAGGACGATGAGAGGAGAGGAGGTGGGAGGAAAAATTGAGAGAAAAAGGGAGGAAATGAAAGGAATTGAGGGAGGAGAGAGGGACATGAAGGAGGATGAGAGGAGGTGGAGGGAACTGAGAGGAAGGGAGGGATAAGGGAAAATTGAGAGAAAAAGGGAGAAGGGAGAAGGGAGGGAAGATTGAGGGAGGATGGGATGGTGGAGGATGTAGGTAAAGGAATGGAGAGGGAAAGAAGAAATTAATAGATAAAAAAAGAGAAGGATTAAGAAAAGAAGTAAGCTAAGAAAGGGGTGAGAGGTAGAAATGAATAAAAGAAGGAAAAAAGAAAAAAAAAAGAAAAGATTAAAAAATTAGTAGAAGAAATAAGGTAAAAAGAGAAAGAGAAAATTGTAACAAAAAAGAAGAAGGAAATGAAAAATAGGAGAAAAAATCGAGGGAAAAAGAGGCAAAAAGAATAAGAAGAAAACGAATAATAATGATGATAATAATGATAAGAAGAAAATAAGTGTAGAAAAAAACAAGAATGAGAGGAAAAAAGTAAGAAAAAAGAACAGAAATACAAAATGGAATAAAAAAAAGGAGAATATTAGGAAAACAAGAAATGGAAGAAGAAAGTATAAAGGAAAAAAAAACAAAACAAAAACAGAGGAAGATGAAAAGTAAATAAAAAAAAATATCGAAAGAAGATGAATAATAAAGAAGAACTAGAAGAACACATGACAAGATGTAAGATATTAAAGAAACGAAATGCAGATGAAGAAAAAAAAGTAAGACAAGAGATAAAAAGACGAAAAGAGAACAAACATAAGTGAAGAAAAAAAAAGAGAAAACATAAAAAAAATGAAATAAGATAAACAACAATAACATTAGAAAAAAAAGAAAATATAATAAAGATGAGGAGGAGAGGAAGAAGAAGAACAACACGAATATGACAATGGAAATGATGCTCTAGACGTAGATGATAAAACCCACACAATCGAATAAACCTTTTTGTGTCCTGTCGCCATGAGAGGTCTTCCAGCTTCTCAGTCCCGCCAAAGGACTTCGTAAAAAAAAAAAGAAAAAAAAAAAAAAAAAAGAAAGAAAGAAAAAAAAAGAGGATAAAACCTTAAAGAGAATGGACAATAAAAAAATAATTCAAAGTCTACATGTAAACAACAACAAAAATAAAAATGAATATATAAAAAACATAGGCCCCACAACACCATAATAATGCTTTAAATCCCCAACCTTGAACGCTACTTGGTTCCCTCAAGCACTCAAGCAGTTCAGAAAGCACACTGAAATAGTCTCGAGCCAACAAAGGCCATGCAATAATGCCACTGGGTCCTCGTGCAACATCATGGAAATTCCGGTTCCACCAACGCGGTTGCAAGTACATACCATCAGTATAGATACACACACACAAAAAAAAAAAAAAAAAAAAAAAAAAAACATTGCAAGTATCACCAATATTGCAGCTCGGATGGTTAGCTATGCAGGTCAGGTAGGCTGGCCGCACCTTCCACCCCAGTTCTAACCCTCTCCCCCACCCCCCTTATCCTCACACTAACCCTATCTCCCCACCCACCCATCATCCTCACACCTCCCCCCCTCATCCTCACACCAACCCTACCTCCCCACCCCCCATCACCCCCCCCTACCTCCCCGCCCCTATCATCCTCACACCAACCCTCCTCCCCCCCCACCCCTCATCCTCACACCAACCCTACCTCCCCACCCAGCCCCCCATCATCCTCACACCTCCCCCCCCTACTCTCCAGCCTGTGTTTTGTGGTGGGGGGGGGGGGGGACGGCGGGCCTGCAATGGTCCCCGAAGAAGCAAGAGGTTTGTTGATGAGCAGATAACCCGGACTCTCTGTTTATCTCGTATTTTATTCTCCTTCGTCCTTATTACGGCTTCGTTTTCCTTCGTGGGTTCTACTGTATCTCTCGATTATCCCGTTTATCCTCTCTTTCCCTTCTTTATCATTATTATCATCGTTATGTATCATTCATAGTTCAGATACTTCGAACCACGAGAATGTCACCCAAAATCCCTACCTCTACCACCCCCCTCTCTCCCTCCCTCTATCCTCCTCCTCCCCTCATTCAAACTCGGATACTAATAACAACAAAATCCCCCATCCAACCCCCTCCCCAATTCTCCCCTTCACCCCCCTCCCCCTCCCCCCTCTACTAATAACAACAAAATCCCCCCCTCCACCCCCTCCCCAATTCTCCCTAACCCCCTCCCCCCTCAACCCCCCTCCCCCTCCCCCCCTCTACTAATAACAACAAAATCCCCCCCTCCACCCCCTCCCCCCCTACCCCCTCTACCTGCAACTGCAAGAGTGACTGATTGCCTCTCCAGATCCCCCGGGGTGACGCATGATCAATCACGTAAGATTTGGCCATCGGG
>NW_028234426.1:6110238-6117738 GCF_977035675.1 Penaeus japonicus | reverse complement strand
TTTAGACCTAAACTACTTACTGTAAAGACCAATGACAGACATAGACACTGCAACACGGGATAGAAGATGGCAACTAAACTTTCACATTAAATAAGCCACACTAGATCCTTGCAACCTGGACTCAGTCAAACATCCACCTACATTTCGCCAGAGACTCCCGAAGACCTCAAGACAAATATTTAATCCTTAGTGTCACACACAGTAATTTATTAGCAATTATAATCCACGTGAAAAAATAATGTGAAGAAAGCATCCTGAAAACTGTCTTCACTCAGAGGTACAAAGTGGCTACTGGATGCTAAAGGAAGATGAATATCTTACAAGGTTTATTATCTCCGTTCTATAAAAGAGTATTCAACTGTAGGTTGGGATGAAGGAGCTAAGGTTCACCTCTCCGACCTTGAAAATATATAATTAGATAATCACAATTATTCAGGAACACTTAGCTGCCGATCTTCATTTATTTATGACATCCTCTTGAAGTGCAGCGCAACCGGAGTACAAAATCTCATAAGGATGTGATAGGGCTCAGGACAAAGTATAAAATACAACAGCTACACGTGATAAAATACAGCAGCTACACGTTTTCTGCAAGCCCGACGTCTACTAGCACAACATAGCGCAAGCACCACCAGAACTGTCGAAAGAACGCCGCAAGCACTGACTATGTACCACGATGTTGAAGGAGCCATCACGAGAAGCTGATCCTTGTATCTTACGCCAAATTATGGAATAGAGTTTTTAAAGAAATGTTAATGCGTACGATGTTCAAAGTTTTCTCATTTTTATATACATTTTTTCCAACAAAGACTTGTCGTTTCCATATTATAATAATGATATGCATACTTTAGTTATAACATATGATATATACTTTGAAATGAATCATATCTGGCTTTAAGATACTGGTTAGATTTTGGGCAGAAAAAATCGGAAAATGTATCCCCACTTTGCGCCATTATAATAAATTGTAAATGGATAAATAATGGATTAAATAATCCTTTCCTCTCTTTCTATTTCCCTCTTCTTCTCCCATCCCTTCCCTCTTCTTCCTCTCCTTCTTCCTCTCAATTTTACGTTTCTTCTGTACCCTTCTCTTCCTCCTACCTTCATATTTTTCCTTCATTTCTCTTCATCCAACCCTCCCCTCCTCTTTCTTTCCATTTCTTTTCTCTTTCTCCTTCCATTCTCTTCCTCCTCTTCTTATTTTCCCTTACCTTCTTTTCCTCCATTGCTCCCTTTTCCCTTCTCTTCTCTTTCCTTTTCACTTCTCTTTCGTATCATCTTCCCTTTCCCCTCCCCATCCCTTCCATTATCTTTTCCCTTCCCTTCCTTCATTCCACCCCTTTCCTTCCCCCTCTTCCTTCCTCCTCCCTTCTTTTCCCTTCCCCTCTTCCTTTCTTTTCCCTTCCCCTTCCCTTCTCTACCCCCCCCCCTCTACCCATCTTCTTGCAACCCTCTCCCGCACAGTTGCAACAAAGCAAAAGAGTTGTCTGACGCCCCTATCCTTCGTCTTCCTGTTCGATAAGTTAACAACGTTCCTTAAATGGTCAACGCACCAGGTACTGTTCGGGAGACACTGTCTGTCGCGTCTGACGAACTCTTTGGTTGCCAGAGGGCGTCCAGGATGTTTGGGACGTTTTGGCTCTGTGGGTTGGATGTTTGGGACGTTTTGTCTTTGTGGGTTGGATGTTTGGGACGTTTTGGCTCTGTGGGTTGGATGTTTGGGACGTTTTGGCTTTGTGGGTTGGATGTTTGGGACGTTTTGACTTTGTGGGTTGGATGTTTGGGACGTTTTGCCTTTGTGGGTTGGATGTTTGGGACGTTTTGGCTTTGTGGGTTGGATGTTTGGGACGTTTTGACTTTGTGGGTTGGATGTTTGGGACGTTTTGACTTTGTGGGTTGGATGTTTGGGACGTTTTGGCTTTGTGGGTTGGATGTTTGGGACGTTTTGACTTTGAGGGTTGGATGTTTGGGACGTTTTGACTTTGTGGGTTGGATGTTTGGGACGTTTTGACTTTGTGGGTTGGATGTTTGGGACGTTTTGACTTTGTTTGTTGGATGTTTGGGACGTTTTGACTTTGTGGGTTGGATGTTTGGGACGTTTTGACTTTGTGGGTTGGATGTTTGGGACGTTTTGACTTTGTGGGTTGGATGTTTGGGACGTTTTGACTTTGTGGGTTGGATGTTTGGGACGTTTTGGCTTTGTGGGTTGGATGTTTGGGACGTTTTGACTTTGTGGGTTGGATGTTTGGGACGTTTTGACTTTGTGGGTTGGATGTTTGGGACGTTTTGGCTTTGTGGGTTGGATGTTTGGGACGTTTTGGCTTTGAGGGTTGGATGTTTGGGACGTTTTGGCTTTGTGGGTTGGATGTTTGGGACGTTTTGGCTTTGTGGGTTGGATGTTTGGGACGTTTTGGCTTTGTGGGTTGGATGTTTGGGACGTTTTGGCTCTGTGGTTGGATGTTTGGGACGTTGGACGTTTGGCTTTGTGGGTTGGATGTTTGGGACGTTTTGCGTTTGGGGGATGGATGTTTGGGCCGTTTTGGCTTTGTGGGTTGGATGTTTGGGACGTTTTGGCTTTGTGGGTTGGATGTTTGGGACGTTTTGGCTTTGTGGGTTGGATGTTTGGGACGTTTTGGCTTTGAGGGTTGGATGTTTGTGACTTTTTTTACTTTGTTTGTTGGATGTTTGGGCCGTTTTGGCTTTGAGGGTTGGATGTTTGGGACGTTTTGACTTTGTGGGTTGGATGTTGGGACGTTTTGGCTTTGTGGGTTGGATGTTTGGGACGTTTTGGCTTTGAGGGTTGGATGTTTGGGACGTTTTGGCTTTGAGGGTTGGATGTTTGGGACGTTTTGGCTTTGTGGGTTGGATGTTTGGGACGTTTTGGCTTTGTGGGTTGGATGTTTGGGACGTTTTGACTTTGTGGGTTGGATGTTTGGGACGTTTTGGCTTTGTGGGTTGGATGTTTGGGACGTTTTGGCTTTGTGGGTTGGATGTTTGGGACGTTTTGGCTTTGTGGGTTGGATGTTTGGGACGTTTTGGCTTTGTGGGTTGGATGTTTGGGACGTTTTGGCTTTGTGGGTTGGATGTTTGGGACGTTTTGGCTTTGTGGGTTGGATGTTTGGGACGTTTTGGCTTTGTGGGTTGGATGTTTGGGACGTTTTGGCTTTGTGGGTTGGATGTTTGGGACGTTTTGGCTTTGTGGGTTGGATGTTTGGGACGTTTTGGTTTTGTGGGTTGGATGTTTGGGACGTTTTGGCTTTGTGGGTTGGATGTTTGGGACGTTTTGCCTTTGAATGTTGGATGTTTGGGACGTTTTGGCTTTGTGGGTTGGATGTTTGGGACGTTTTGGTTTTGTGGGTTGGACTTTGTTTGGGTGATGTTTGGACGTTTTGCTTGGTTGGATGTTTGGGACGTTTTGGCTTTAAGGGTTGGATGTTTAGGACGTTTTGGCTTTAAGGGTTGGATGTTTGGGACGTTTTGACTCTGTGGGTTGGATGTTTGGGACGTTTTGCCTTTGTGGGTTGGATGTTTGGGACGTTTTGGCTTTGTTGGTTGGATGTTTGGGACGTTTTGGCTTTAAGGGTTGGATGTTTGGGACGTTTTGACTCTGTGGGTTGGATGTTTGGGACGTTTTGGCTTTGTGGGTTGGATGTTTGGGACGTTTTGACTTTGTGGGTTGGATGTTTGGGACGTTTTGGCTTTGAGGGTTGGATGTTTGGGACGTTTTGGCTTTGTGGGTTGGATGTTTGGGACGTTTTGCCTTTGCGGGTTGGATGTTTGGGACGTTTTGCCTTTGCGGGTTGGATGTTTGGGACGTTTTGGCTTTGTGGGTTGGATGTTTGGGACGTTTTGGCTTTGTGGGTTGGATGTTTGGGACGTTTTGGCTTTGTGGGTTGGATGTTTGGGACGTTTTGGCTTTGTGGGTTGGATGTTTGGGACGTTTTGGCTTTGTTTGTTGGATGTTTGGGACGTTTTGACTCTGTGGGTTGGATGTTTGGGACGTTTTGGCTTTGCGTTTTGGATGTTTGGGACGTTTTGGCTCTGTGGGTTGGATGTTTGGGACGTTTTGGCTTTGTGGGTTGGATGTTTGTGACGTTTTGGCTTTGTGGGTTGGATGTTTGGGACGTTTTGACTTTGAATGTTGGATGTTTGGGACGTTTTGGCTTTGAATGTTGGATGTTTGGGACGTTTTGACTTTGAATGTTGGATGTTTGGGACGTTTTGGCTTTGAATGTTGGATGTTTGGGACGTTTTGGCTTTGCGGGTTGGATGTTTGGGACGTTTTGACTTTGAATGTTGGATGTTTGGGACGTTTTGGCTTTGCGGGTTGGATGTTTGTGACGTTTTGCCTTTGTGGGTTGGATGTTTGGACGTTTGCTTTGGTGATGTTTGGTGACGTTTTGCCTTTGTGGGTTGGATGTTTGTGACGTTTTGACTTTGTGGGTTGGATGTTTGGGACGTTTTTGCTTTGTGGGTTGGATGTTTGTGACGTTTTGACTTTGTGGGTTGGATGTTTGGGACGTTTTTGCTTTGTGGGTTGGATGTTGGGCGTTTTGTTGTTTTGTGGGTTGGATGTTTGGGACGTTTTGGCTTTGTGGGTTGGATGTTTGGGACGTTTTGGCTTTGTGGGTTGGATGTTTGGACGTTTTGCTTTGTGGTTGGATGTTTGGGACGTTTTGGCTCTGTGGGTTGGATGTTTGGGACGTTTTGGCTTTGCGGGTTGGATGTTTGGGACGTTTTGACTTTGTGGGTTGGATGTTTGTGACGTTTTGGCTCTGTGGGTTGGATGTTTGGGACGTTTTGGCTTTGCGGGTTGGATGTTTGTGACGTTTTGGCTCTGTGGGTTGGATGTTTGGGACGTTTTGGCTCTGTGGTTGGATGTTTGGGACGTTTTGGCTCTGTGGGTTGGATGTTTGGGACGTTTTGGCTTTGCGGGTTGGATGTTTGGGACGTTTTGACTTTGTGGGTTGGATGTTTGTGACGTTTTGACTTTGTGGGTTGGATGTTTGGGACGTTTTTGCTTTGTGGGTTGGATGTTTGTGACGTTTTGACTTTGTGGGTTGGATGTTTGGGACGTTTTGGCTTTGTGGGTTGGATGTTTGGGACGTTTTGACTTTGTGGGTTGGATGTTTGGGACGTTTTGGCTTTGTTTGTTGGATGTTTGGGACGTTTTGACTTTGCTTGTTGGATGTTTGGGACGTTTTGACTTTGAATGTTGGATGTTTGGGACGTTTTGACTTTGTGGGTTGGATGTTTGGGACGTTTTGACTCTGTGGTGGATGTTTGGGACGTTTTGGCTTTGGTTGGATGTTTGGGACGTTTTGCTTGTTGTTGGATGTTTGGGACGTTTTGCTTTGTGGGTTGGATGTTTGTGACGTTTTGACTTTGTGGGTTGGATGTTTGGGACGTTTTTGCTTTGTGGGTTGGATGTTTGTGACGTTTTGACTTTGTGGGTTGGATGTTTGGGACGTTTTGACTTTGTGGGTTGGATGTTTGTGACGTTTTGCCTTTGTGGGTTGGATGTTTGGGACGTTTTGGCTTTGCGGGTTGGATGTTTGGGACGTTTTGACTTTGAATGTTGGATGTTTGGGACGTTTTGGCTTTGCGGGTTGGATGTTTGTGACGTTTTGCCTTTGTGGGTTGGATGTTTGTGACGTTTTGACTTTGTGGGTTGGATGTTTGGGACGTTTTGACTTTGCGGGTTGGATGTTTGGGACGTTTTGACTTTGTGGGTTGGATGTTTGGGACGTTTTGACTTTGTGGGTTGGATGTTTGGGACGTTTTGGCTTTGCGGGTTGGATGTTTGTGACGTTTTGGCTTTGTGGGTTGGATGTTTGTGACGTTTTGCCTTTGTGGGTTGGATGTTTGTGACGTTTTGACTTTGTGAGTTGGATGTTTGGGACGTTTTGACTTTGTGGGTTGGATGTTTGTGACGTTTTGACTTTGCTTGTTGAATGTTTGGGACGTTTTGACTTTGCTTGTTGGATGTTTGGGACGTTTTGACTTTGAGGGTTGGATGTTTGGGACGTTTTGACTTTGAGGGTTGGATGTTTGTGACGTTTTGACTTTGAGGGTTGGATGTTTGGGACGTTTTGACTTTGAGGGTTGGATGTTTGTGACGTTTTGACTTTGTGGGTTGGATGTTTGTGACGTTTTGACTTTGCTTGTTGGATGTTTGGGACGTTTTGGCTTTGCGGGTTGGATGTTTGGGACGTTTTGGCTTTGAGGGTTGGATGTTTGGGACGTTTTGGCTTTGAGGGTTGGATGTTTGGGACGTTTTGACTTTGAGGGTTGGATGTTTGGGACGTTTTGACTTTGTGGGTTGGATGTTTGGGACGTTTTGGCTTTGTGGGTTGGATGTTTGGGACGTTTTGACTTTGAGGGTTGGATGTTTGGGACGTTTTGGCTTTGAGGGTTGGATGTTTGGGACGTTTTGACTTTGAGGGTTGGATGTTTGGGACGTTTTGACTTTGAGGGTTGGATGTTTGGGACGTTTTGACTTTGAGGGTTGGATGTTTGGGACGTTTTGACTTTGTGGGTTGGATGTTTGGGACGTTTTGACTTTGAGGGTTGGATGTTTGGGACGTTTTGACTTTGTGGGTTGGATGTTTGGGACGTTTTGACTTTGTGGGTTGGATGTTTGGGACGTTTTGACTTTGTAGGTTGGATGTTTGGGACGTTTTGACTTTGAGGGTTGGATGTTTGGGACGTTTTGACTTTGTAGGTTGGATGTTTGGGACGTTTTGACTTTGAGGGTTGGATGTTTAGGACGTTTTGACTTTGTGGGTTGGATGTTTGTGACGTTTTGACTTTGAGGGTTGGATGTTTGTGACGTTTTGGCTCTGTGGGTTGGATGTTTGGGACGTTTTGACTTTGCGGGTTGATATATTTCGCCTCTCTCTTGTATTTTTCCTTCTTTCTCTATTGGTTTTCATTGTCTCTCTTTTGTTTTCCTTGCTTCTCTCTCTTGTTTTTCCTCTCTCTCTCTTGTTTTTCATTCTCTCTCTTGTTTTTCATTCTCTCTCTTGTTTTTCATTCTCTCTTTCTCGTTTTTCATTCTCGCTCTCTTGTTTTTCCTTCTCTTTTTCTCTTATGTTTCCTTCTCTCTCTCTCTTATTTTTCCTTCTTTTTTTTCCTTGTTTTCCTTCTTCCTCTCTTGTCTCTCTTGTTTTTCCTTCTCTTTCTCTTGTTTTTTCCTTCTCTCTCTCTTGCTTTTTCTTTCTTTCTCTTGTTTTCCTTCTCTCTTTTATTTTTCCTTATTTCTCTCTGTTGTTATTCCTTCCCTGTCTCTTGCTTTTCCTTTTTTCTTTTTTTCCTTCTTTCTCTCTCTTGTTTTTACTTCTTTCTCTTTCTTTTTTTTACTTCTTTCTCTTTTGTTTTTCCTCCTTTCTCTCCCTTGTTTTTTCCTTCTTTCTCCCTATTTTTTCCTTCTTTCTCTTGTTTTTCCTTCTTTCTCTTGTTTTCCTTCTCTCTCTTATTTTTCCTTATTTCTCTCTG
>NW_028234426.1:6077738-6082738 GCF_977035675.1 Penaeus japonicus | reverse complement strand
GATAATGATAATGTTGATAATAATGATAATGATAATGTTGATAATAATGATAATGATAATGTTGATAATAATGATAATGATAATGTTGATAATAATGATAACATCGATGATAATAAACATCTATCTTCATTAGTGAGGTTCGAGTTAGAACCCCTGTCCTAGACGCTAGTAGTCCCTGAGATGTTCCAATCTCTAGTCCCTCTGACTCTACTAGACGCTAGTAGTCCCCCTGGCCTAGGTTCACCTTGTCATTAATCCCACTCGTCCTCCAACGTCCTCCGAATCCCTAGCTCCCCCTTGGAACTGGTTCTCTCGGTACTTCTAACCACAAGTCCTCCTTGAAATCCCCCCGGGTCTTCCTTGTTACTAGTTACTCCTTGTCGCTCGTTGTCCTGATCCTCCTAGTTATGTGTTTTCATGGTCCCTAGTCACTAAGTCCCCCCTGGTTATTCTAGTAATTATTTCCCCTAGTCACTAGTCCCCCTAGTAACGTGTTCTTCTAGGCGCGTGTCCCCCTAGTCACTGGTCCTCTTAGTAACGTGTCCTTCTAGACGCGTGTCCGTCTAGTCACTGGTCCTCTTAGTCACGTGACCACCTAGTCACTGGTCCTCTTGGTAACGTGTCCTTCTAGGCACGTGTCCGCCAAGTCGCTAGCCCTCTTAGTAACGTGTCCTTCTAGGCACGTGTCCCCCTAGTCACTGGTCCTCTTAGTAACGTGTCCTTCTAGACACGTGTCCCCCTAGTTACTAGTCCTCTTAGTCACGTGACCACCTAGTCACTGGTCCTCTTAGTAACGTGTCCTTCTAGACACGTGTCCCCCTAGTCACTAGTCCTCTTAGTAACGTGTCCTTCTAGACACGTGTCCCCCTAGTTACTAGTCCTCTTAGTAACGTGTCCTTCTAGACACGTGTCCCCCTAGTTACTAGTCCTCTTAGTAACGTGTCCTTCTAGACACGTGTCCCCCTAGTTACTAGTCCTCTTAGTCACGTGTCCTTCTAGGCACGTGTCTCCCTAGTCACTAGTCCTCATAGTCACGTGTCCTTCTAGGCACGTGTCCCCCTAGTCACTAGTCCTCATAGTCACGTGTCCTTCTAGGCACGTGTCCCCCTAGTCACTAGTCCTCATAGTCACGTGACCACCTAGTCACTAGTCCTCATAGTCACGTGTCCTTCTAGGCACGTGTCCGCCAAGTCGCTAGCCCTCTTAATCCACAGTCCATAATCCCCCTGGTCCCTCTAGCCCCATCACCCCCTTAGCCCCCGGTCTCCCCCCCCTCCCCCGCCCTTAGAAAAATCCTACTTGTTGACGCAGCTGAGGAAAATGGACTCTGGAGGATGCGTCTGTTTTCGAACCGCTCCTTTATCTTGTTCGACATTTCAGCTGCGAGCGTTACAGGCCGGGGAAGCAGGCGACGGACGGACGCTGCAGGTCGGGGAAACGGCGGGTGGGTGGGTGGGATGGGTGGGGGTGGGGTGGGGGTACTGGGTCTGTACAATGCGTTCTTTTTGTCTCTATGTCGGGATATCGGGTTTATCTTTCTTATTGGGTCGGTTTATCCTTATGTTCGTTCGTGTTTTTTTTTTTTTTTTTTTTTTTTTTTTTTTGGGGGGGGGGGGGGGTTGTGGTAAGGGGGCGGGGGGAGGAGGGGGTTATTTATATGTAGTTTTCGTCTTTCGTCTTATTTATGGGCTTTAGGTCTATATTTTATCTATTCATTTGTGTTTTTTTTCCCTTCTTTTCTTTTTTTTCTAACGATCGAAATTATCATTCTTTGGAGGATGTGTTGCCAGAGATATGAAGTTTTGAATTTGCTCTTGGATGGTCTCGCCTTTAGTCCCCCCCCATTCCCCCCACACTCCCCCAACACCACCCAGCATACCTCACTCCTCCTTTTTTCCTTCCCCTGTCCCCCTATCCCTTCCCCTCATCCCCCTTCTCCCCTATCCCCTCTTCCCTTCCCCTCTCCCTCTTCCCCCTTTCCCTTCTCCCTCCTTCCGTCTTTCCTCTCTCTCCTCCTCCCCTTTTTCGTACAACCCTTCCCTTCCAGGAAGATGGAGGGTCATCCATCCATCATCGTGTGTAACTATCCCCTCCTCCCCTCCTTCCTCTCAAGCTCCTCCTCTTCCCTCTGCTCTTCCATCTATTCTATCTTCTTCCCCCTCCTCCCTCTTCTCTTTTTTTCGTCCTCCCATCCTCCCTTTCCCCCTTCTCCCTCCTCTCTTTTTATCCTCGTACCATCCTCATATTTCCCCTCTTCCCTCTCCTGTGTTTTCCTTCTCCCACCCTCCTTTATCTCTCTCCTCCCTCTCCTTTGTTTTCCTCCTTCCCCCCTTATCCCCACTCTTCCTCTATCCTCCTCCCCCTCCTCCCTCTCCTCTGTCCTCCTCCTCCCTCTTCCCTCTCCTCTATCCTCCTCCCCCCTCCTCCCTCTCCTCCCTCCTCCTCCTCCTTCCTCTTCCCTCTCCTTTATCCTCCTCCCCCCTCCTCCTCCCCTCCTCCCTCTCCATCTTCCCATCGTTGACAGATTACATCTCGCCACTTTGTAAGATGAAATATGGCTTCCGGTGTTCCCTAGCCGGAAATCAAGGGCGTTTGGACAGTCGTGCTGGAGAGGATGGCGGGGAAGGGGCGGGGAAGAAGGAGGGGGAGGGGGATGGGGAGGGGAAGAAGGAGGGGAAAGGGGAGGGGGAGTAAGAATGGAAGGAAAGGGGGAAGGGGAGTGGAGGGAAGGGGAAGGGGGAGGGGGTGGGGTAGGGAGAGGGGAAAGGAGAGGGGGAAAGGGAGGAGAGGGAAAGGGGAGAAAGAGGGGAAGGGGGAAGGGAAGAAGGAGAATTCGGGGCATGGGGTAGGGTAAGGGGATGGGAAGAAGTAGGGAAAGGGGGGAGGGGAAGGGAGAGGAAGGATCATGGGTGAGGAAGAAGTTGATAGAAAGGAGAAGACGAAGGAGAGGGTGAGGGAGATAGAGAAGAGAAAGAAAGAAAAAAAAAGAAGTGTTTCACTGATGGACCAACGAAATGAGAGGGAAATGAGGATGCGAGTGGCACTCCTTGTGAGTAATTAGACGTCGCTTCGGGTTTCCTTTGATTGGGTTTGACGTTATCTTCCCCCGAGGCTGTCACGGGGGATTAGTCTGACAGGAAAGTTGGTTTGTTTTAGGGAGGGAGGGAGAGGGAGGGAGAAGGAGGGAGAGGGAGATGGAGAGGGAGAGGGGGAGGGAGGGAGAGGGAGGGAGAAGGAGGGAGAGGGAGATGGAGAGGGAGAGGGGGAGGGAGGGAAGGAAGGAGGGAGAGGGTGAGTGGGGAGGGGTGAGGGAAAGAGAGGGAGAGGGGGAGTGGAAGAGGGAGAGAGAGGGGAGAGAGAGGGAGAGGGAGAGAGAGGGAGGTTGAGGGGAAGGGAGAGTGAGAGAGGGAGGGAAGGGGAGGCAGAGAGGGAGGGAGAGGGAGAGGGGGAGGGAGAGGGAGAGGGGGAGGGAGAGGGAGAGAGAGAAAGAAAGAGAGAGAGAGAAAGAGAGAGAAGGAGAGAGAGAAGGAGATAGAGGGAGAGAGGGAGAGAGAGGGAGAGGGAGAGATAGGGAGGGAAGGAGGGATGGAGAAGGAGAGAGAGAGGGAAAGAGAGGGAGATATAAAAAAAGAGAGATAGAAAGAGAGAGAGATAGATAGATAGATAGATAGAGAGAGAGAGAGAGAGAGATAGCCAGCCAGACAGACGAAATGCTCAAACATTACCAAACAAGCTAATCATCTTATGCAAAGCATTACTTCCCTAATAAACCTACTGAAGGCAATCCCTCTTACAGAGCGGAAATAAACTCCTGTTGCTCTGATAGGGAAGAGGATCCTCATTGCAACCTAGCGACCGTTGCTATGGCGACATCTGCTACCCTGGCGTAAACAATAACACAGATTTATGCGTTCGAAATAAATGTCGAATGTATTGCAGTATAGGCGTTTTTCTTTTGTTATTTAATTTGTCTATCATTTTTTTATTCATTAATAGTGTGTTTTGATTCAAAACTAGGACGAAAGAGAGAAATCACGGTGACGTAACACAGACTCCGGAAATGCGAGAGGTAATCCGGTTGCTATGATATTAGTTATTTTTTTTTTCTTTTTTTTAGATTACGTTGTCTTAGTTCATCGGAGGAACGTCGGAAATTCCCTTTTGGAAACTGTGTCTCGGGATGTGGGGGGGGGAAAGGGGGAAAGGGGGAGGAGTGGTGGTGAAGGAGGGAAGGAGGGGGGGAGGAGGAGGGGAGAGGGAGAGCTGTTTTCTTAAATTTTGCCTTTTCCTTCCTGTTGTTTAGGAAAGGAACTGCTTTTGCGGATGATGGCGCCGACGCTCCGATTAACGGTTTAGGTGGATAGAGAAAAATGGAGATAGGGTAGATTGGTAATAATTATGATAATGATAATCATAATTTTCGAACACACACATACGCAAGAGTGTGCGTACATAAAATTTATTATGACAATAACGATGATATCTTGAATATGAAAAAAAAAGAATATATATATATATATATATATATATATATATATATATATATATATATATATATATATACACACATATATATATAATATCTATAAATGTAAATAGATAGATAGATAGATAGACAAATAAAAGAAATAGACACACACACACACACACGTAGAATACATCAGAGTCAAACATTCACACGGGTATCCATAAGAAGACGACACAACGCCAAAACTTCCGACATAAGAGGCGGAGACCAATCGTGACTGAGTCAGCATCTTAAGGTGTCTCTTTTGCTCCCGATATGCTTCGGACAGACGCGTGTCTTGCATGGAGAGGAGGAGGAGGAGGAGGAGGAGGAGGAGTAGGAGGAGGAGGAGGAGAAGGGGGAGGAAGAGGAGGAGGATTAGTAGGAGTAGGAGGGGGAGGTGGAGGAGGAGGAGGGGGAGAGGGAGGAGGAAGAGGAGGAGGATGTGGAGGGAGGGGAAGGAGGAGGAGGAGGAGGAGGAGGGGGAGGGGGA
>NW_028234426.1:6037738-6040238 GCF_977035675.1 Penaeus japonicus | reverse complement strand
CTCCTCCACCCCTCCACCTCCCCTCCTCCTCACCCTCCTCATCCCCACCTCCTCCCCTTCCTCCTCCCCACCTCCTCCCCATCCCCAATCCCCTTCCTGATTTATCCCTCCTACATTAACATTCACCCTCGCATCCTCCACGAAAAAGGGACCCTGAGTACGAGATGCAAAACCAGGATATTCACTCACGAACATACAGTAGGATTCCAGGAAGGATGCTGTGAGGGGAAGCGATCGGATCCGCGACTTTCATCACACAGGAACTCCGTAGATGGAGGAATAGGACTCTCGCCACGGGGGGGGGGGAGAGATTAATGTGACTTTTAGATATCTAAAGAATGTTTTTTTTTTTTTTTTTGCTACGATATTGGAAGGGAGTATTGCCGTGAAGGGGAGGAGGAGAGAGAGAATGTGTGTGGGATGTGATGTTTGGTGGCGGTGGGGGAAGGGGAGGGGAGTAGGTTGGGAGGGGTTAGCGGAAGAAAGGGGGGGTGGGGTGAACGGGGAAGAAAGGATGAAGGGCGGAATAAAGTGCTGGCATAGATAAAAATGATACACCAGAACAAAAAGATATATATACTTGATACATGCATAGGACATACAGGGACAACACCACACAGACACAGCACAGACCACACACACACACATAGAACAGCACAGAAACACACAAACACACACTCATAAA
The DNA here is from genome assembly GCF_977035675.1 of Penaeus japonicus. Taxonomy (NCBI): domain Eukaryota; kingdom Metazoa; phylum Arthropoda; class Malacostraca; order Decapoda; family Penaeidae; genus Penaeus; species Penaeus japonicus. Next base: position 6,039,553 of record NW_028234426.1, on the reverse strand, counting down.
TCCGCAAAACCTCACAAATAAACAAAAATAACAAACAAACTTCCTCCTTCTCTTTCTACACATTTCCATAAACAAACAACGAATTCTTCCTACGCACACTCAATAAAAAACACATAAAGATAAAAGCTCGAAGCTTCAATATATAAAGCCATAACGTCAACCCTAATCATTAAAGACACCCCTACAATAGAGTTCTTGATAGCTTATTTGATTTTGAGGATGTAATTCCTTATATGGCCTTCCGATCTCGCCTAAAACGATTCGAGCTATTGTGCGAGCGAGGCTTCTTGAATCAATCGTTTCTATTCGAAAGGATTTAGATCTCAATGATATGTGGTTTTTTAGGACTGCTTAGAAGCGAGACTGTTGATTTAATCCGCTTATGTTTTAGAGGTTTTCTTACAGATAAAATACGTAAGGGATTAGATAGCGTTAAAAGATGTTCGCTTTTGTTGTTTTATATCAAGACGAATGTATCAATGCCGCGAGTCCAGTGAGAGGAGCATAGGAAACACTGAATACATAATCAGCCATTCGTACCTTTGCTACGTTTGCTAATCACGACTGGCTTATTTTAAACAAGAGGAGAAGGAATATCGCTGTTATAGACAAATTGGGGGGGGGGGGCACACACACACGCACAAATGCACGCACACTACACACACACACACACACACCACACACACACACCACAGACACACACACACACACACACAACACAAACACACACACACACACACACACACACACAGACGCACACAACCACGCACACAACTCACACGCCACACACACACCACACAACACACACGCACACACACAGACACACAAACACACACAAAGGCGTGTTAAACTATGCCCACTGCTGTGACATTATCTCATAACAGATTGTGCTTATCGTGCTTTGCAAGCTCTGCTACCCGATTGATCATTTGCAACACTTCTAGTGTCAGTCCAGTTAGCGTTTTTATTGCAATTTGTCTTTGTTTCTTTGTTTCTCTCTCTTTTTTGGTTTCTTCAGTAATTACAAACTCTCTTCCCGTACCAAAATTTATTTTGGTGTTTTTTGCGTTCTTTTTATATATCTAAATCTATCTATCTACTACTCCACACACACACGCACGTCACACCACACACCACACACACACCACACTACACACACATCACAATCACACATATAATATATATAATATATAAGGATATAATATATAAGGATATAATAATATCATAATACATATACATAAATATTATATTATATATATATATAAATAAATATATATAGAATATTATATATATAAATATATTTATATAAAATATAATATATATATTGATATTAAGTATAGTCTATTATATAATATAAAAAAATATAGAAGGAGAGAGACGAAAGAGAGAGAGAGGGAGTGAGAGAGAGATAGATATATTATATATATATCTGTAGTATACTAGTAATATACATATATAATAAATATAAATATATATATATATAATATATAGTATATATATATAACTATGATCTATCTATCTATCTACTATCTATCTCTCTCTCTCTCTCTCTCTCCTCTTTAATATATATATATATATATATATATATATATATATATATATATATAAATATACTATATATATATACATATATAATACATATATACATATGTATATATATAACTATCTATCCATTCCATATTACATCTCTATCTATCTTATATATATATATGTATTTTTTTGTTCATCGCCTGTAATCCTTCCAGCTGCAGACGTAGCAGTGCTCGCCGGCACAGTATCCTCTCTTCCGTCCTCACAAGGTGGTGGTGGGGGGGG
>NW_028234426.1:6020492-6025686 GCF_977035675.1 Penaeus japonicus | reverse complement strand
CGCTGGATTGTTTCCCCCCTTTGTTGCTTCCCTTCGTTTTCTCGGGGGTTAGGAGGACTCAAATGTTTGTTTTTTACACAGGCGTTCATTCTGGTGGAAGATTTACAGTGGTTCTCAAACCCGCTTTACAGTAACCAGGATTTGCCAAGAAAGAGTATCTCTGGGTCTTCGCTACAATCGCCTCTTTCTTTCTCTCTTTCTTTCTTTCTTTCTCTTTCTTTCTCTCTCTTTCTCTTTCTCTTTCTTTCTCTCTCTTATCTATCTATTTAATTTTATCTTTTAATTATTATTATTATTATTATTATTATTATTATTATTATTATTATTATTACTATTACTATTATTATTATCATTATCATTATAATTTGTGCTTGTCTGTGTGTGTGTGTGTGTGTGTGTGTGTGTGTGTGTGTGTGTGTGTGTGTGTGTGTGTGTGTGTGTGTGTGTGTGTGTGTGTTGTGTTGTGTCCTGTTTGTGTGTGTTCCTGCGTATGTGTATTGGCTGTTTGTGGTTGGTGTTGTTATTCTCACTCCCCTTCACTCATCCTTTTCCCCTCCCCCTTCCTTCATCCCCCGACTTATATGACTAATTCCCTGCAAATCCAACCTCCAAATCCCCTCCCACTTCGCCATCGCATCACCCACCCATCCCTCCCCCCCCCCCCCCCATTCCACCCCCTCCAACCCCCCCACCCTTCCCCCAACCCCCCCCCATTCCCCCCCCATTCCCCCCCCCCACCCCCCCATTCCACCTACTTTACCCCCCCTAACCCCCCCTCCCCCAGAAAGAGCCGTCAACCCCGGCGCTAAAAACACATTTTCCCCTAGATTTGCACCCTCGCCTTTCCGCACATTCCCCCGCCAGCTAAATGCCGGCAGCGTTATTTGTCTCGAAAGTTTAGGCGATTCATTTCTCCCGAGTTCGTTATAGCTCACTTAAACGGCCGGTGTCTTCTCCTTCCTCCTGTTGGTCTACTCTCGCAGCTGGAGCCCTATCGCGCGCTGCTAGCGTGCGCGTCTAGCGAGAGAGATAGAGAGGCGCGCGAGATCGAGCAGCGAAGCTCGGTCGCGAGAGACTGGAGGGAGATTGCGAGGTCTCTCTCTCTCTCTCTCTCTCTCTCTTTCTTTATCTCGTCTTCTTCTCTCTCTCTCGATCGCTCGACCCACTCACCCCCCGACTCTCCCTCTTTCTCCGTCTCTCTTTCTCTTTTCTCTTTCTCTTTCTCCTTTCTCTTTCTCTCCTCTCTTCTCTCTCTCTCTCTCTCTTTCATCTCAATCTTTCTCTTCTCTCTCTCTTTCGCTACTTCTCTCTCTCTCTTTCTCTCTCGTTATCTCTCTCTCTCTTTTCTCTCTCTCTCCGCATCTCTCCTCTTTCTTTCTCTCTCTCTCTCTCTCTCTCTCTCTACTTCTCTCTCTCTCTCTCTCTTTATTTTTATTTTTCTCTTTTGTCTTTCTTTCTCTCTCTCTCTCTCTCTCTCTCTCTCTCTCTCTCTCTCTCTCTCTCTCTCTCTCTCTCTCTCTCTCTCTCTCTCTCTCTCCTGTATGATTTGATTTTTTTTCCTTATTCATTTTCACACACATACACACATACACACAAACACACAAACACACATCCCCCTCCCCCCCTGCCCCCTTAAACACATACTCACATCGTGCGCGCTTCATGATTCTCATGTCTTGACTGAGGTTATCATCTATTCTGGATCTATCACTCACCTTTTACTCACCTTTTACTCACCGGACTCACAAAGTTCCGCAGCCATCTATCTCGCTGATTCACGCACGTCGGGGCAGGTGAGTGGGTGAGTAATGCAGTGCTGTACATTAGTATACTTTATTTTGAGATGAGTTTGCGTCAGACATTCACTCTGAAATTCGGATTAACTCGCGGAACGAGGGGGACATCTATGTCTGACTGTTTCTTTCTTACTTTTTCTCTTCCTCTCCATCCCTCCCTCAAATCCACTCGTCAACCTTTCTTCCTTCTCTCATTCCCTCCTTTCCGAACCTCTACCTCCCCCCTACTCCCCCCTCCCCACGACACGAACGTCACCTATAAGCGTAGGTATAAGTGTATTAGTATAAGTGTATTAGTATAAGTATAAGTGTTATAGTATAAGTGTAAGTATAAATATAAGTGTTATAGTATAAGTGTAAGTATAAGTATAAGTGTATTAATATAACTATAAGTATAAGTATAAGTGTATAAGTATAAGTGTAAGTATAAATGGAAAACGAAAGTGCATGCGTAAAAAGAAAGTGGAAAGTGTAAGCGTAAGAACATGAGCGTATTTGCCTAGTCGCCAGCGAACGCCTCCGTAGGGTGCGTGCACACACCTCCAAGCTACCGCCCATCTCGAGTACAAAACCCAAGACGACACACGAATGAAACCGCCCGCCCGACAGCTGAACCCGACGACCCACGGGAACACGCCCACCCGCCGGCCGCCTTAATGTGAATCCATCGACACTTTTTTTGTCCGTGACACACGCGCTGAGGTGACTGACACAGTGCCGTCATGGCAAGTCGGGGTGGTAATCTATAATGTAAAAAAAAAAAAAAAAAAAAAAAAAAAAAAAAAAAAAAATAATCGTTGGTTGAGGAATGGGAGAGGGGAGGGGAGAGGAGGGGGAAGGATAGGGGAGGGGAGGGGAGAGGAAAGCACTGGGGAAGAGAGGTGGGGGAAGGGACGGGAAGAGGAGAGGAGGGGAGGGGAGGGGGGAGGGGAGAGGAGGAGAGGAGAGGAGACAGGAAGGGAGTGGGGAGGTGGGGGAAGGGGAGGGGAGGGGAGGGGAGGGAGTGAGGAAAGGAAGGGGAGGGCGACAAGATGTGTCTGCGTGTTGACTAGTGCAGCAGAGGTTTGGATTAAAAAGTGAAACCATTCCATTGATTGATGAAAGTGAAACGAAAATAAAAGAAATTAAGGAAAAAGGAAAATATATATGCATATAAGTATATATCACGTGTGTGTTTATATGTATGTGTATATGTATATGTATATGTATGTGTATGTGTATGTATATATATATATAGTATATATATATATATAATATATAATAATTATATATAATATATATACTAATATATTAAATATATATATATGTATTATATATATATATATATATATATATATATATATATATATATAATATACCTTTTCATACATTTATATATATATATATATATATATTTAGAATATATGATATATATATATATAAGATATATATTTATATATGTTATACATGTGTATATGTGTATATATATATTATATAATATATATTATATATATAGATATATATATATAATATATAAAATTATGTATATATGTTATATAATAATATATATATATATATATATATATATAATTTATATATGAATATATGTATATAAGAATATATATAGTACAATATATACCCCAACATATACATTCATACATTCATACATTTAAATATATATTTATATGATATATATATATATATATATATATATCATAATAATATAAATTGTTGGTGTGAGAGGTGTGTGTGTGTGTGTGTGTGTGTGTGTGTGTGTTGTGGTTGTGTGTGTGTGTGTGTATGGTATATATATATATATTTATATATATATATATATATATATATATATATATATATATATATATATATATATATTAACTCACAATCAACACATACACATCTATATATGAATATAGATACAGCACAGGAGCTCTCCTCCATAGACACAAATGGAAGTAGAAAAAGACAATAACATGAAGAGACACAGGTGGGCACTGGACACTCAGCGGTCGCCTGCATGCACTCAAGCACTCGTGACGTCACAACACGGAACCGAGAGAGCTTCGCACTCCTCCGACAAGGCCATGGCCATAATAGCTACGGAGGGGGAGGGGGGAAAAGGGGGAGGGGGAAGGGATGGGAGAGAAGGGAGGTAGGGAGGGAGGGAGGGAGGGAGGGAGGAGGGAGGGAGGAGGGAGGGAGGAGGGAGGGAGGGAGGGAGAGAGAGAGAGAGAGAGAGAGAGAGAGAGAGAGAGAGAAAGAGAGAGAGAGAGAGAGAGAAAGAGAGAGAGAGAGAAACAGAGAGACAGAGAGAGAGAGAAAGAGAAGAGGGAACGAAGAAAGGAAGGAGTGAGGTGGAGTTAAGGACGGAGAGAGAAAGAAAGGAAGGAAGAAAGGAAGGAAGGAAGGAAGGAAGGAAGAAAGAGAAAGAGCGACAGACAAGACGACAAGGTCAAGGCAAATCACGTGAGACAAGCACTCGGCCAGAGGTCAAGTAGGCGAGACGAAAAAGGTCAAGCTGGCATGGTTGTCCAGCCTAGAGGGTTCTTGAACTGCCTGAAGAGATGGCACAAGTGTATGTCTGTGTTTCTTATTCCTTGTTTTTTTCCTTTCTTTCTTTTCATCACAATTGTTCACAATTATCAATGTCATCATTATCATCATCGTGTTTTGATATTCCCTTTACCACCATTACCATTGTTATTACCATCATTATCATTATTACTATTATCATGACTGACCTTGATATTATCAATTCAATAAATATTAAGTTCCATTTCACTCAACACGACGCAATCTAGCAAATCGCAAGATATTTCTAGATCCAATCAATGACGCAATCTAGCAAATCGCAATATATTTCTAGATCCAATCAATGACGCAATTTAGCAAATCGCAAGATATTTCTAGATCCAATCAATGACGCAATTTAGCAAATCGCAAGATATTTCTAGATCCAATCAATGACGCAATTTAGCAAATCGCAAGATATTTCTAGATCCAATCAATGACGCAATCTAGCAAATCGCAAGATATTTCTAGATCCAATCAATGACGCAATCTAGCAAATCGTAAGATATTTCTCGATCCAATCAATGACGCAATCTAGCAAATCGTAAGATATTTCTAGATCCAATCAATGACGCAATCTAGCAAATCTTCAGATATTTCTTGATCCAATCAATGACGCAATCTAGCAAATCGCAAGATATTTCTAGATCCAATCAATGACGCAATCTAGCAAATCGCAAGATAATTCTAGATCCAATCAATGACGCAATCTAGCAAATCGCAAGATATTTCTAGATCCAATCAATGACGCAATCTAGCAAATCGCAAGATATTTCTAGATCCAATCAATGATGCAATCTAGCAAATCGCAAGATATTTCTAGATCCAGTCAATGATGCAATTGCAAG
>NW_028234426.1:6010492-6015492 GCF_977035675.1 Penaeus japonicus | reverse complement strand
TTGTGTGTTTCCTTCTTTCTTTCTTTCTTTCTTTCTCTTGCTCACGCTCTCGCTCTCGCTCTCTCTCTCCCTCTCTCCTCTCTCCCTCTCTTCTTATTATTACTGTTTTTCGGTTTGGTTTCTTTTGATTCTTGTTCTTCTTCTTCTTCTTCTTCTTTTTTTGTTTGTGTGTTTCCTTCTTTCTTTCTTTCTTTCTTTCTCTTGCTCACGCTCTCGCTCTCGCTCTCTCTCTCCCTCTCTCCCTCTCCCTCTCCCTCTCCCTCTCCCTCTCCCTCTCCCTCTCTCCCTCTCCCTCTCATCTCCTCCCAAGCCACCTACCTATCTACCTTTGTTTTCATCCGGGACCCCGTCGGGAGTCGACTTCAACCCGAAACCGACCGATCGACCGACCGATGAAAACGGCTTCTCCTCGTCAATTTGAATTCACACGAACGGTCTCTACTTCGGGGATTAGGGAGGGGGGAGGGGGAGAAGGGAGGGGGGGTGAAGAAGCGGAGGAGGATGGGGAGGGGAGGAGGTGAAGAAGGGAGAGGTGGGGGAGGGGGAGGGGGAGGGGGAGGGGGATGAGGATAGAGGGGAAAGACGGAAGAAAAAAAAAGAAGGAGGAAGGCAAAACAAAAGAAAGACATACCATAAAGTAAACTGCTAGATGAAAAAAGAAAAAACAACAACAATCAAACAAGAAAGGAAGGAATAACAACAATAATAATAACAACAATAATAAAATATATATACATATAAAAAAAGAAAAGGAAAGCCAGACGTCCCTCGATCTACAGCGACGTCCCAAGATGTCCCCGACGTCTAATCAAGAGCAAGAGCCGCGGACTCCCTCTCGCCTGCACAAAAGCCGCCGCGGAGAGTCGAGTCGGGAGGGAGGGAGGGAGGGAGATGGAGGCTGAAAGGGAGGATGAAAGTGGAGGAGGGAGGAAGGGAGCGAGGGAGGGAGGGAGGGAGGGAGGGAGGTAGGGAGGGAGGGAGGGAGAGAGTGATGGAGGCGCAGGATGAAAGAAAGGATGAAAGTGGAGGAAGGGAGGAAGCGAGGGAGGGAGGGAGGAAGCGAGGGAGGGTAGGAGGGAGGAAGGGAGAGAGGGAGCGAAGGAGGGTAGGAGGGAGGGTGAAGAGGGAGGGTAGGGAGTAAGGTAGGGAAAGAGGTAGGAAGACAGGGAGAAGATTCAAATTCAAATTTGTGGAAGAGAGGGAGGGATAACAGAGTGCTATAAATATATAAATTATATATATATATAAATTTATATATAACTATAAATATATATATATATTAAGACAGAGAGAAGAGAGAGAAAGAGAGAGAGCGGAGAGAGAGAAGAGAGATAAGAGAGAGAAGATAGAGAAAGAGAAGGAGCGAAGGGGAAGGCAGTGGAGGATAAAAGTGTTACCATGGCACCCATGACAATACCTCACCTGCTTGCGGTCTCTGATTCATCTATACTAAAAAAAAAAAAAAGAAAAAAAAAAAAAATCTAAAACGCCCAAAGCTCCACGGGCCGATTCCCTCGAGGATGAGGAGAGAGGAGAGGGTGGAAGAGGGGAGAAAAAGGGAGAGGAGTGGGAGAGAGGAGGGAGAGAGAGGGTGGAAGAGGGGAGAAAAAGGGAGAGAGGAGGTGGGAGGGAGGAAGGGGGTGGAGGAGAGAGGGTGGAAAAGAGGAAAGGGGAGACGGAGGGAGAGAGGGAGAGGGGGGGGGGCGGGGGAGGGAGAGGAGGGGGGAAGAGGAGAGGGGAGGGGAGGGAGGGGGTGGGGAGGAGGGGGGAGAGGGAGAGGGAGGAAAAAAAAGAGGGGGAAAGGGGGGGACGGGAAAAAAGGGGGAAGGGGAGAGGAAGTGGGCAAGACAAATGGAAAGGGGAAAAGACAAAAAAGGAGGGAAAGGAAGGAGAAAAAAGGTTTAGATGAAAAAAAAGGGGAAAAAAGGGAAGATAAGTTCTACGAAAAAAGGAGAGACGAAAGGGGAGGAATGGGGAAAAGTGGGAAAAAGGGAAGAGGGAAAAACAAGAGAGGGAAAAAAAGGAGGGGAAGAAGGGGAAAATGTCCCCCCCACATTTTTCGGGACGGAAAAAAAAAATAAAAAACCAAATTAAATAAAAATAAAGACCTAAAAAATAAATTGAATATCTAAAAAATATTTTGTCTGGGAAAACCCACAGCCCCAAATCCCTTTCTATCATTTAAAACGCGGCAAAAAAGTTTGTTGGAAAAAGTTGGTAATTCAGGTTTAATACACCGGGATGTATGCTAAAAAAATCAATTTTTTAACACATTTTTCTAAATCAGTGTGCACGGTCACAAGTCAGAACGCTGGTAAAGGTCCCCCGTGGTTAATTAAATTGGGAAAAAATAAAATAAATAGATATGAATTATTCGTGTTCGGGAGGGAAATGGGAGCGGGAGGGGGAAGGAAAAGTTTTGAAGGAGACAGAGGAGAGAGAGAGAGAGAGAGGGAGAGAAGAAGAAGAAAAGGGAGAGAGAGAGAGAGAGAGAGAGAGAGGAGAGAGGGGGAGGAGGAGAGAGGGAGAGAGAGAGGGAGAGAGAGAGCGAGAGAAAGAGAGACAGAGAGAGAGAGACAGAGACAGAAACAGAAACAGACGCGTTCTTCTCCCCTCATCCCCAAAAAAAAACACCCGAAGTCCCCCCTTCCCTCATCCCCCCCTTTCCCCTCCAGGTGTGTGTCACCCTTACATGACCGGAAAAGACCCCGTTTCAAAAGCGGAAGGTTGCATCTGCCACAGCCCCGGGACACGACCTGGATTTAATGATACGAGAGAGTACGTTCCACCTGCGCCTGTCTGACTTTTTCGAAAACCCGGAATTAATGCACGAAAAACACCCCACCCCCCCCCCCCCTTTTTTCCCCCTCCCTTTGCTTATGATTCCCTGATGGGGATATCCTGCACAGTGCATATCTTTCATTTATGCTTTTTGTTTTTGTTTCTTTAATGAAAGTACAAAAAATAGGATATAATGACGAACATGATGAATCCATCAATATATCTATTTTTTTATCTATCTATCTATTTATCTAACTACCTATATACACATTGTCCTTATTCGATGGATTCCAACACACAAATCACAAAAAAAAAAAAAAAATAAAAGTCACCCTCATTTCGCCTCTCCCCTTTTTCCGTTTTCTTTTCCCCACGTTCCTCTTCCCCTTTTTATTTCGTGTTTCCCCTTCCCCTTCTCCTCTGCTTCACCGCCTCTTTATCTCATCCCATGCCCGTCTCCCAGCATCGCCTTTTCCAATCGTAATATATTCCTCCCACGGCTTTACTTATTTTTTTCTGTCATCACGTTATAAAACCCCTGTTGTTATTGTGCAAACCGTTTTCATTTTATACCATCATTGGTATCATGTTTTTCCATCTGCAACTATTACAATTGTTGTGCGTCACTATATTTACCTTGTCCTCTATACATACATCTGTAGTCACTATACGTGAGTCTGTATCCCCTATACAAAACCCACAGATTCATCATATATCCAACCATCTGTTTTCCCTATACTCCATTTGATATCACTATACACCTAAAACGGAAAAATTTTATCACCCTACTTAACCTCTGTAAACCCCAAACCCCACCACACTGTCATCACCCTCAACATAAAACTCGGTTTACCCTCAAGTCACCCTCCTTTCCCATCGAGGATTGGCCCCCTGACCTTTGAACTTTGCCTATATTTCACCTGATCCCTTTTTTTTTATCTTTTGAAAAAGGGGGGGGATGGAGGGGGTGGGGGTGTATGAAAAATGTGTGTGTGTGTGTGTTGTGTGTGTGTGTGTGTGTGTGTGTGGTGTGTGTGTGGGTGTGTGTGTTGTGTGTGTGTGTGGTTGTGTGTGTGTGTGTGTGTGTGTTGCAGCGGTGTGCTGAGTATGGTAGAGAATGAGTATGAGTGTGAGTTGAGTTTGGGTAGGTATGAGAATGATATCAAAATGAGTATGGGTATGAAAAGAGTTGAGTGGAATAAGAAAACGGGTATGGCTGAGTGTGGCTTTCGTGTGTTGATGTACTGTGTGTAAGCAAGTCTCGCAACAACATAACATGGAGTAATCCCAGCCTCCTCCTCCGCGCTTCCGTTCCTTCTCCGGGACGACAAGCCATAAAGATCTTGGTCGACTTACCTTCTGGCAGAGGGAGAGGGAGGGAGGGAGGGGGGGAGGGGGGGAGAAGGAGGGAGGGAGGGAGGGAAGGAGAGGGAGAAGGAGAGGGAGGGAGGGAGGGAGGGAAAAGGAGAGGGAGAAGGAGGGGTTTAAGGAGAGGGGGAAGGAGAGGGGGAAGGAGAGGGAGAAGGAGAGGGAGGGAGAAGGAGAGGGAGGGGGGGAGGGAGGGGGGGAGGGAGGGAGAGAGAGAGGGAGGGGGGGAGGGGGGGGGAGAGAGAGAGAGAGAGAGAGAGAGAGAGAGAGAGAGAGAGAGAGAGAGAGGGGGAGAGAGAGAGAGAGACAGAGACAGACAGAGACAGACAGAGAAAAAGAGACAGAGAGACAAACACAGATCGCCTTCCACGGAAAACCAGCACCTCACCTCGTTCCTCGAAACAGCACCTCACCTGCAAGAGAGAGAGAGAAAGAGAGAGTGAGTGAGCGAGAGAGAGAGAGACATGAATAACCAAAAACCCCCATGCCCGGCAGTTTTCCCCCCAGTACCAAAAAAATTCACCCGATGGCAGAGGTGACAGCGACCCCCCCCTGCCTTTTTCTTTTTGTATCATTCTGCAATTGAGAATTCACCCCTTCCCTTTTGGGTTAAAAAGAGTCCGGATATTGATCCAATTAGAAAAAAAAAATGCTTGTAAGGTCAACATGGATTTGCCAAGGATTGTGTTTGCAATGCATCGTGATCGAAGCCGGACCAGGAACATTTTCTTGCACTTTCGATCGGGTGAACATGGTGAGGGAAGGGGAGAGGAGGGGGGGGAGGGGAGAAGAGGGGAGGATGTGGAAGGGAAAGGGAGGAAAAAGGGGGAGGGGGGGCAAGGAGGGGATGT
>NW_028234426.1:5961204-5968704 GCF_977035675.1 Penaeus japonicus | reverse complement strand
CCTCTCTTTCGCTTTTTTTTCTCCTCTCTCCCTCTCTCCCTCCCCATCTCTTCCCTTCGCCCCCACCTTCATCCCCCTTTAACCTCCTTACTCTCCCTCTCCCCATCTTCCTTTCCCTCTCTCCCCATCTTTCTATCGCTCTCGCCCTTTTTCCTCCTACCCCCATCCTTTCCCTCTCTCCTCCTCTCCCCATCTTCCTCTTCCTCTCTTCCCCTCCCCCCTTCTTCCTACTTCTCTCCCCCCTTCACCCTCTCCTTCTCTTTCCTCTCCCCTTTCTCATATCCCTCTCTCCCCCTCTCCCCCTCCCCCATCAACCTCTCCCTCTCTCCTCCTCTCCCTCTCTCCCCATCATTCTCTAACTTTGTCCATCTTCCTCTTCATCTCTCTCCATCTTCCTATTCCTCTCCCCCGTCTATCCCTCTCTCCCCTTCTACCTATCCTTCTCTCCCTCTCTCTCTCCATCTTCCTATTCCTCTCCCCCCTCTATCCCTCTCTCCCCTTCTACCTATCCTTTTCTCTCTCTCTCTCTATCCATCTTCCTATCTCTCTCCCCCTCTCTCTCTATCTTCCTCTCCCTCTCTCCCCCTCTCCCTATCTTCCTCTCGACCTCCGATATGATTTTCCCCTTTTTTTTCACCCTCACACATCCCAATCTCTTCCTCCCTTCTCTTTTTTTCGTCTTTCCCCTCACTCCCAACACCGATTTGTTGTGTCTCCCTCCTTCTCCCCTTCTTCACTAATCTGGGTTCTCCCTCTTCAGTAACCTTCACGTCTTCCGCCATTTTTTTTGTTTTTTTTTGTTTTTTTTGCGTCTTTTCTTTGGCTAAAAATATATATTTCTTGAATTGGTTTCCCGTTCGTTTTGGAGGTTCGTTTGTTTGTTATTGCTATTATTATTATTGTTATTATCATTATCATTATTATTATTATTATTATTATTATCATCATTATTATCATTATTATTATTATTATTATTATCATCATTATTATTATTGTTATTATTATTGTTGTTGTTGTTATTGTTATTATTGTTGTTGTTCTTGTTATTGTTCTTGTTGTTGTTGTTGTTGTTGTTGTTGTTGTTGTTCTTCTTCTTCTTCTTCTTCTTATTATTATTATTATTATTATTATTATCATCATTATTATCATTATCATCATCAATATTATTATTATCATTATCATTATCATTATTATTATTGTTATTGTTATTATTATTATTATTATTGCTATGATCAGTTTCATTGGCATTATTATTACCAGTAATATCTTCATTATCATGTTTTATTTTGGATTTTTTTTCTCTTTCTCTAGCATGTATCAGAGTTGTTATGTTTGTGTGTTTGTCTGCCTGTCTGTCTCCCTCTCTCCCTCCTCCATGTCTCCCTCCCCCTCTCTCTCCCTCCTCCATGTCTCCCTCCCCTTCTCTCTCTCTCCCTCCCTCCCCCTTCTCTCCCCTCCCTTCATCTCTCCCTCCCCTCTCTCCACCTCCCCTCGTAATCGCCCTAACCTTGAACACTCTCTCCCCTCAACCATCCGCCCACTGCCCATTGCCCACCACCCACCAGACCACCGCCCACCACCCAACGCCCACCACCGCCACCCACTCTTCAAAACCCACCCGAGAGTTCCTTCACCTCTTCACACTCTCCCTCCTTTTCTCCCCATTGCTCCCCTCATCTTTCCCCTTGTTTCCTTCCCCTTTAGAGGCAGAGACGAGATTATAAAATGCGTAATGACGGGTCACAGTCACCCTCGCTTGCAATGAACAGTCAAGGAATTTTGATTGATTGAAACCTCTTGAAGGAGAGGGTGACGGAGGGATGGAGGGAGGGAGGGAGGGATGGGTGGGGTGGGTGGAGAAGTGGGGAGGGAGGGAAGGGAGGGAGGGAGGGAGGAGGTGGGGAGGGGGAGGGAGGGGGTGGGTGGGGAAGTGGGGAGGGAGGGAGGAAGGGAGAGATGGGGTGGGTGGAGAAGTGGGGAGGGAGGGAAGGAGGGAGGGAGGGAGGGAGGGAGGGAAGGGGTGGGGAAGTGGGGCAGGAGCAGGGAGGAGAGGAGAGGAGAGAAGAGACAGACGCTTCCTCGTTTGTTTTTGTTTTTCTCTGTGTCTCAAGTGCCTTCCCTTTTTCTGATGTTGTTGTCTTCCTCTCTCTCTCTCTCTCTCTCTCTCTCTCTCTCCTTCTCTCTCTCTCTCTCTCTCTCTCTCTCTCTCTCTCTCTCCCTCTCTCTCTCCTCTCCTCTCTTCTCTCTTTCTCTCTCTCCTTTCTCTCCCCCTTCTCTCTTCCCCTCTCTCTTTTTCTATCCCTCTCTCTCTCTCTCCCCCCCCCCTCTCTCTCTCTCCTCCTCATCTTCCTCCTCTTCTCTTTCCTTTACATATTCCTTTATATCAATAAACAACCTAATCAAATCAAATGATCTTTCTTCTATTCTCATTTTCTCTCTCCTCCTCCTCCTCCTCCTTTCCCATCTCCTCTTCCCTCCTCCTCGTCATCCACCCTTCCTCTTCCCTCCTCTACCACCTCTTCGTCCTCCCTCCTCCTCTTCTTCAACCCCTCCCCTCTTCTTCTTTAAACCTCCTCCTCCTCAAATCCTTCTCTCCTTCTCTCCTCCTTTTCTACCACCCACTCCTCCCCCACATCCTCAAACCCCTTTCTCCCTCCTCACTCTTCCACTTCCCCATCTTCCTCCTCCACCTCCTCCTCCTCCTCCACCTTCCCATCCACCTCCTTCTCCTCCAACTCCTCCCCCTCCTCCTCCTCCTCCTTCTCCTCCTCCTCCTCCTCCTCCTCCTCCTCCTCCACATCCTCCTCCTCCTCCACCTTCCCATCCACCAGCTCCTCATCCACCTCCTCCTCCTCCTCCTCCTCCTCTGTCTCCTCCTTCTCCTCAACCCCCATACTCCTCCTCCACCTCCTCCTCACCCACCTCCCCCTCCACCTCCTCAAGCCCCATCCTCACCCCTCCTCACCCCTCCTCTCCCCATCCTCCTCCTCCTCCTCCTCAAGCCCCCTCCTCAAGCCCCATCCTCACCCCTCTGTCTCCATCCTCCTCGTCCTCCTCCTCCTCCTCACCCCCCACCTCTTCCTCTTCCTCCTCCTCCCGTCCATAAAGCCATCCTTTCTGCCCCGAGTCCTTGACAAATGCCTCCGTTATAGTCCTGTAGGATATGTGTATCCTTGTGAAGATCCAATATTTAAATCTATGATGATGGATGCTGTGGCGTCATATTCTCTTCGTATTGAATTTAGATTTTGATAAGGCTTTTTTTTTGTATTTTTTTTGTCTGATTATTTTTTTTAGAATTTTTGCTTGTCTTTTTTATTTTTTTGTCTGTTTATTTTTTGTTTATTGATTTAGTTGTTTGTCTTTTTGTTTGTTAGGTTGTTTTGTTTATTTATTTGTTTATCTTGTGTTGATTTATGTATTAATGTATTTATCTATTCATTTGTTTATTTACCTATATATTCATGTATATATCTACTTATCTATCTATTTATGTTTTAATTTGTTTATCAATGTAATCATGTATTAATTTCCTTCATTTATTCATCGATTATTTTTGTTTGGTTTTAATTAGTTTGTATGATCCTTTCATTGCTTAAATTTGATTAAATACTTGTATGCATTTTTTCTTGTTTTTTACGCATCGGAAATGAATAAAGAAAGTTAGTTATATTTTTCTCATACGTCGTCTATCTATTCGCATTATTTTCCTCATTCTTCGTCTCTTTAATCTCCTTATTTTCCTCATTCTTCGTCTCTTTATCCTTTTTATTTTCCATTTTTTTCGTCTTTTTATCCTTATTACTTTCCTCATTCTTGTCTCTTTGTTCACATTATTTTCCTCATTCGTCGTCTCTTTATTCTCCTATTTTCCCTCATTCTTCGTCTCTTTCTCAAATTAATTTCCTATTATTCTCGTCCTCATTCTTTATTATCAATTCTCACTGACTTACTACCATTATTTTTCTCCCCATAAACGAATCATCTAAAACCTAACACTGTAAAAGGATAATAAGGTATAATTTTAGATAAATAAGGAGATAAAAAGAGACAGAATATCAACCTATTTGATATTAAGTAATTATTTTTGCGTTTTCTACACCCGTATCCGATTCCTGTGTCTTCGTTTAGTTTTTACAAATGTTTTTGATATTTCACTGGTGTTTATGTTCGTTTTGAGGCACGTTTTTCTTTGTTTAGTATTTGTAGTTAGATATATCTTTCTCCTTCTCTTCCTCCTCTTACCCTCTCCTCCTCCCCCTTCTCTTTTTCTTCATCTTCTTCTTCTTCTCTTCCTCTTTTTATCTCGCTCTCCTCCCTTTCGTACTATTAGAGCTTCCTCTTGCCCCTCCTTCTTTTTTGTTTATCCTTCTTCTTCCTCCTCCTCCTCTTCCTTTTTTTCTCTCTGTTTCCTCCTCTTCGTACTATCTGAGCTTCTTCTTCCTCCTCATTCCCTTTTATTTCTTCTTCTTCCTCCTCCTTCTCTTTTTTTTTTTTCTCTCTCTCTCCTCCTCTTCGTACTATCTGAGCTTCTTCTTCCTCCTCCTTCTCTTTTTTTTTTCTTCTTCTTCCTCCTCCTCCTCTTCCTTTTTTTCTCTCTCCTCCTCTTCGTACTATCTGAGCTTCTTCTTCCTCCTCCTTCTCTTTTTTTTTTCTTCTTCTTCCTCCTCCTCCTCTTCCTTTTTTTCTCTCTCCTCCTCTTCGTACTATCTGAGCTTATTCTTCCTCCTCCTTCTCTTTTTTCTTCTTCTTCTTCTTCCTCCTCCTCCTCTTCCTTTTTTTCTCTCTCCTCCTCTTCGTACTATCTGAGCTTCTTCTTCCTCCTCCTTCTCTCTTTTTTCTTCTTCTTCTTCTTCCTCCTCCTCCTCTTCCTTTTTTTTTCTCTCTCCTCCTTTTCGTACTATCTGAGCTTCTTCTTCCTCCTCCTTCTCTTCTTTTTAATCTTCTTCCTCCTCCTCCTCTTCCTCTTTTCCTCTCTCTCCTCCTCTTCGTACTATCTGAGCTTATTCTTCCTTCTCCTTCCCTTTTATTTCTTCTTCTTCCTCCCCCTCCTCTTCCTCTTTTTTTCTCTCTTTTCTCCTCTTCGTACTATCTGAGCTTCCTCTTCCTCCTCCTTCTCTTTTTCTTTTTCCTCATTCAACCATCTTTTCCTCTTCTTTATCTTCCTCCTCTCTTCTTCCTCTTCCTCCAATCACATTTTCCTCTTCTTCGTCTTTCTCCTTTTCCTCTTCTTCTTTCTCCTACCATCTTTTCCTCCTCTTCTTCTTCTTCCTCCTTCAGTCATCTTTTCCTATTTTCTCCTCCATCACTCCCTCCTTTTCCTCTATCAGGATTTTTCTTTCATCCTTCTTTCCTTCTTCTTGTTTCTATCTTTCATCCACTTGATATCTTCATTTATTATCATTTTTTTCTTATTCCTCTTTCTTTACTAACGTCGTTTCCTCTTCTTCTCCTATCAACTCCATCTCCTTCCTTCTCCCTTCTCCTCCTCATATCTTTATCTTTTTTCTCCTCTTCCTCCTCTTGCATATTCACGCACACACACACATGAATACACTAAAACACACATAAACACACTAAAACACACACAACCAGACACACACACACACACACACACACAAACACACTAAAACACACACAACCACACACAAACACCCCCCCACACACACACAAACACAAACACAACCCACACACACAAACACAACCCCCCCCCCACACACACACAACCCCCCCCCCCCCACACACAAACACACTCAAACATACACAAGGTAACGTGCATTTTATTACCACTTAACCTTCGCTAGAACACAATATTTACAGACTCACCCACATGTACAATGTTCAAGCCTCCACGTGGGTGCCTGGGACAGGGTTGTAACACGTGGTTTTATGTGGCACTGTGCTTGTTATGACTGGATGTGGCACTCTAGGGTATTGTTTGGTAAATATCATTTGGTTGATTTCATATGTTTGTGTTCTCATTTGACTTGAAATATTATTATTTATTCACTTATCTGTGTTTGGTTTTTCGTTTATGGTGAAAGTTTATATAAATGATTTTTTTTATGGAATTTGGTTTTACTTAAGGCATAGATTATCACATGGGTGAATATTCATTATTTTGTTTTATATTGTCGGGGTTGTGTAAGGTTTAATAATGTTTAACCTCTATAACACGCAGCAAGTGAGCCAACTAAATTTAGAACTTAGGCAGATAATGAGATTCTGTGCGCTGCCTTTTTTTTATTTTTCTTTATTCAGAAGACAAACAATAACAAATAAAATAAAAGAAGAGGAGAAACAAAACAAAACAAGGGAAAATCTTACTATTCGTTCTCACACATGTGACGTAATTACATACAAATGCACAAACACATACACACGCAAACACATACACACGCAATCACAAACACACGCAAACGCATACAAAAACAAGCACAAACATACAGACACACACGCATACATTAACAAAAACATAAACACACAAACAAACACACAAACAAACACAATCACACACACACACGCATACATAAACACACAAACAAACAAACACAATCACAAACACACGCATACATAAACACAAACATAAACACACAAACACACAAAAACAAATAAACAAACAAACAAACACAAACACATACAAACAAACATACACTTAAGCACAAACACTTTAATGAAGCAATTCAAACGAAGGTTAAATTGCTTACCCATAATGATTTAATAATGTGAGCGATTTAATTTCATATATATTTTATCTCTAACTGCCATGTATGATTATTCTTACACTGTGCGACCTACCAGTTCTGGAATTATTATCATTCTCATCATCTTTATCTTTAATATTATCATTGTTATTATCATTATCATTGTTATTAGTGTTATCATTATTATCATTATTATTATTATCATTATTATTATTATCATTATTATTATCATCATTATCATCATTATTGTTATTATTATTATCATTATCATTAATGTTAATATCATTATCATTATTGTTATTACCATTATCATTATCATCAAAGTTTTCTTATCTTATTATTATTATCATTATTATCATCATCATTATCATTATCCTCATCATCATAGTCACTATCATAATCATCATCATTCCCATTAATCATTCATAACTATTTTCGTTATCATCATTATCATTATCATAATCATAATCATCGTCATTTTCATTAATCATTGATAATCATTTTCATTATCCTCATTATCATCACCAGTATTATTCTATCATTACTATTATCATTATCAATAATATTATTACTAATGTTATTGATATTCTTAACATTATCAATAATATTATCATGATCACTATTGTTATCATTATTACCCTTATTATTATCATCAGTATCAATATCATCACTATTTTTATTACTACTATCTATATTAGTATCATTATTATTATATTTATCATTATTATCATCATTATCTCTATCATAATCATTACCATAATTATTTTCATTATTATTATTGATATTATTTTTATTG
>NW_028234426.1:5950750-5953604 GCF_977035675.1 Penaeus japonicus | reverse complement strand
AAATCACGGAGGCTGCGCGCGTGTGTGTCAAAGAATGTGAGAGAGAGAGAGAGAGAGAGAGAGAGAGAGAGAGAGAGAGAAAGAGACAGCGAGACAGAGAGAATGAGAGAGAGAGCGAGACAGAGAGAATGAGAGAAAGAGAGAGCGAGACAGAGAGAATGAGAGAGAGAAAGCGAGACAGATTGAATGAGAGAGAGGGAGAGCGAGCAAGAGAGAGAGAGATAGAGAGAGAGAGCGAGAGAGCGAGAGAGCATAAGATTAACCCAGTCTTCCCTCAGGCACCCCAGACTGGTTTTTTGGCATTTCCTCCGCCCTTGTTCTCCGCCTTCGGGAAACTGCGCCACACATGAGGCACTGAGAGGGCCATGCGAAAGGGAGTGCCAAAGGGGAGATAAAGGGTGCAAGGGAGGGAGTAAGAAGGGAGGGAGATGGAGAAAGAGAGAGCGAGAGATATGAGGGGGGAGAGAGAGAGGAGTTCCTGGATAAGATAGCACGTGATGAGTGAACTTTGAGGAACACATGTGGAAAGAATCACACACACACACACACATACACACATACACACGCGCGCGCACGTACATGGACCGACCCCTTTCTTTCCTCCTTTCCGTCTGCTATTGCCTTTCCTCCTTCTCCTCCTCCTCCTTCTCCTCCTCCTTCCCTTCCCCCCTTCCCTTCACCTTCCTCTAACGCACACGTACAGCACACTTTGACAGGTAGGCCTAAAAATCCGCCTTAGGCCGGAACTACACCACCCAGCTTGTGAGTGCCCTGTTGTATCCCTCCCCCCCCCTCTCTCTCCTGCGGTCCTGCCCCCCCCCTCTCTCTCTCCTCCGCCCCCCCTCTCTCTCTATCTATCTTTCTCTCTTTTTTTTTCTCTCTCTCTCCCTCACTCTTTCTCTTTTTTCTCTCTCTTCTTAGATATCATAGATTTATTGATCTATGTATAAGATGCACTAGCAACAAGAGATATTTATATACAAATGGAAATAGCAGAAGATTAATGTTTATAAATAAGTATGATTGCATTTTATTGCTGAATATGATGAATGAAAAAATGAAAGAAAAACAATGACAATAGTGGCTTATTCTGTAATTCAAATAGCCAAGCGACCTTCGGGAGAGGACAATAGAGGAAGATGAAAATAGAATTGTTTAGAGTAAACATCCCTCAATCGCAAGTCGGATAAGTTGCTTTATGACTTTTGTTCGTCATATTAATAAACCGGCTGTGCTTGATACTCGTCTGTGGACAAGGTCTCTTTGCTTGCCATCGCGGTTTCTGGAATCTTCTCTTCTCTCTCCTCTCGCTATTTCTCTTTCTCTCTTCTTCTTCTCTTTCAGCATCCGCGTGAGATGTACTGATGCTGAGTCTATGCCTAAAGGTTTTAAGTGTGTGGGATGGCGGGGTAGGTAGGGGAGGGGTAGGGGGTTGGGGTTGGGGAGGGGGAGGGGGTAGGTGGATGATATGGCGGGTAGGGGAGAGGGAGGGGGGGTGTTGAGAAGGTTTGGGGGGGGGTAGGTGAGGGGGATGGGTAGGGAAAGGGGGGAGGGGTTGAGGAGGTTACGAGAAGTAGGTGGAGGAGTGGGGGGATGAGTAGGGGTTGGGAGAGGGGAGGGGAGGGAGGGGAGGTAGGCGTGTATCAGAGGGGGGGTGGGGGGAAGGGAGGTGAGAGGGAATGAGGGAGGGAGGGAGAGGGGAGAGGGGAGAGGGGGAGGGGGGGGAGGGCAGAGGCGTCGAGCGGTCTGGCAGGAGTTGGAAGATGGCGCCGCTCTGTCTGATCGCGCCCGTCCTTTGGGTCTCCTGCTCGTGCGCTTTTCGCTTCACTTTTGTTTTCTCTTTTCCTTCTCTTGTTGTTTTTATGAGATTGATTTTGCGAACGAATTAAGAAAAAAAGGAGATTAAATACGATGATGTATACATTGAACTATGAGAATGAAATAGGAAGTAGGAAGAGAGAGAGAGAGAGAGAGAGAGAGAGAGAGAGAGAGAGAGAGAGAGAGAGAGAGAGAGAGAGAGAGAGAGAGAAAGAGATAGAGACAGAGAAATTCGTAGGAGTGCTGTGTCTTGCAACTTGCACGCTGGACCTGCAAGCTCCTATGCGATAGCCAACACCTGTTGAATTCTGATCAGATGTAACAATGCCTCCCCCGTCCCCCCTCCCTCCCTCCCTCCCAACTCACCTCTGCTTACACTTCACCCTACCACTCCCCCCCCTCCCTCTTTTACCTCCCCCCTTCCTTCTCCCTCCTTCCATCTCCTCCTTCCCACCGCCTCCTCTCTCCTCCTTCTCCTCCCTCTTCTTCCTCTCCTTCTACTTCCACCCTCCCACTACCCCCTTCCACCTCCTTCCTCCCACCACCCCCTTCCACCCTCTCTCCTTCCACATCCACCCTCCCACCACCCCCTTCCACCTCCTTCCACCACCTCCTTCCACCCCTTCCCACCTCCACCTTCCCACCACCTCCTTCCTCCCACTACCCCCTTTCACCTCCTTCCTCCCACCACCCCCTTCCACCTCCCACCACCCCCTTCCACCCTCCCTCCTTCCACCTTCACCCCCTTCCTCCTCCTCCTCCTTCCACCCCTTCCACTTCCTTCCTTCCACAACCCCCTTCCACCTCATTCCTCCTCCTCCTCCTCCTCCTCCTCCTCCCCGCCCTTTCTAGCCAGCCACCGTCGAAGGCCACAGTGATAAACACTGGACGTCACACAAACTTCAGGCTTGTATAGAAGTTTCAAGAAGGGATCCCGGATTAGGATGTGCCTTGGGCCATTCCTTCTCTCTCTCTCTCTCTCTCTCTCTCTCTCTCTCTCTCTCTCTCTCTCTCTCTCTCTCTCTCTCTCTCTCTC
>NW_028234426.1:5940750-5943250 GCF_977035675.1 Penaeus japonicus | reverse complement strand
CTTTCCTTCTCTTTCTTTCTTCTTCTTATTCTTCTATCTTTCCTTCTCTTTCTTTTTTTTTCTTCTTCTTCTCTTTCCTTCTCTTTCTTTCTTCTTCTTCTTCTTCTCTTTCCTTCTCTTTCTTTCTTCTTCTTCTCTCTTTCCTTCTCTTTCTTTCTTCTTCTTTTTCTCTTTCCTTCTCTTTCTTTCTTCTTCTTCTTCTTTCTTTCTTTCCTTCTCTTTCTTCCTTTCTTTTCTTCTTCTTCTTCTTTTTTCTCCTCGTTCTTCACTTGCTCCTTCTAAACTCTTCGTTTTACTCCCTGCTCTTTATATTTCTTTCTCTTTTCTTTCTCTCTCTCTCTCTCTATCTATCTATCTATCTCTCTCTCTATCTATCTCTTTATCTCTCTCTCTCTCTCTCGCTCTGTCTCTCTCTATCTATCTATTTATCTCTCTCTCTCTCTCTGTCCCCCTCCATTCCCTCCCTTACCACCCCTTCTCTCTCCTTCCCTCTACCCCTCCCTCTCTCACCCCCCCACCCCCTTCTCTCCCTCCCTCCTCCCTCCCTTCCCCCCCTCTCTCTCTCCCACTTTAAGGAAGCAGCTATTCCTTCCCTTGGCCCTGAGCAATCCAAAAAAAAAAAAAAAAAAAAAAAACTTCACCACACTCGCTTGCATCATCATCCCACTCCAACACCATACTACTGTTTCTCTTTACACTCCGTACACTCACTGCCTCGGCTCGCTCATGCCTCGTCTACGTTGCGGCTGCCAACACTCACGCGGAATATAAATATATCTTTCTCTCTCGCTCCCTTATACGCCATCGGTGACTTACCTACACGTCTTGCGCTACTACTGTAATGTCACATTGGGGGCTTGGAGGTTGGAGGTGGTTGGGGGAGGGTTGGGGGTGGTGGGGAGGGGGTGGAGGTGGGGGAGGTAGAGGGGGGTGGTTGGGGGTTGGTGATGGGTGGGGAAGAGGGGAGGGGGTGGAAGGGGAGGTGGGAGGTGGTGGTGGGGGTTAGGGGTGGTGGGGGAGGTGGAAGGAGGAAGAGGGGGAGGTGGTTGGGGAAGGGGGTGGGGGAGGGGGGGAGGTGGTGGAGGTGGTGTAAGAGGTGGAAGGAGGAGGTGGATGTGGTGCATGTGGAAGGAGAGGAGGTAGAGGTAATGGGGGAGGGAGGGGGAGGCGGAGGTGGTGTAAGTAGAGGTGGAGGAAGAGGTGGTGGGAGATGGCGTAAGAGGTGGAAAGAGGAGGTGGAGGTGGTGGGGGAGGAAGAGGAGGTGGGAGGTGGTGTAAGTGGTAAAAGAGGACGAGGTGGAAGAGGTGGAAGAGGTGAAAAGAAAAGAGGAGAAGCGGAAGAAAAACAAGAGAAGATGTAAAAGGTGAAGAAGATGAAAAGGAGCAGCAGGTGAAGGAGGAGGAGGAGGAGGAGGAAAAGATGACTGGAGGAGGAAAAGGAGGAGGAGAAGAAGAAGAAGGAGAAGAAGAAGTGGAAGAAGAAAGATGAGGATGAGAATGAGGAGGAGGAAGAGAAGGAAAATGAGAAGGAGGAGGAGGAGGAAAAAAGGAGAAAGAGGAGAAAAAGGAAAACAATAAGGGTGAGAAGGAAAAGATGACTGAATGAGAGAGAAGGAGGAGGAGGAGGAGGAGGAGGAGAAGGAGGAGGAGGAGGAGGAGGAGGAGGAGGAGGAGGAAAAGATAACTGAAGGAGGAGGAGGAGGAGGAAGAGGAAGAAGAAGACTGTAAGAGAGAGGAACATGAGGAAAAGAACTTGAAGTAGGTATATTAACATTAAACTCACTCAAGAGTTTCTGCATCTGAAGATTACGAAAAGAAACCCAGCTGTTAGCTAATTTCTCTCAACACTTGGCGAAAAAAAGTATAGAAAAGAAAAAAGAGAGGAAGAGAGAAAAGGATAGGAAGAGAGAAAATGAGAGAGAGCGAGAGCGAGAGAGAGAGAGAGAGAGAGAGAGAGAGAGAGAGAGAGAGAGAGAGAGAGAGAGAGAGAGAGAGAGAGAGAGAGAGAGAGAGAGAGAGAGAGAGAGAGAGAGAAAGTTAGTGAGTGAGTGAGAGAGAGAGAGAGAGATAGAGATAGATAGATAGACAGATAGATAGATAGATAGAGAGAGAGAGAGAGAGAGATAGATAGATAGATAGATAGATAGAGAGAGAGAGAGAGAGAGAGAGAGAGAGAGAGAGAGAGAGAGAGAGAGAAAGAGAGAGCGAAGGAGAGCGAGAAAGAGGATAGGGATACATACTGACACACACACCCACACACACACACACGCACACACACACACACTGCTGAATTCTCACCAACACGAAATAATTTCCCAGTCTTCGTCGAGATACATTCACCTCCTTAAGGTAGTGAGTCACACGTTTTGTATTAGTCACTCTTGTACAATTGGAAACCACGTCTTTCTTAAGTAAGCATAAATATAAAATTCAAGTTTTTAGCTTATTGTTCCTGCCTTGACCTACTGAAGGGTGCACAGGCGAAAGGTTTTGTGAATAC
>NW_028234426.1:5908408-5910908 GCF_977035675.1 Penaeus japonicus | reverse complement strand
AAAAACTTTAAAGGGTGTTACGCCTCTTTCTCTCAGTAGGTTCAGCACAGCTTCAGAAATTCCGATGCCTGAAATCAAGCATCAGAGCGACAGGTGTGTGATCACGCCGGCATTCCGATTCACAGGTGTTTCACAGTGACATACGAATTCACTATAACTAGATGCTGCTCACCATAGATTTATCTATGCTATCGAAGTCGGCGAAACAGAGAGAGTGTAGCGACTTTATCCAGATGTTCTAAGGACCGAGAGAGAGAGAGAGTCCCTGTGCTCACGCCATTAGATCTGTCTCTCTTTTGCGAAGGTCTAACAGGTAGCGCGCCAGGTCACTGTGACGTCATGGTTGGATTCTCGGGGTAGGCACTTTGTGTTACGAGGAGTGCCAATGCTAGAAGCTGATCGGGACACATCTTTAAAAGAAGGGAAAGGAAGGGAAGGCGAGGGGGCGAGCGGGAATGAGCTATTAGAATATGACGATTAAAAAGATAAACAATAAACGGCAGCGCAACGCTAGCCTGTTTGGTAGTATAGATTAGGCATTACTGTTGTTTGTAACTGACCTAGACGCTTGCTTCGAATTGTTTTTTTTTCTGAATCAGGGAATTCCAATGAATAAGTTAAACAGTCCATAGTTTATATTGAATTCATTTCATTAATTCATTCATTCTACGATTGTCCATTTTACTCCAAATCTGTTTTTGGTTGCACTTGCACCGATTATTTCCCTTTGGAATTCCTCCCTCCAGGAGCGCTGATATGAACTCAGTGTTTTCCCGCCTCGTGACCTATGCAACAGTCAGAAATTTCATGGACTTCCACAATAAAGTGACTACATATTTTATGTAACTATATATCTACACACACACACACACACACACATGCACAGTGAAAGAGAGAGAGAGAGAGAGAGAGAGAGAGAGAGAGGACATGTTCGAGAGAGAGAGAGAGCGAGAGAGAGAGAGAAAGAGAGAGAGAGAGAGAGAGAAAGAGAGAGAGAGAGTTTGTCATGCGTGTTTCTTGTATTTTCATGCATTGTAATGGATGAATCGTTTACATAGGAAACATATAACATCCAAGCATTTTTTTTTTTACTTTCTTATCATACTCATGTTAAGCCTGAGGTACGATAACTTAAGATATGTTTTCGCGAACGTTCTTGTGTTTTATAATCATCACACTTGACATATGTACTTACTCATCTGTTACACAACCGTCCAATATTTCGTAATGCTATATTTAAAGTATAAGAGGGAGAGAGAGAGAGAGAGAGAGAGAGAGAGAGAGAGAGAGAGAGAGAGAGAGAGAGAGAGAGAGAGAGAGAGAGAGAGAGAGAGAGAATGAGAGAATGAGAAAGAGAGAAAGAGAGAGAGAGAAAAAGAGATAGATAGATAGATAGATAGATAGATAGAGAGAGAGAGAGAGAGAGAGAGAGAGAGAGAGAGAGAGAGAGAGAGAGAGAGAGAGAGAGAGAGATTTGATTTTGATTTTGATATGTTTATTCATACTATATACATTGTATACACATGAATAGGCATAGAAACTATGCCTAAATGATTTGTACAGTTCATATTAGATTCTGAGACATAAATTGTTGGTAAAGCAGATATTACTGTGACCCTGTCAATCAATAAGCTAGGGCAAAGCTATATTTAAGACATAGTAGTGCATGTATATCACTCTAGAGAGGCCTTGCAATTTTATCTATTACAAAGAGAGAGAGAATTAGAGAGAGAGCTAGAGAAAAAGAGAGAGAGAGAGTTAGAGAGAAGGAGAGAGACAGAGACAGAAATATATATATAGAGAGAGAGAGAGAATGAGAAAGAAAGAAAGAAAGATAGATAGATAGATAGATAGAGAGAGAGAGAGAGAATGAGAAAAAGAGAGAGAATGAGAAAAAGAGAGAGAGAGAGACCAAACGCCAGACAAACATACACATACAACGAACGATTAATGCAGACTCATATAAAGAACGACTTATACTTCCTTCTTCCAAACGACTCATGACGACCTAAAACGACCCAAGACTTCTTATCGGTCATGGTACTGATAACGTCGGTGCTTGCTCTTGTACTAGACTGGGGGGAGGGGGGGGGGGGATTTGTATCAGTATGTTTAGTACACTTGATGGACGTGTGTGTTTGTTTGATTGTGTGTGTGTGTGTGTGTGCGTGTAATTGTGTGTGTGATTGTGTGTGTGTTTGTATTTGTGTGTGTGTGTGTGTGTGTGTGCGTGTGTGTGTGTGTGTGTGTGTGTGTGTTTGTATTTGTGTGTGTGTGTGATTGTGTGTGATTGTGTGTGTGTGTGTGTGTGTGTGTGTGTGTTTGATTGTGTGTGTGATTGAGTGTGTGTTTATGTTTATGCGTGTGTGTGTGTGTGTGTGTGTGTGTGTGTGTGTGTGTATGTATTGATGCTATAAATACCCTGACCTGCGTATATCTATAACCAATACCATTAGTATTGAATGAATCAACATCATAATGATATTCCATATTTGTGAGA
>NW_028234426.1:5885908-5890908 GCF_977035675.1 Penaeus japonicus | reverse complement strand
TACTCGTTCTTCTTTTTTATCTCTCTCCTTCGTCTTTCCTCTATTGTGAGACTTCATTTCATCCCTTACCCCTCTCCCCTCTACCCTTACTCTACCCTATCTCAGTTATTATTCTTTCTTTTATTTCTCTCCTCTCATCTCACCCTATTTCAAGCACTCTCATCCCACCTTATTTCAACCACCCTCCTCCTTCCTCTTCGTACTTCCGTCTCACCCTCTCCCCTCTCTCATTTCCCCTCTCACTCTACCCAATCTCAAACACCCCCCTCCTCTCAACACACCCTATCTCAACCTCCCTCCTCTCCCCTCTATCCTTTCCCCTCTCATCCTAACCTACATCAACCGTTCCTCTTTCCCCTCTCCCCTATTAACCCATCCTATCTCAACTATTCCCCTCCCCTCTCCCCTTTCCTCCGTCACTATCCTTCGTCCCAGTGCAGTTTGAGTTCAGTGAGTACCTGTCTTCCTCTCTCTCTGTCTCTCTCTCTCTCTCTCTCTCTCTCTTTCTCTCTCTCTTTCTTTTTTTTTTCTCCCCTTCTCTCTCTCTCTCTCTCTCTCTCTCTCTCTCTCTCTCTCTCTCTCTCTCTCTCTCTCTCTCTCTCTCTCTCTCTCTCTCTCTCTCTCTCCCTCCTTCTCTCTCTCTCTCTCTCCTCTCTCCCTTCCTACCAGTCATGCTGCCACACACGATTCGCTTGCATACGCAGCTGGTCAGAAGGTAAAACGGACATTACAAGGAAGGCTATAGCAATTGATGATGTTGCAAAATCGTGTGTCAAGGTGGTAGGGGTGGTGGTCAGGGAAGGGGAAGTAGGGGGCAGGGGTGGGGGGTAGGGGGTGGAGGTGGGGGAGTGAAGAATAATGGAGTGGCTGGTGGGGGGAGGGGGGAAAGGGGGGGGGAGTTATGTCAGGTGAACTTCGTGCCTTGTGCATGTGACCGAAACAGCTACTTGCAAGCCGTTTGTTTACCCTGCATGCCGGAACCCGTTTGCATGACCAAGTCCGGACATCGTGCATGACCAGGGGTAGAAATGTAGGAATACGATGCAAGTTGATATGTTGCACGGGTAGTCTTTCCGATGTATCTTTTTTTAAATTATTATTGTTGTATCACTATCATTGTTATTATCATTATTATTATAATTTTCATTATTACAATTATTATAATTATTATTATAATTATTATTATTATTATTATTATCATTGTTGTTATTATTATCATTATCATAATCATCATTAACATTATCATCACAATTATATTTTCATTATCATCATTATTATGATAATCATCATCATCCTTATCATTATTGTTATAATTACCATTATCATTACTATTATCATTATTATTGTTATCATCATCATTATCATCATCAGCAGCAGCAGCAGCAGTAGCGTTGTCATCATTACCATCATAGTCAATATCATCATTATTAATATTATCATTATTTAGTATTACCCCCATTTTTATCTTTAGCACCATACCCAATATCACCATCCTTATCACTGTTACCACCACCCTCGTCACCATTATCATCACCCTCACCACCTCAGCATTATCATCACCCTCATCACCATAACCATCACCCTCACCACTATTATCATCATCCCCACCACCTCCAACCTCATCACCATTACCATTACCTTCGCCACCATTATCCTCACCCTCACCACCTCACCAACCCGAAGCCCCACAGCTCCTGACGGCGGTCGAAGGAAGCTGCATAAACGTCCTGAGAGGGTGACGGACCCTCTGCCTCCTCCTCCTACGCATCCCCATGATCGTCTGTGTTGCTCGTGTGCGTCTGCCTGCCCGTTGCCATATATGTCAGTGGCAACAGCTGGAGGGTGGCCATGGCGCCGCCTCGAGGTGCTAACTCCCTTTATAGGGATGGAAGGTGTGGGTCGTTTGGATCGTTTCAAGTGGCTCTCTCACGCCCACAAGGAGGTGGGTTAGAGGACGATGTGTCGACTTGCTAGATTGTCTCCCGTGTGAGTTCTTAGTTCTTACTCATGGGGTCTTATTCACGTGGTCTTATTTACGAGTATCTACGCATGAGTTCTTATTCACGTGGTCTTAGTTACGAGTATTTACTCGTGAGTTCGTATTCACGAGGTCTTATATACGAGCGTTTACTCGTGAGTTCTTATTCACGAGTTCTTATTCACGAGTTCTTGCCTCTGGGCTCTTACTCACTAGTATTTACTCACGAGTTATTACTCTTGATCACTCTTCTTTCTTCGCTTCTCAGGCCCTTTACTTTTTCGCTTCTTCACACCTCCGCTTATTCACTTCTCCACAACCGATTGCTCTACTCTTGCATTCCCTCACATCTCTCGCTTTTTCATTATACTCTTTCTGTTCTCCATACTGCCATTCCACTCCCTCTATCTTATCACCTCTTTATTCTACTCCCTTCCTCCTTCTCTCCCTATACTCCTTCACTCCCTCTATTCCTTCCCTTCCTCCTCCCCTTACTCTTTTCCCTTTGCTCCCTCCATCCACACCTCACCTTCCAACACTCCTCCTCCCTCCCCCTCTCTCCTCCAAGCCACGCCCCCGTCTCCTCTCACCCCCTCCCCCTCCCTCCTCTAAGCCACGCCCCCGTCTCCTCTCACCCCCCTCCCCCTCCCTCCTCTCACCCCACTCCCCTTCCCCCCTCCAAGCCACGCCCCCGTCTCCTCTCACCCCCCTCCCCCTCCCTCCTCTCACCCCACTCCCCTTCCCTCCTCCAAGCCACGCCCCCGTCTCCTCTCACCCCTCCCCCTTCCTCCTCTCCCCCTCCCTCCTCCAAGTCTCCTCTCACCCCCTCCACCTTCCTCCTCTCACCCCCTCCCCCTCCCTCCTCTCACCCCCCTCCTCCTCTTTCCTCCAAGCCACGCCCCCGTCTCCTCTCACCCCCTTCCCCCTCCCTCCTCCAAGCCACGCCCCCGTCTCCTCTCCCCCCCCCCCCCCTCCCTCCTCTCACCCCCCTCCCCCTCCCTCCTCTCACCCCCCTCCCCCTCCCTCCTCTCACCCCCCTCCCCCTCCCTCCTCCAAGCCACGCCCCCGTCTCCTCTCACCCCCTCCCCCTTCCTCATCCCTCCTCTCACCCCCTTCCCCCTCCCTCCTCTCACCCCCTTCCCCCTCCCTCCTCCAAGCCACGCCCCCGTCTCCTCTCACCCCCCTCCCCCTCCCTCCTCCAAGCCACGCCCCCGTCTCCTCTCACCCCCCTCCCCCTCCCTCCTCTCACCCCCCTCCCCCTCCCTCCTCCAAGCCACGCCCCCGTCTCCTCTCACCCCCGACCTTGCCATCCCTGCATACCTAAGCGGGCCGACGTGGCGACCGCCGACGTTACATATGTATCAGGACCATACAGGGCCCTCTTGCAGTATCTCGAAATCGACACCTCTCGTAGGCCCAGATCGAAGGCCTTGGGGTGGCCATGACGTGAGCATCTCTCGCCTTCACCGCTAAACACACACACACACACACACACACACACACACACACACAATCTCTCGAATAATTGAATGTTTACATAAGCACGTGGATATATGTATATATATATATATGTATATATATATATATATATATATATATATATATATTCAGTACATGGATACGCCCCTATACATACACAGACGGACATTGACACTGAAATACATATCCCCACACATTAACACAAGCAAACACACTCAAAACACACACACACACAAACAAACAAACAAACACCAAACACACCCAAACGTACAAACACACGTAACCCAAAACACACACACACACACTCACACAAACAAACAAATCAACCAACCACACCCACAACCACACCAAAACAAAAAAACACACACAAGCACACCAGACACGCAAACAAACCACCCACCCACACCTGAGAACCCAATGTATCTAAACAACACACATCCATCTTCACTACGCTACGCCTTGGTAAAGCACACGCCGATACGCCCCCACGCGAACGAGAAGTAAACAGCTAATACATAGGCAAATCTTCGGACATTACTTCGCCTTCGCTGGATCTGTAGGCACTCGCTCAAGGACGAAGAGAAGGTGGAGGAAGGATGAGAGAGATTGAGAGAGATTGAGAGAGATTGAGAGAGAGAGAGAGAGAGATTGAGAGAGAGAGAGAGAGATTGAGAGAGAGAGAGAGAGAGAGAGAGAGAGAGAGAGAGAGAGATTGAGAGAGAGAGAGAGAGATTGAGAGAGATTGTGAGAGAGAGAGAGACAGAGAGAGATTGAGAGAGAGAGAGAGAGAGAGAGAGAGAGAGAGAGAGAGAGAGAAAGATAGAGAGATTGAGAGAGAGAGAGAGAGCGATTGAGAGAGAGAGAGAGATTGTGAGAGAGAGAGAGACAGAGAGAGAGAGAGAGAGAGAGAGAGAGAGAGAAAGAGAGAGATTGAGAGAGAGAGAGAGAGAAAAAAGGGAAGAGGGAAAACAAAATAACAAGGGGAGAAATAAATGGAAGGAAGAGGGAAAAAGTGAGGGAGAGATGCCGCAAACAAATAAACAAAAACAAAACAACAACGACTGCGCACTGGACGTGGCAGACGAACAAAAAAACTGAGATACTAATGCGGACACAGACAGGCACAAAAAAAACAACAACAATAGAAGATGAAAAGCAAGTCGCGGGTGAAGTGCTGACAAACAAACAAAAAAACAGCAAACATTCCGCTTCTGACCGTCATCGCACCGAAGGCAAAACATAAGAGTTAAAAATAACTCTTTTACTCGTAATCTTCCCCCCCCCCCCACCTCCCCTCTGAAATTCAGCCATTCTTATTTTATTTATATATTTTTTTTTACCACACAATCACCTCCTATCTGAAATTTAGCTAATTTTCTCTCTCCTTCTCTCTCTCTCTCTTCCTCTCTTTTTGTTTCTTTCTCTCTCTCTCTCTCTCTCTCTCTCTCTCTCTCTCTCTCTCTCTCTCTCTCTCTCTCTCTCTCTCTCTCTCTTTCCCTCTCATTCTCTCTTTTTTTCTATTCCTTTTTCTTTCTCTCTCTCC
>NW_028234426.1:5878408-5880908 GCF_977035675.1 Penaeus japonicus | reverse complement strand
TCACTAAATTAAATCAAGCGATGGCAACTCATCCGGCATACCTTCTCCTGCTGCCGTTTTCTATTGCATTCCACGGGGTTGCCCACTGGAACTCTGCGGCCGATGAAGAAATAGTTCATGGAAGACATTACAGATCGTAACACGTTTGTCTTCGCTTCTCTCGCTACAGCATCCACACACTCTGTCGGATTCAACGCCGTAACGCAGATAGCTTTCAGTAAAGGATTGCAACTCTCTATCGGGAAAGCCGAAAATCTCTCTGGCTTGAAAGTTCACGGATAGATTAAGATTGCATGAATGTGAACCGGATTTAGTGTGCATAGTTAGAGGGAGGGGTGAGGAGGGAGAGGGGGGGCTAAAGTAGGTGGGGAGGGGCCCCTGAACGAGTGAGTGAATGACTGAGGTATAACGGGAAGAGGAAGGGGAAAGAGAGAGGAAAGGGGGGCAAGAGAAGGAGGAGGAGGAAGGAGGGAAGAGAGGAAGAAAAGAGGGGGAATGAGGGAGAGTAAAGAGAAAATGGGAAGAGAGGAATTTAACAATAGGAGAGAGGATAAAAGAGGAGAGAATAGACAGAAGAGATGAGAAGAGGGGAGGGGATGGGGGGGGGGCTAAAGTAGGTGGGGAGGGGAGAAGGGGAGAGGGTGGGGAGGGGGCGAACGAGTGAGTGAATGACTGAGGTATAACGGGAAGAGGAAGGGGAAAGAGAGAGGAAAGGAGGGCAGGAGAAGGAAGAGAGGAGGAGGAAGGAGGGAAGACGGGGAAGGAGGGAGAGGAAAGAGAAAATGAGAAGAGAGGGGAAGGGACAACCAGGGCTAAAGTAGGTGGGAGGGAGAAGGTAGAGGGGTTGGGAGGGGGCCGAACGAGTGATGAATACGAGGTATAACGAATAGGAAGGGAAAAGAGAAGGTAGCAGAGGCAGGATAAGGAAGAGAGGAGATGAAGGAGGGAAAGACGTGTAAGAGGAGAGGAACAGCAAATGAGAAGAGATGAAATTAACAATCAGCAAGAGGGAAAAAAGGGGTAGCGAGGTGTGAGACGAAGGAAAAAGGAAAAAAGGGAGAGAATAGACGAAAGAAATGAGTAAAAAAGGAAAAAAAGAGATAGGGAAAGGAAGGGGGAGGGGGAGGAAAGGAGTAAGAGTAGTACCGTAAAGAATCGCACACCCAAGCACGCGCATACACACGCACGCCCGTGAGACGAACGCGTGCAAACCGAGGAATGTTAATCGCACGCCCCAAATAATTGCTTCGGCGCTGGGAAACAGCATGGACGCCCGCGAACGGAGGAGCGCCAAGAAACGGCCCGTGTTTTCACATTACTTGCGGTCACGCGCGCCAAGACACCCCCCACTGCGGGTAGCGACCGTTTTTTTGCACGTGGTTAATAGCGGAGGAAGCGAGGTAGCGGGGTTGTGGGGTACATTGGTAAGCTTGTTAGCGGAGGTAGTGGGGTAAGGGGTGTTAGCGGGGTAGAGGGGTACGGAGGTAGCAAGGTATGGGTCGGTAGGGTTGTGGGGTAAGCTGTGGTGAGCGTAGGTGTGTGGCCAGAGGTGTAGTATTGGGGGTAGCGAGTAAGCGAGGTAGTGGGGGTACAGAGTACAAGGAAGCGCGGTTAGCGAATATCAGAGTAAGGGATAGCGAAGTAGCGAAGATAGATACGGGTAAGCGAAGTACGGGATAGCTAGGTAGCCGATGTAGCGAGGTAGCAAGATAGCAAGTACGAGGTACAAGGTAGCTGGATAGCGAAGTAGCGGATAGCGAAGTACGAAGGTAGCGGGGATTTGATTAGCCAAATTAGCACAAGATAATCCATTGATGAAACGCGATTGAATAGATTAACGTTGGAATTAATCGAGATGAATTTAAAATTAAAATGGCAACTAAAATACGAGACACTTATTCTTAAAAGGTTCCGACCTCTCATTTCCTGCATTCATTAAAGATATGAAGTGAAGCTCTAACAATGCGTAATATATGACAAAAAAAAGACTAAATACATTAAGAGAGAGAGAAAATAAAGAAAAGATTTCTAAAGCGAACATAAAGCTTTTCTACTTCATTCACTCTTATGCAATCCGGTGTTAACTAGCGAAGAACCAATTATCATAAGGAATAAGAAATATTTTCAATTTTTATTAATATATTTCAAAAAAAACAGCCTTTCGTTTTTTTTTTTCTTTCTCTCTCTCTCTCTCTCTCTCTCTCTCTCTCTCTCTCTCTCTCTCTCTCTCTCTCTCTCTCTCTCTCTCTCTCTCTCTCTCTCTCTCTCTCTTCCCCTCTCCTTCTTCTCATCCTTCACCTCTTTTTCCCCTCTCCCCTCTCTCTATCCCTCCCCCATCTCCCTCCCCCTCCCCATCCCCCTCTCCCTTTCCCTCTCTCTCTCCCTCCCCCCACCCCATTCTCCCTCCCCCATCCCCCTTTCCCTCTCCCTCTCCCTCCCCATCTCCCTCCTCCCTCCCTCCCCCTTCCCCTCCCCTCTCCCTCTCCCTCCCCCTCTCCCT
>NW_028234426.1:5865908-5873408 GCF_977035675.1 Penaeus japonicus | reverse complement strand
CTCTCTCTGTCTCTCGCTGTCGCCCCCCCCCCCCCTCTCTCTCTCTCTCTCTCTCTCTCTCTCCACTCACCCATCTTCACCCTTCTCCATCCCCCACTCCTCTTTACCTTCTCCATCACCTATTCCCCTTCATCCCCTACCCTATTTCCCCTCTAATTCACCCTTTCCCTTCCTATACCCCCTTCCCCACTCCCCCTATTACCCTCCCCTTTCCCTCCTACTACCCCCCAACCTACCCTCCTTTTTTTCCCCCTCACCACCTCCCCCTCTCCCCCCTCTCCTCCATCCCCGTATACCATACACCCCCCCACCTTAAGAGAATTAAGAGATAGAAAAATGGTTTGGATATAAAGAGGGAAAAATCGCGTTTTAATAGACTTCTCATCTGATGACCAAACGGAAATGTCATCCATTCATTTTGTTGTCTGAGAAAGCGTCTGTTTTTTATCACTCCGTCTCGTTCTGACTGTGTTTCGTTCCATCTTTGTTTACATGTTACTGTGTTTGTGTTTTCGGTCGTCTTGGAATCCTTGTCTGTTGTTTTGAAGGGTATATGGCATTGACTTAGGTCTATTTTCTATCTCTCTTCATTCTACTGTTGCTTTTTTCGGTTTTCCCAATTATAGGTTTTATCTTTTATCGAATTTTCCGTTTGCCTTTTTTTCCTCATTCCTCTCCCTTATTATGTATATATTTTTATTTGTTTCTTCTAGTATTTTTTAAACTCATTTTACCCTCCTCGTTTCCCCTATCTCACTTTCCTTCACATGTTTATTTGGTTTTGTTTTTAAAATCGTTTTCCTACCCATTAATTACCCCCTTTGTTGATTTCCCCATTTATTTCCCTATTCTTTTGATGCCTCCTCTCTATTTTTTCTATTTATTTGTTGTTTTCCCCTCTCATTTCTATTTATTGTTTTATTTACATATTTCCCTC
The DNA here is from genome assembly GCF_977035675.1 of Penaeus japonicus. Classification (NCBI taxonomy): domain Eukaryota; kingdom Metazoa; phylum Arthropoda; class Malacostraca; order Decapoda; family Penaeidae; genus Penaeus; species Penaeus japonicus. Next base: position 5,872,471 of record NW_028234426.1, on the reverse strand, counting down.
ACTACCTACCCTCCCCTACTACTACTATTATCGTCTTTTTTCCCTATTGCCCTTCAATTTAATCCCCCTCTCTCCATTTTTCCCACCACATATTTCCCCTTTTCTTCCCCTTTCTTCCCCTCGATCACACCTACAAAATACCAACGAAGGACGCTCGCCTCGCCGTAACTCTAGAAACCACAAGAAAGTGACTGACGAAGGTGATTATCGGTAAGATAAGTGCTTAAGAAAATGACTCACGCTCGGCTGAGATGCTGTCGGTGGAGGGGGATGGGTGGTGGGGGGGATGGGGGTGGGGGGATGGGGGATGGGTGATAGGGGGATGGGTGGTGGGGGGATGGGTGGCGGGAGGATGGGTGGCGGGAGGATGGGGGATAGGGGGGTGGGGGATGGATGGGTGATGGGGGATGGATGATGGGGGGGATGGGTGGTGGGGGGATGGTGGTGGGGGATGGAGGGAGGGAGGGAGAGGGGGGGAGGGAGCGACGAGTAGAGACCATGATATAGGTCGTTTAGGAAAAACTAGGCCTTAGGGAAACCATTTCTAGTGTTGTTTCAGCGTGGATTCTTTTCATTTCTAACTTTCTTTCTTTCTAATAGTCTCTTTTTATACATATTTATAAAGGGGGAGGGGGGTCATTGCAATTTTACTTAGGATAGAATAGAAAACTTTATTAATTATTGAAGTCTTTTGCAGGTGTGCTAATTACCATTAAGATAAATCCGCGTGAGTGTATATGATATTGGATATTAAAGACTACTGAATATAAAACTGCACCGTAACATAGAGTGTAAAATTGTGAATGCAATTTAAGGAATCTTAAATTGCAATTGCACTGCTATGTTAACTAAGGAAACACGCTGTAATGCACGCAGCTGTAGCTTTACTGAACAATACAGACCTCTGGTGGGTATATATACTAGTATTTTTATAGATGTTATATATATATATATATATATATATATATATATATATATGTATATACATATATATACATTATATAATATATATATATATATATATATATATATTATATATTATATATATATAATACATATATATACATATATAGATAGATAGATATAGATATATATGTATACATATACATATATATCTATATCTATCTATCTATCTATCTATCTATATCTATATATATATATGTATGTATGTATGTATATATACATACATACATACACATACACACATTTGTGTGTGTGTGTTTGTGAGTTTATATATGTGTGTCTGTATGTGTGAATGAATGCGTGTAGGTGTGTGTGTGTATGTGCGTACGTATATTCAGTCGTTATGATGATTATCATTTAAATGGGGAACGTTTTGTTATCTTTTCTTAACACACGAACCGTCCTCTACCTCTTCTTTTTTCTTCCTCCTCTTTCCTTCTGCACAAAGGACCTCGTCTGGAAGCAGTCCTCTCTGTAAGGAACTCGCCTACCTGTTAATTCCCTCGTCTCACCTGGTCAGCTGGGAGGCTACATTCTAGTCATAGTCCGTTCACATCTAGCACATTTCGAGAGGACTTTAGTGACAAGGTATTCCCCCTAGATTAATGGGGCAGGTGAGGTGAGTGCAGGCGCGTACGAACGTTTTTTTTTTTTTTTTTTTTTTTTTTTTTTTTTTTTTTTGCTGTTGTTTTTATGGGTTTGTCTCTGTCTCGGTGAGATAGAAGGGAGTCGAGGTGTCCCAGCTTTGAGGTGGCATCAGATGCAGCGTGTGTCGACAGGCAGTGAGGCTATCGAGGCAGATGCCTGACTGATATGCCGCGAAGGAGCGCCCCTGCGTGAGCCAGACTGCGCGGAGCCACGAGCCACGAATACGGGAACTCGAGGAATGCTGGCGAGCAACGGGGGCAAAAACGCCCTTAAGTGCCCCCTGACCAGTGGTCACCGCGGCTGAGGTATCAGTTAGTGCGTTTTTGCTCTCTCGTGCCTGAGCACCTGTGGCCCGATCTGGCGAGGAGGTGAAGGTAATCAGTATGCAAGTGCTTGGCAGGGGCGTGGCCTAGTCCCCTCGTGGGCGTGGCCAAGGCAGCAGCCTGCAACACGTCACCAGCTGTTGCGCTGGGGCGGCCGCTGGTCCGCGTCCCGAGCCTGTCCGCTCTCCAGTCCAGGCCGCCACCCAGTGGTGCTTCAGCTGCCGAGCAGAACACACGCCCTGGGAGACCCTCGGAGGCACTCACGCACTGCCTCCTTCGTTGCGAACGCTCCCAGCATCGCGCGCTGCCGCAGCTGTGTGTATCGAGACCAAGTCGAGTACTGGCACTGTTCCCAGTATTCAGATCGACCTAAATGTGTGGCAAACGTCGACTTCTTTTAAAGTGCTTGACTCTTGTGACTTTGCCTCGTTAAGAAGTGTGATCAAGCGCGTTTCGGGCGCCGTGAACTTGCCCCTCGAAAACTGCCCTGGTACTGGTACCGTCGAAGGTGAAAGAACAGTTAGACAAGCAAGTGTACGGGGCGGAGACTTAGTGTTACTCGAGCGTGGAGTCCCACATTTATCTCGGTGTCACGAGTTGGCCGCTTCGAGAGCCCCCGTCATGTTCCCTCCGCTCGAAGCAAAGTGGGATTAACGCCATAGTCAGTGAAAGTGAGAGATCGCGTGTGCACAAGCTCTGCATACCAACGGAAACCCTCTCTCAGGTTGAAGGTTGAGGCACCGCCAAGAAGAAGGAACTGAAGGATACCCCGTCTCCCTGGCCAACCCACATTCACACAAACACACATCCTTACATACCGACACACGTACACGACTTACGAACACCATGACAAAAACAAGCACCTTATCATAAGAGGGCAGGGTTCTGGAGAAGGAGAAGAAGAAGAAGAAGAAGTAGAAGAAGAAGAGAAAAAAAAAAGTTGTTCCCAGAAGCAACGCCATCTAGTTGTAAACACATCGCTCAGCCTCCGAAGGTGCAGTTCAGAGGCTCAAGACCCTTGTCGACGAACGCCACGCTTCGCCAAACGAGTTGTGGGTCGTCGGCAGGTTGGGAAAAATGGACGCAAAAACGAGTGAAGGTAAGAGGGGCGAAGGAGAGGTCTAGAGCGGCATGCGAGGGACAGGATCGGGGTGGGGGGGGAGGAGGGGAGGAGGGGAGGTAGGGTCGACGCTCTCTCGTCAGCCAGTGCTTGTGTTCGCGGTCTCGTCTCGGCGCCTTTTGGAGCAGGATGTGTTATGTGTAACGTCTCGCACGATCTGATGCTTATAATAAACAAAAGAATCACAAGCTGCGAGATCCTTGTTGTCATACGTGTTATATATGTCACGTGTCCACTGTTGTCTGTCTGACAATCCACAAAATTCGTGACCATGAAAGCACGAGAACCTATAATAACAATGACCTCGTATTGTTTCTAAAAATAGTGTCACCCAACAATGAATTCATAGACATGGTCGTCACTTTTCAACATCAAAATTTCTTCCTTGATTCTTCCCTTGCAACCCCATTTCCTTGATAAGGTCGTACGCAAGCACTTTCTGCATGATAAGACACCCATGATCTGGTCTGAGTTGAATTTGATTTGATGGGAAGGGTTAATGAACCATATAGCTGTTTTTTTGTGACGGAATTATTACTTGGTTTATTATTGTTATCGTCATTATTATTATCATTGTTATTTTTATTACTATTATTACTAGTATTAGTATTATTATTTTATTATTATGGTATCATATCATTATTATTTTCCATTTTTTTAATTTCATTATTGTTATTGATATAATCATGACCCTTGTCATTATTATTATCGTTATTAGTATCATTATTATCATTATCATCATTATTTTCTATTATTATTATTATTATCATGATTGTCATTATGATTAGCATTGTTATAATCAGTATTGTTATCATTATCAATCTTATTAACTTTATTATATATAGTGTTGTTGTTGTTTTTGTGATCATCATTGGTAGTAGTAGTTATAGTAGCAGTAGAAGAAATAGTAATAATATCATTATCATTATTTTAATCAGCAGCAGCTTCAACATTATAATAATTTGTAATAGTAATAATAACTATAGTAGTAGTAGTAGTAGTAATAGTAGTCGTAGTAGTAGTAATAGTAGTAGTAATGGTAGTAGTAGTAGTAATCGTAGTAGTAATAGCAGTAGTAATAGTAGCCGTAGTAATAGTAAAAGTAGTAGTAATAGTAGTAGTAATAGTAATCGTAGTAGTAATAGTAGTAGTAATAGTAGTCGTAGTAATAGTAGCAACAACAGCAGTAGTGTTCCTTTAATGACAGATAAATTATCTAGGAATATGTTTGAGAAGAAGTAATTTACATCTTATTAATATGTCGTTAGAATTTAAAAATTGTAGAGTCACCCATATACTTGCTTCCATTTTCTGTTAATCATGTCACGTCTATGCGGTTAAATCTCCGTTAAATGCACTCCCGTTTCTTATTAAACATCGTAACATTTTCTTTGAGTATTTCTTAAATCGTTACTTTCTTTCTGCCAAATAAAGTATATAAGTTTGCACTTCTTTATACATTTTCGCACAAAAATCCGAAATTTAAGAATGGCCAAGGAAGAGAAAACAAACAAACAAAAACAAAAAACGAGGCATTACTCATAATTTTGAAGAACTGTCAAAATAAACCGCTATGCTGAACGAATAAGACCATTAACAAAAAAAATTTAAAAATCAAAGCATCATTCTCTTATTCAAATATACATTAAAAGACAAACGAGCAGACACTTCCATTATGTGGCGCCAGCCCGTCTTACAAGACCGTGACGTCATCAGCCAACGTAAACAAGCCGGGATGGAAAATCATTCCTCTGTTATTACGAGTTAACGGTTCAGAATCAGAGTAAACAGGAGCAACAGACAGTAGACCAATGGTGATTCGGGGAGTAAATGTACTGTCTCACCCCCCCCCTCCCCCCACAAAAAAAAGGGAAAAAAAAACACTTTACAATCATCAAGATGAAGAGAAGGATAAGCGGGTTCGAGATTTCCTCAGAGATCCGGCGTTTGTACAGGAATATTATCCAAGCACTTGCGCTGTTCGTTGAGGTATGTGTGTAAGGGGTGAGGGTGAAGGAGTATGTGTGTGTGTGTGTGTGTGTGTGTGTGTGTGTGTGTGTGTGTGTGTGAGAGGGAGGGGAGAGGGGGGGGGGGGAGGAGGAGGGAAGGGGGAGGGGAAGGGGAGGAAGAGGGGAAAAAGGAGGGGGAGGGGATGGGAGAGGGGGAGAAGACGAAGAGGAGAACAGCAGAGAGGAGGAGAGGGAGAAAAGAAAGAAAAAAAAAGAAAAAGGAACGAAAAAAGAAAAAAAAAAAAGAAAGAAGAAAAAACTCGAAAAGAGAGAAAAGAAAAGAGAAATAAAAAAAGAAAAACATGATTCTTAGAGATCTCATGAAAGACGTCACGCTTTTAGGTTCAGAAGGAATGTGTTTTTGATATTCCGCCAAATTTCCAGGAATGTCACAGGGGATTGTTGTATCAAGTTTAAATTTTTTCATTTTTTTTTTTATGAGTTAATGGTTTTTCCTTCTACAAGGCTGCAAAGGTGCGAGCACGGCTTTTTTTTTCCATGGGGGTTCTTGACTACCTTTATTCTCTTCTTTTCTTCTTCTTTCTTTCTTTGTTCTCTTTGATTGTACATTTTTTGATGCTACATTTTTTCTTCTTTATCATATTTGTAAATTTATATTAAAAATATATATAAATATATATAAGTCTTTAATATGTAATGCAATTATATAATATATATATAAATATATATATATATATATATATAATATAATATATATATATATATATATATACTATATATATATACACACATACACAAAAAAAAAATAAAAATATATATATATATATATATATATATATATATATATATACATATATATATTATATATACATATATATATATATTATATATATATATATATTGTTATAACTTTTTTATCGACTATTAATTACTATAATTATCATTATTATCGTGTTTATTATCATCACCATTATTATTATTCCTCCCTCCTCCCCCTCCTCCCCTCCCCGCTTCCTCATCCCCCTCTCCCCTCCCCTTCCCACCTCCCCCTCCTCCCTCCCACCTCTTAGCATAACATCTTAACCTCAGACAATACAGATAACCCCTTGTCGGAGAGCAGTCATGAGTGACGGAGATTGGAAAGATTTCGCAACTTGTCCTCGAGGCTCAAGTTGCTACTCCAGTCGAAAGGAGGAACTCAAGGCTCGAGTGTTGGCGAGGAAGTGTTGGAGAAAGCTGTGTGTGGAGATGGGGAGGATAAGGAAGGGGGGAGGGAGGGGGAAGGAGGAGGAGGAAGGTCAAGGGGGGGAGGGGGGGAAGGGAAGGAGGAGGTAGATGTGTTTACTTATGGGAAGTATGTATTTCGAGGGGGAGGGGTAGGGGGGGAGGGGGAGGGGGGAGGGGAGGGTACGTGTTGATAGGGGAGGCGAAGGTTTGGTGGGGGGGGGGGTTAGATCTGTATGTGTGTTTCTATGTTTGTGTGTGTGTGTGTGTGTGTGTGTGTGTGTATGTGTGTATGTGCGTGTATGTATCTCTATG
>NW_028234426.1:5833408-5860908 GCF_977035675.1 Penaeus japonicus | reverse complement strand
AATCCTCCAGATGACCTCGCCTCTCGTGCCTCCGCCTTCGTGGTGAGGTCGACATGGCAGAGACACGAAAAGGGGGCCCATACACAGCGATGATAAGGGAGGTCAGAGGACTATGTTCCTCCTAGACATCCCTTAGACGTCCTCGTCTTCCGTGATAAAGAGGAGGTCACGTCCTCCGGAGACAGACGTAGCCCCAACCCCTCTCTCTGATGACGAGAGATAAAGTATGAATTAATTATCAAACGAATTTGTTATCTGATGTCTCGATCAGGACGCTCGCTACTTAAACAGACCATAACTTTGAAGAAAACACACATGTGAGCTCCGCGTAACCTCCAAATATGAGTCTTCAATAAAATTTATGAACTCTTCATCCCAACTGCCTTTTTTTCATTTTGTCGCGGAATCTGTTACAATTAACTCGTCTAATTAAAAGAATTAAGGGCTAATCAAGTTAACAGTAAGGGACCTCGTCTACATGCAGGTTTTTCTTCCAACCCGAGAACTTTCTGAGTCACAAGATGGAGCTCCGAGATATCCTCATGAGATTTGACCTCTGCTGTTGCTGGGCCGACGCCGATGCCTTCGTCAACCGCGCGTCGTTCGATTTAACCCTCTGGCCTAAGCCTTGGGACGCTCCCCCGGCCTCTCGCGCTGTCACAACGACACGGGGGACACTTAGGACGAGAGAACGAGGTGCTTTTCGCCGTCGGAAGATAAGCCGCGAAGGTAATCATCGATGCATGTGCCACAAGGGAGGTCGGCTTGCAATATATGGAAACACATAAAGTGACACGGTTGACCTGACCCAACGCCAACGTCTGGAGTTCGTCTGAGATGCTTTTTTAGGGGTTCGCCGTGACCTGGTCTGATAGGAATGACCTCCGACGGACCCGCTGCAGACGGGAGAAAGCGACGTTATGTCATTCGATACCGTAGCGGAAGCGACAAGGCTGAGGTTATCGTAGCCAATTTCCTTCTCTTGAAAAATCAGTTATACCCCAAAAAATGACATTGACATATCGAATATTAACCAAGGAGAAAAAAAATTACAAATGCATTTTATATCCACGAACACAGACATCTCAACCAGAGAGACAAATGACAAAGAGAAAAGTCAGATGCAGCGACACTTAAACCAAGGTGTTCACGCCACCTTAAGTGTCCGAATGCCATAAACACACACGCATGGTAACAACCGGTCGCTCTTGCTTGAAGACACCTGAGACAAAAGGGAAGAAAAAGTAATCCTTGTCCCAGGGATTACCATAAATATATAGGGTGAAAGTCCCAGATTGGGCTACGGATGGCGGTGAAGCCCCAACCGGCCTGGACTGGACACTGGCTAGCAACGACCGAGCTGTTACTCATGCTGCTCTGGTATCGTCCAGCTCTTTGCATTAAGTTGTACCCCCCCCCCCACACACACACACAGACGAGGAATTTGCATTTATTAGCCTTATTAAACCAGGCATTTTGTACTTCTAGCTTTTGTGGTGCAGGTGCTACTTCCAGGTTGTTCTTTTGTTTTTGATTTACTTTCTTCTTGCACAGGGTTGGCGAAATTTAACTCTTTTTGACATTGAAGAAAAAGGTTTCTATATTCTATTCTCATTAATACTAGCATTATTATTGCAACTATTTTTTTCTTTTCTTTTTTTTTTTGCAATCCAGATCAATCGAAGGTCTTGGCGAAACCTTAACCCAAATGATTGTCTCTCAGGAAGCATAAAATTTCTCATTTGGATTTCCTTTGGCCTTCGTATTCCTTTCCTATTTTTCTCACCTCTCTTCCCTTCCTCTTTCACTCCTTTTTGACTTCCTTCTCTCTCACACATTATGTATCACTATATATCTGTCTGTCTGTCTGCCTCTCTTTATCTCCTTTCTCTGCCTGTCTACCTTTCTCTTTCTCTTTCTTATCTCTCTCTCTATATCTATCTATCTATCTATCTATCTCTCCTTTCCTCTCTCTCTCTCTCTCTCTCTCTCTTTCTCTATTTCTCTGTCTCTCTCTCTCTCCTTCCCTCTCTCTCTTTCTCCTCTCCTCTCCTCCTCTCCCCTATCCTCTCCTCCCCCTCCTCCCCTCTCCTCTCCCTCTCCCTCTCTCCTCTCTTCACCTTTCCCCCCTCTCTCTTCCTTGATGTGTTCCAAACCCACTGATTAACCACCTCGCTGAGCACCTAACTGACCGTCTGACAAGCAGCTGACAAATCGTATGACTAAGCGACCGAACATCCAGCTGACAGTCGAAGGCAAGACAAGGGTTAGTGAAGAGCTGAAGTTATAAGTCGAACTTCATTTGCAAGCTCGTTGTCTCAACTTCTCCCTTCCTTATATGAAGGAAGAGGGAGTGAAGAAGAGTGGGATAGTAACTGAGGAGAGAATGCATATATTTTTTTCATATGGGGTGATAAATGGTGGGGGGATAAAGGAAAGAAAGAAGAGAAAGGGTGGAGGGAGAATAGAAAGGAGGAAGGGGGAGGGAGAAAGAGGGAGGGGAGATAAAAGATAAAAAGAAGAGAAAGGGTGGAGGGAGAATAGAAAGGAGAAAGGGGGAGGGAGAAAGAGGGAGGGGAGATTTGACCCCTAGTACCTCCCTCCCTCCCCCCTCCCCCCTTCTCCTCGTCCTCCTTCTCCTCCTCGACCATTGTCCAACTTCGCTTTTATTTTTACGAGCAAAAGTTTGATTTTATCAGTTAAGCTTTACTCTCTTATGGGAACACGAGATATGCAGAGTCACTAACGGGCGAGTCTTGGCTAGGTCGACGATTTTATTCTTATCTGTCACAAGCTTGCTTATTCACCGACGTTTAAACACATTATGATTCCATTAATAGCGCTTGATAATACCCGAAGGTTGGACAGTACGAATATCTGTAACTTGATCGTGCCAGTGTTTAAAGAGATTATCTTCTTTTTTCTTCTTAAATAGGCAAAGTAAGAAAATCCTTGATATATTAACCTTTGAAATCAGAATATAATTACGATTATCTACACCCGATAATGAACTGCCCCCGTGTTTCGCCACCGCGGCAACAGGCAGGTCATGGCAACAGCTTATCCATATTTTAAGTTTATCAGCATCGGCCCCCATGTGTACCAGCGGGTGACCTCGATACCACAGGGGACCAAGACGAACCAAGACAGTTTTACATCTGGAGGGTCGGCCCTTCGCGTCGTCCACAATCTCAAGCATTAACACTTGGAGGAGGAGGGGCCCAGAAGACGACTTAATTAGTGGATGCACCTGTGCAATCATGCTGGCGAGGAGGTAATAGAGGAGGGATCTGTCTTGGAAGGAGGTGGTCTAAGGGGATAGGGGGAGGGGAAGGGGTGAAAGGGGATAGGTGGAGGGGAGGAGTGAAAGGGGATAGGGGGTGGGGAGGAGTGAAGGGGGATAGGTGGAGGGGAGGAGTGAAAGGGGATAGAGGGTGGGGAGGAGTGAAAGGGGATAGGGGGTGGGGAAGGGGTGAAGGGGATAAGGGGTGGGGGGAGTGAAAGGGGATAGAGGGTGGGGAGGAGTGAAAGGGGAAGGAGGTGGGGGGAGTGAAAGAGGAACGAGGATATAGGAGAGGGGATGGGGGAAGGGGGATATTGGAGGGGATAGGAGGAAAGGGGAAGTGGGGATGGGGAGGAGTGAAAGGGGACGGGGGAGGGGTGAAGAGGGAAGACAGGGGGAGGGGGTGGGCGTTGTTACTAAGGGCGCAGCCTGGGTAGCTACACAGAATATGCGCGTGATGGATTGTGATCCAGATGACACGTACAGGAGAAGGAGAGTGGCATGATAAGTGGCATGACACGAGAGGGCATTGATATAAGATCGCAATTCGTAATAGGAATACACGAAATAAAAGTTTATTCGTAATGAAAATATGTGGAATTTGTGATAATTAGTAATGAAAATACATGGATTATGTAATGATTTGTGGTATAAATATATGGAATAGTAATAATTTGTAATATAAATACATAAATTCTGGAATAATTCGTAATAAGAATGCATAAACTAAAAAAAACAGTATATAGAATATATAAGGTTATCATCTTAAATTGTGTCGTAATTGGCAATAAAATTTCCACTATGAAAAACTATGATTTTTTCTTTTAGAAAAAAAAATAGAAATGATCTTTTGCACCCAACAGATCAAAATTCATAACGAAATTGTTATCTTTACATATCGTAATTCATAGCATTTTTTAATACCAGCATTTTTTTTTTTTTCTTTTTTTTTCTGAAGTTCATCGGAGTCACGCCAGCCATATCAGCTGTTCGAGTCTCCTCTAAAATTACTTATTCATGAGCTATTTTTTCGCCATTTTACCTTGAGGCTACGATTATAATTGAAAGGCATGATTGTAAATCGCATGTATAATTTACACCACATACTTACATCACCTCCGTATTGCGTAATCAGTGAATAAATATACAAGGAAACAAAAGACGAGAGGGATGCGCATTATTATCATATTATCATCATTATCACTATTACTATTACCATTACAACTGTTTTGTATTAATACCAGCACTATTGTTAATATTATTAATATTGTTTAAACAGTGAATGCATATACAAGAAGACAAGATACGGATGTTGGTGGTAATCTGGTCGTGATGAAAACATCAGACGAAAGGGATGCGCATTGGACAATCTCTATGGAGATATCGAAAAAGTCAAGGATAATTGTCATGATGAGGGTCATTTATCTGTCATCTTGCTAATGACTACTATTACTGGATCAATTAGTTATTTTTACGGAGTCTAAATTAGTGGCCATTCTTCTTATTTCTCGCTTTGAAATTCTTATTCTTGTTATTAGTTTTAGTATCCATATGCATATCATTATTTCAGTTTTTTTAAATGCTTAGTCTTATTCTTATGTTTATTCTAATTCTATACAACTTCTATCTCCTCTCCCCCCCCCCTACCCTACCATCATCTACCTCCCTCCTCCCTCCCTCTCCCCTCCCTCCTCTCTCACCTCCTCCCTCCTCCCTCCCCCCCTCCCCCCCCTCTCCCCTACTCGCTCCCTCCCCCTACCCCCCCTTTTCCCAAGAACGATAATGATATGCGAAAAAAATATACATCACTTATAATCGGACGCCCAACGCTTGTCCCACTGTGACCGAGATGAGTTATGGAACCATCGCACAGGTCGCTTAGGGCGGGGGGAGGGGAGGAGGGGGAGGGAGAAGGGGAGGAGGGGAGAAATGGGTATGTGGCACTCCCTTAACCCCCCCCCCTCCCCCCTCTCTTGTTCCCTTCTCCACCCCCTTCTTCTCTCCTCTCGCTATTATCCGCGCTTCCGGTGGTCCCGAAATGAATAGATTTATACGTAAAAATCAAAGAAAAAAATAAAATATTGATAATACAGGATGACGTTGATAGGAAAATATATCCTGATATGAAAAGCAGTATGGAATGTCTATCTTTTTTTACATATATTTTCCAACTCACCCACGTACCCAACCCTCCGCCCCCGGCCCCCCCCCCCCCCGCCGCCGCCCACCCGCCCACACCCACGTACCCATCAACGAAAACCAATTACCGAATACCGAACCCCAGGACCTTCCGGGACCTTAGGGTGCAAACGAGACGAGACGAGACAGCGAAATGAAACAGCGAGGCAAGGAGACGAGATAATAGCGAGATTGCGAAATGAAATAGCGAGACGAGACGAGATAATAGCGAGATTGCGAAACGAAACAGCGAGACGAGATAGTAAGATTGCGAAACGAAACAGCGAGACGAGATAATAGCGAGATTGCGAAACGAAACAGCGAGACGAAATAGCGAGATTGCGAAACGAGATAACGAAGTAACGAGGCGAGACAACGAGGCAAAACAGCGAAACGAGATAATGAGACAACGAGACGAAGCAGCAAAACGAGATAATGAGACAAACAAGCAAAGAACAACGAAGCAGCGAGGCAAACGAACCTACGAGTTAATGAGACAACGAACGAAGCAATGGAAGAAGAGAACGGGAGGGACCATGTAGTGATTACATGCTTCTTGACAGACGACCAAAACATAGGCCTATCTATCTATCGAAAGCTGGTGATGAAGCCATTATAACGATCCCGGAACAGTGTATAGGCCTAGGGGCGTAATTACTCGCTGAATCTCATTAAAGACACACCTCATCTTTTGTTAGAAGTTGTGGCTATTCAAAGAGAGAGAGAGAAAAATGTTGCAGGAAGTCATGACGACACGGGAGCATGTCTTTGCAACATTCAAAGTGAATTTAGAATTATTTTTGGTAAAAAATCTGAACTTGGTAATAATCCCTAGTCGTTAATCAACTAGTTTTTTAATCATTAATATTGTTCATTTATACCTCCTTCACTCGTGAACATTTTTTTTTATTGCTACCCTTATTTTTTCTGCAAGTAGGCAACCTTGATGGCGCACCTCTATCCCTCCCCCCCGCTTGCCTCCCCCATCTCCCTCTCCCCCTCCACCTCCCCCCCCCTCCCACAGCGATCCCTCGAGTTACGTGAGGCCTGAGCACGAAGAATTGGAAAAAAAAAATCTCATTCATTTCTAATGGATGAACAGAACTCTAAAAGGCTCTTGGAGGAAGACTGGTCGAGCGAGCGAAAGAGAGGGAGAGAGAGAGAGAGAGAGAGAGAGGAATGTCATTCATTCTCTTTCTTCTTCTCCTTCCTTCGCTATCTTCATTCCCTTTTCTCCCTCTTACTTAAGTTCCTATTTTCTCATCCTTTTCTTTATTCTATTTTTCTTCTTCCTTTTTCGTCATCTTTTGTTTTGCCTCCTCCTCTTTTCATTGTCCCCCCTCTTTTGCCTCCTCCTCTTTTCATTGTCCCCCCTCCTCCTCCCTCTTCCATTCCTCCTCTTCCCTACTCCATCCTTGTTCCTCTTACCCCTCCCTCTTTTACTCCCATCTCCTACCCCTCCTCCTCCTCCTCCCTCCTCCACCCCCCTCCTCCTCATATCCCTCCTCCCTCCTCCTCCTCCTTCCACCCCCACCTCCTCCCTCTTCCTCCTCCCTCCTCCTCTCCTCCACCCCCCTCCCCCCTCCTCTCCTCCCACCCCCTCCCCTCCTCCCCTCCCCACCCACCCACCCTCCTTCCACCCCACCTCCTCCCTCCCACCCCCTCCTCCTCCTCCTCCTCCTCCTCCCCTCCCTCCCCTATTTCTAAAAAAGGAGGGGCTGGAGTCGCCACGTCTACTCAATACTCAGCGTCCGCCGGGTGTTACAACAGGCTTCGGGAGAGAGACCAAAATGGCGGAGGTCATGTTTATTCATTTTTAATTGCCTCTTTGTGTTTGTTTGTTTTTTTCTTCTTTTTTTTTTTTTGTTCTTATATATCATATCATTATTTATTATGATATCATTATCAATTTTATTATCATTATTGTTATTTTTTTATTATTATTATTATTAATAATATTGTTATTATTATTGTTATTATTATTATTATTATTATTATTATTATTAATGTTATTATTATTATTATTGTTATTATTATTATTATAATTATTATTATTATCATCATCATTATCATCATTATCATTACTATTTCAAGTAATATTACAATCACTATCACAACTACTATTATCATTATCATTACCATTATTATAATTGTTATCATTATCCATATATTATCATCATTATTACAATCGTCGTACGCACAGCTAATAGTTGTGATGTATTCACATACAAATATACACCGACATGTGTATACATGTATATGTATGTGTATATATATACATACATTATCATGGGAAGGAATTCGTAAAGGAACCAAAATTACGTCCGTCAGTAAAAGAGGTTCCATGGCTTAAGCTGTCCAAAGACGGTAATAATTATGGGGTTTCGGAGCTAAACAAGAAACCGACTTTCTGAAGCAAAAGAATATGGCTGTTTTGCTTGAGGCTATGCTTGTTTACTTGCAAACAAGTAACACACACAGATATAGATACACACGCATACTCTGAGACGTAGATACACACACACTCTCTCTCTCTCTCACACACACACACACACACACACACACACACACACACACACACACACACACACACACACACACTAAGACGTAGATACACACACAGACACACAATCACATAAGTAGTTATATATGGTGAACCTAAAAAAGTACAAAAAAAAATAAATAAAACAAAAATCGAAAATACCAATATTCGTTATCAGTCTTCTAAATAAATGTTTGCGGTTTAGCATATTTCGGCACGCTACGTCAGGAGAGAGAGAAGGTGGGGTGGGGGGGGGGTGTAGATTGTGTGTGTGTGTGGAGGGGGAGGGATTACATAACAAGGTGGACGAGGACTATGTGTATGTAAGTTTAGATAATGATCACACAAACGCATACTCACATAAACACACACACACATAAAAACCCACCCACCCACATAAACACACATGGCCACATATACTCACATAAACACACACACACACACACACACACACACACACACGTGTCCTCCATTTACATTTCACCAGTACAGTAACTCACACGCTTTCTAATTCAGTGTCCTTACCTGTTAGCTAACACACCTGCATATCAAACTCATAATCCTTCCCATCCACGTCATGTTGACAGTGTTTTTTTATGTAAAGGAATGTGTTTCATTATGCTGGGTGTGTGAGATATCTATTTTGGGGACGTAAAAAAAAAAAAAAAAAAAAAGAAGAAAATAATAATTCATTGTGGATGCTAGACTGTTCGCGAGATCCCTCCCCCCCCCCCCTTTATTTTTTCTTCTTACCTGTCTGTCCCTACCCTTCTCACTCTTACCCTTACCTTCTCCTTCTCTGGGTCTCTTATTCTTCCTCCTCTTTCCTTCCATTCTTCCTGCCTACTTCCTTTCTCTTTTTTTCTCTCTTTTCTCCTCTTCCTACAAGCCTTAACTTTCCTCCTTTCTCCTCTCCCCTTTCCTTCTTCTTCTCCGCTCTCCTCTTCTCCACAACTTCTCTTCTTCCTCCCCTTTCTCCTCTCCCCTTTCCTTCTTCTTCTCCGCTCTCCTCTTCTCCACAACTTCTCTTCTTCCTCCCCTTTCTCCTCTTTCCCCAAACCCTTTCACTTCTTCCTCTCTACACTCCCTACTTCTTCCTCTTTGTCACTCCTTCTCTCCCCTACTCTCGGTATCTCTCGTGTCGGGTTTCATGCGTGTTGCAGTTAAGTGGAGTGCTGTGCAAGTGGCTTAAATCTTCCATAAGATAGCCATTCGTTGGGCAAGAGAGAGTGGCATATGAAATCGGATTTTCTCTCTGTTTCTTTGTCTGTATTTTTTTCTTATTTTCTCTCGCTATGTCTCTTTTTTTTTCTTCCTTTAACACTTTCTCTCTTTCTCTCTCTCTCTCTCTCTCTCTCTCTCTCTCTCTCTCTCTCTCTCTCTCTCTCTCTCTCTTTCTCTTTCTCTCTCTCTCTCTCTCTCTCTCTCTCTCTCTCTCTCTCTCTCTCTCTCTCTCTCTCTCTCTCTCTCTCTCTCTCTCTCTGTCCTTCATTCCTTTCCACCCTCTCCCTCTCCCTTTCCCTCTTCCACACTCACTCTCTCCCTCCCTCCCACCCTCACTCTCTCTTTATCTTTCTCTCAATCATTTCCCACCAGCACAGGACTTCATAATCCCTTCCCACACCTTTCGCACCCCTTTGTGATGCTATTCGTCCTCCAAACATACTGATTTATTACTAGTCATTCACCGTACATGTTTGGCCTTCTTGAATCCCTACACTATCTCACACGAACATCAACGTACCCAAGTGCTTTCGTTCTGGTTCGTGTAATTTTTAGTGTGCATTAATTAAGACAATCATCATTATCATTTAGTGATTTTCTCATTCTTTGACTTTTACTACTTGATTGACCTGAGCTTTGACCCGGACGTGGCCTATTACTACGAGGCTTTAGGTCATAAGTTTAAGTAGATTTTAGCCACGACTGACCCGTGACCTGTGATGCGTTTGTGACCTTCGACCCGTAGTGTGTTCGTGACCTGTTCTGTGTCATTAATTGGGACTTTCATTTGGGTGGTTTAGCGTGTATAGAATAAGTCGAATCGTTAGTCACATGTTTCTATTAAATATGAAATAATAAGGTGAATAAAAGGCTAATTCGATTTTTTTTATAGTGACAATGAGATAGAGAAGAAAAAATGATTTAAAAAATGAAAACAAAAAATAAATATTCAGATATCCGACGGTATTACTTAGTAAGATACATCCAATAAAACAAAGGGACAGAAAAAAAGGGAAAGAAATTTAAACGGAATGTATTTATGAAAAGAAGAATTGATTATAGTGGGAAACAGTAGAAGGTGATGAAAAGAGAAAATAACGTAGTTTCTGTCGAACTTGAGGTCAAAGTTACAAGTCACAAGTCACAGGAGGTGAGAGTAAGTGGGGGAGAGGGAGGTGGTTGTAAGAGAGGGAGAGGGTGATGAAAAGAGGGCTTAGGAGGAAAAGGAGGAGGTTAGAGAGGGGAAGAGGGAGAGGGTGATGAAAAGAGGGCTTAGGAGGGAAGGGAAGAGGTTAGCAAGAGAGAGAAAGATGGAGAGAGAGGGGTAGGAGATGGTTAGTAAGAGAAGGAAAAAGGGAAGAGGTTAGCAAGAGAGAAGAAGAGAGAGAAGGAGAAGAGAAGAGAAGAGAGAGAAGAAGAGTAGAAACGGCTCAGATCTTTCTTCATTACGCATTCAGCTGAACTTCGCGCTAACGGTGATTGTGCATTCGCTCTCTCTCTGCGTTCACTGCCTCGTCAATGAAAGCAAACACAGGTGGAACATTTTCGAAGTAAACGTGTACATCGGAGGAATAGCAATTCGCTTTGTGTGTATGTGTGTGTGTGTGTGTGTGTGTGTGTGTGTGTGTGTGTGTGTGACTGTGTCTGTACGGTCGAGTGTGCACATTATATGTAAATGTCTCTCACGCTCTCTCACCGACACACACACATATCTATGGCCGAAGCGAGTCTACGTGGATCCCCTCTTACCTGCCAGCCAGTCCAACAGGTCGATTTCTTGACCATAATTCTCACGCCCTTAGAAGAAGCCATATCACAACCGGTGCGGTGACGGAGGGGAAGGAAGGGGAGGGGGAAGGGAGGGGGAGGGGTGTTGCTAAGAGAGAAGGAGGGGTGGGGACTGTAAATGACATAGGCAACTCAAGGGAGGGAAAGGGAAGGGGGGGAGGGTGTGTGAAGGGAGATGGGGAGGGTGTAGGTAGGTGGTATTGTGGAGGAGGGGGGAGTGTTGCTAAGAGAGAAGGAGGGGCGAGGACTGCAAAAGACATAGGGAATAAACATCCCTGTTTGCACCAGGGTCGTAAAGTGATTTATGGATGTGAGATCATCTTTAACTTTGATTAAGACAACGCAAAAGAATATAAAAAAAAGGTAACAAAAAAAAAAGAAAAAAAGCCCAGTTCCGTATTGATATTGTCTTTTTTTGTGTGTGTGTTGTTGTTCTACCATCATTATTCTTAGTCCGTCCAGAAGAGAAAACACCCTCCAATAAATTTTGATAAAAGCATTCGCATTAAGAGCCGCGAGCGCCTCCCTTCCCTCGAGGTAGCCATCGCGGGCCGACGAAGGTCGTCTGTCACCCTCCTGCAGCTGTAGCCCCGCGCCCGAGTGTTTATTTTCGCGTCTGGGCACCTGGCGAGGCGACGTCGCAGGTCCGGGAAGAAGAAGCTGGTGAATCTCTGAGGTCTTTGATGCTTGTTTGACTTCTTGGCGACTTCTGTTTGATGTGTGTGTTGCAACGGGCGTGGAAGGCCTTAACTGTTTTTTCTTGTTTTTTCTGTCTCTCTTTTTTGTTTGTCAGTGTACGTGATATAGCAGTGAGGAAGAGGAATGTATTTACCCTCTTGTCATTAGGCCAAGCTCACGCCCGATGAGGTCTGGCGGGCGGCCCACGCGGCGGGGGCGGCACAGGGGCGGCGCCGCTCGCTCTCATGCCGGACGCGAAATTGCAGTCTCGCTAATGAACGGAGTTGCGAGCAGCCGACGTTCTCTCCCTGTTCTTCTTCTCTTCCTTGTCCCATCTCCTTCTCGAACGTAAACAAGGCTTCGGTCCAAGGCGAGGACGCGGGTAAGGTCGGCGGAGCGTGCGTGTAACGGGGAGTTTTTCTCCATCGCTGAAAATGGGGTCTGACGCCGGGGGATATGAGGGATGGCGCGGGGGCGGGCGAGAGGCGGAGAGTGAGACGCCGCGCTAAATCGGGCTCTCAGGACGAGCACCACACCCGCTGAGGGTTTGTTTGTCGCGGGGTATGTCCCCTGGGCGGCGGGGAGCGTGTCGTCGCCTTGTGCCGACGCTAATTAGAAGGAATTAAGCATCGGACGCTCAGACGAAGGTGCCAGCACGAATGCCGACGGGACAAAGGGTCACCGTCTTGTCAGGGCGCCGCCCAAACCGGCCCGTCACCCGCGTTCTGTGGGATCCTGAATTCTCCAATACCTCATAGCCCGACGGACGGATTATACTGTCTTACGCCTTGGTGATACGTTACATGAGCTGCACTTTCGTTCAAGCCTTACCTAACGACTATCAGAAATGCCTTGGTTTTTAATTCCTTCCTTTATTCAACGGATATTACTCCCCTTTATTCAACCCTTGCCTTTCGTACGGGTATCTTTCCCCCTTGATATATATATATTTCTCATCTCCATCCTCCCTCCTCTCTCTTACGAAGAAACTCTGCAGTTCTTCGTTGTTTATTCTACTTGCACCTTGTAAGTGTTTAGCTTATTAGCATAGCCTAACTGCAGGTACTTCACCCCGAGCTGGCCTGACGTGTGCATGCATATATCGCGCCTTCATTCGTGGCAGAAGTGCGTAGTGTGTGCCGCCTATGCTGCTGGTATGCTGGCCGTGCGCGATGCTCCCTCTCGCGGCTAGACGACCTTGGTGCCCTAAGTATGGTGTAGAGGTATAGGCTTTCCAAGGCACGGACGTCTCGCTTAGTTATACAGCCTCTTATGCAAGAAGGGTATACAGCAGCGGCGTGCTCGCGTCTTAAAGAGGTCTTGCCAGAGAATCCCTGTGTTTCAGGAAATGGATGAGTTTGTTTTGTGGCGGAGGCCTCGGTGCGCGCTGTGGCAGACGTAGGCTTGGGTTGGGGGTCGGGCGCGGGTGAGCTCGCTTCGGGAGGGTCTGCAGAGTGGTTTCTTTCCTGGATATTCTGGTGCGTTACGATATCTATCTATCTATCTATCTGTCTATATATATATATATATATATATATATATATATATATATATATATATATATATATAGAGAGAGAGAGAGAGAGAGAGAGAGAGAGAGAGATAAAAAAGAGAAGGAGAGATATACACGTACAACATATACTCTTAAACAGAGGGACAAAATTTGTCTTTGTTTCACATATCCTTCCTACTTAGGATTCGTCCATTTAGCTGGGATATCCTTCACACAGCCACCGCGCGTTCCTTACAAGCGAATAACAGACAGTAAGGATTGCAAGTCTACGTTCTAGACAAAATTCCAGTTGTGCAATGGACTCTTATCAACCAGCCATCATTATCTACGGGAATGTATTGAAAGGAGAGACTCATTATTCCCTGTAATTAATAAAAAAGAAAATAGATCATTAAAAAAAACCCTCTTCGTATACAAATAATACGAAGGTTTCCGAGACAGTTTCAACAGCTGGTTTGTCGGTGATAGTATAGCAGTAACAGAGCGGCGACAGAGGGACACCATATAAAGCCCCTAGCATGTTGCACCGATGTTATCTCCTCATCCCCATTGCCTCATTTCGAAGCACGAGAGAGAGAGAGGTAGAGAATGAGGAGAGAAAAAAAATGAGTAGTTGGAGAAAAAAAAAATGTCACAAATGGAGCCAGTCCTTCGGTTGCTTCTAATAAAGATTTTGAAGGAGGGCGGGTGAAATCCTATATTTTCTATGATAACCACTGGTATAAGTAGTTTCTGCAGGTAGATGGGGGCGGGGAGGGGGGATGCAGACCTGTTTTGTGGATAGGATAACCCCGGCGAGTTATGTAATCGTTGGTGTTGCTAATTTGGATATAGAAGTATCTGGTTCTCTCTCTTTCTTTCTCTTTCTTTCTCTTTCTCTTTCTCTTTCTCTTTCTCTTTCTCTTTCTCTTTCTCTTTCTCTCTCTCTCTCTCTCTCTCTCTCTCTCTCTCTCTCTCTCTCTCTCTCTCTCTCTCTCTCTCTCTCTCTCTCTCTCTCTCTCGCTGTGCATATCTATCTATTTATCTATCTATCTGTCTATCTATCTATCTATATATCTATCTGTCTATCTATTTATCTAGATGTATGTTTGTGTGTGTGTGTGTGTGTGTGTGTGTGTGTGTGTGTGTGCGTAGTATCTCCTGTGATGTTCTTAGAATTAAAGGATGGCGAAACAGTGTAAGGTAAACAACTTCATGAATGGGATAGCATAATAACTACGAGTGTGAAGGTGAGACACGCTAATTGATGTCAAAGAACACGATGCCCAAATAAGGAAAGCAGATATGAGATGATTTGAATTCGCTCTGCAGGATATCAGGAATGCATGCTAATGGCCATGCTAAAGGCGGAGGCATTGTGGCCATCGTCCTAATGATGAACAACAAGGGATTTTTTTGCAACTTGCAGGAATTTAGAACTCGTTATACATGCAGGGAAGGGATGTGATGGGGGAGCATTAATGGTCGCTATAGAATCGAAATATTTAAAAAATTGTTTTGAATATGAATGACAAACAGCATCGCCGATAGCTATCGACACTAACGTTACCATCACCACCATCAATATCACCATCACTGCATCATCATCATCATCATCATCATCACCACCACCACAACTCCATCACCACCACACGCCCATTTTGAGGTTGAAAGCGCACGCATCACCTCACGCCCACATGCCTTCCTGGCTTCTCTCGCCTCCATTTTCCTTTCGATATGTATTCGCCTCTTATTGTTTTACTAATTTATTTTCAATGTATTCTTCTTTTCGTCTTTCTTAATTGTATATTTTTGTTTTCATTTCCGTTATTTTTCTCTTTTTTTTTCTTTCTATTTCTATTCTTGCCTCCCTCCATTTTGTTTCCGATGTGCGACCACCTTTTTTTACGTTTTTCTCCTCTTTGTTGTAACTTTCAATTTTCTCATTCTCTTTTATATTCTTCAAGTGCGCCATTCACCTCCAACAAGAGACGTCTTTTAGCCCTTTGATAGCCATGAAAGCAAGATCGAGACAGACACTCAGACAGAATCACGCCATCTATTCACAAAGCTGTTAGCACGACGAAAGAAAAACATGCGCTCTCAAAGATGTACTTTTGATTTCTTTTTCTTTTATTTTTTACAAACTCTCCCTCTTTAATGTGGGTGTATATATGTAGATTCTTTTGTTATGTCGAGTTTACGAGGGAAAACAAAGGATTGTTTACAAAAGCGAAAGCGAAAAGAGAAAACGAAAGACAATCGTCGAAAATAATAGATAATCGGTTTTAAAAGAAAGCGAAAACAAAAGACAATCTCGAAAATAAGAAATAATCTATAAAGGTGAAAACAAAAGACAATCTAGGCCGATCAGATCCTACGATCATCAGTCGAATCGCTTCCACAAGGTCGAAGAGAGAGAAGATGAAGAAGCAGATTGGTCATGCAAAGCACATGAGTTTGCGGGTCATGAGGACCTTAGGATAGCACTGGAGGGACGCTTCGAAAATCTTAAGTGACGTACACACATACATACACACGGAAATAAATACAGGTAAATATAAACGCACACAAGCTATTAACAAAAAAGTAGCGTAAGTTTAGGCATATACAAATACTGATGTACACACACACACACACACACACACACACACACACACACACACACAAACACACAGAGGTACATCCGTACTTGGTATTAATATTTCTGGAGTATATGCTAATGAGGTCACTAGGCGGACTTCCTGTCTTAAAATTGCCCAATGGCGAAGCTCGCAGGAGAAAGAGAGGAAGGGATAGAGATGTGTGTAAGAACTAACTTTATATATATAAATAGCTATTAATAGATAGATTGATTGATTGATTGTTAGATGGGTTTAGAGACAGTTGATTAGGTTTAGGTAGGTAGACATAGTTAGATAGATCGATATACATAGGTAGATGAATTAATATAGATCGATAGATAGATATACAGCTAGACAGGTAAATTAATAGATATGGACCGATCGATAAAGAAACATATATATATATATATATATATATATATATATATATATATATATATATATATAAAGAGAGACAAATATAGCTAGAAACAAATACCTACCAAACTGCAAGTAATAAAACATGTAAATTTATTCACTCAGAAGAATTTCAATGGAAGAGGAGGAAGAAGAAAAGAAAAAAAAGAATAAAAAAAAAAAAACATCAATGGACGGAAATATTCAAACTCGTCCGTTTCCCGAGTACGAAACGGTGTCCGATTCGCTTGATGAAGAATAGACGAATTATCAATGAAGTCTTTAAGTGTCTCGACGTTTAATAATGGGCATGGCATTTAGCCCGCCAGGTCGTCGATGGTACAAAAATATCAAGGTTATGGCTGTTTTGTGCATGCGTTTGTCTTTTGTTTTTGTCCCCCCCCCCTTCCCCCCCCCCCCCCCCCCCCCCCCCCCCCCCTTTTTTTTTTTTCCCCCCCCCCCCCTTTCCCCCCCCCCCCCCCTTTCCCCCCCCCCCCCCCCCCCCCCCCCCCCCCCCCCCCCCCCCCCCCCCCCCCCCCCCAACCCCCCCCCCCCCCCCCCCCCCCCTTTTTTTCCCCCCCCCCTTTCCCCCTTTTCCCCCCCCCCCCCTTTCCCCCCCCCCCCCCCCCCCCCCCCCCCCCCCCCCCCCCCCCCCCAAAAAAAAAAAATTTTTTTTTTTTTTTTTTTTTTTTTTCCCCCCCCCCTTTTTTCCCCCCCCTTTTTTTCCCCCCCCCCCCTTTTTCCCCCCCCTTTTTTTTCCCCCCCCCCAAAAAAAACCCCCCCCCTTTTTTTTTAAAAAAATTTTTTTTTTTTTTTTAAAAAAAAAAACCCCCCCCCCCCCCCCCTTCCCCCCCCCCCCCCCCCTTTTTTTTAAAAAAACCCCCCCCCCCCTTTCCCCCCCCCCTTTTTTTTTCCCCCCTTTCCCCCCCCCCTTTTCCCCCCCCCTTTTCCCCCCCCCCCTTTTTCCCTCCCCCCCCCCCCCCCCCCCCCCCCAAAAACCCCCCCTTTTTTTTTTTTGGGGGCCCCCCCCCCCCCCCTTTTTTTTTCCCCCCCCCCCCTTTTTTTTTGGGGGTTTTTTTTTTTAAAAAAAAATTTTTTCCCCCCCCCCCCCCCCCCCCCCAAAACCCCCTTTTTTTTCCCCCCCCCCCCCCCCCCCCCCCAAAAAAAAAAAAAAACCCCCCCTTTTTTTTTAAATTTTTTTTTTTTTTTTTTTTTTTTTTTTTTTTTCCCCCCCCCCCCTTAAACCCCCCCCCCCCCCCCCCCCAAAAAAACCCCCCCCCCTTTGGGGGTTTTTTTTTTTTCCCCCCCCCCCCCCCCCCCCAAAACCCCCTTTCCCCTTTCCCCCCTGGGGGCCCCCCCCCCCCCCCCCCCCCCCCCCCCCCCCCTTCCCCCCCCCCCCCCCCCTTTCCTCCTCCCCCCCCCCCCCCTCCCCCCTTTCCCCCCCCTTTTTTTCCCCTTTTTTCCCCCCCTTTCCTTTTTTTTTTTTCCCCCTTCCCCCCCCCCTTTTTTTTTTTTTTTTTTTTTTTTTCCCTTTTTTTTCCCTTTTTTTTTTTTTTTTTTTATTTTTTTTTTTTTTTTTTTTTTTTTTTTTTTTTTTTTTTTTTTTTTGGGGGGGAAAAAAAAAGGACCGGGTTTCCCTTTTTTAAACCTTTTTTTTTTTTTTTTTTTGGGAAAAAAAAAGGAAAAAAAAGGCCCTTTTTTTTTTTTTTTTTTTTTTTTTTTTAAAAAAAGAAAAACAAAAAAAAAGGGGAAAAGGGGGGGTTTATTTTTGTTAAATTTCGCAATCTTCCCCCCCCTTTTTTCACCCCCCCTTCCCTTTTTCTTTCTTTTTTTTTTTTCCTTTCCTTTTTTCTTTTTTTTCTTTCTCTTTTTTTTTCGTCCATTTTTTTTTTTTTTGGTTTTTTCTTTTTTTTTTTTCTTAAAAATTTTCTTTTTTTTAAAATGTCCTTTTTTTTTCCTTTCTTCTTCCCTCCCCCTTCCTTCCCCCTTTCCCCTTTCTTTTGGCTTCCCTTTTCTCTTCTCCTCTTTTCCCCTTAATTTTTTCCTTTTTAAATTTTTATTCCTTTCTCCCCCCCCTCCCTTTTCCCCTCTTCCCCTTTTTTCCCTCTCTCTTTCCCTTTTCCCTTTTCTACTTTTCTCCCTGTGGGGGGGTTTTTTTTTCTCTGTTTCCCCTTCTTTTTGATTTGCTTCTTCCTCTTCCTCTTCTTCTTCTTCTTCGTTCACGTCCTATTCTCCTCCTCCTCCTCCCCCCTCCTCCTTTTCCTCCTCCTCCCCCTCCACCTCCTCCTCCCCCCACCTCCTCCTCCTCTTCCTTGTTCACCTCCTCCCTCCTCACTCTCACACCTCCTACCTCCTTTTCCTCCCTCCCCTTTTCACCTCCTCCTCCCAGCTCCTAGGCACTCAGCTGCTCTCTTCCTCCCTAGATGCCTTTACCTCCTCCTCCTCCTCCTCCTCCACCACCTCCTCCATCACTTTGCGAGTATCAACCTTTCGACAGAGGCACTGACACACGTCTCCTGCGGGTGTATATATCAATCCTAAGACGAGGTCGGCAACAGGCGAAGGAAGAAGCCAATCAAACTTTCATTGATTTAATCCAGCGTGTGTTGCCCCAGTCTTTGCAAGAGTGAGTGAGTGAGTGAGAGAGAGAGAGAGAGAGAAAGAGAGAAAGAGATAGAGAGAGAGAGAGAGAAACGGAGAGAGAAAGAAAAAAGAGAGAGAGAGAGAGAAAGAGGTAAAGAGAGAGAGAGAGAAAGAAAAAGAAAGAAAGAAAAGGAGAAAGAGAGACAGAGAGAGAAAGAGAAAGAGATAAAAAGAGAGAGAGAAAGAGATAAAGAGAGAGAGAGAGAGAGACGGAGAGAACGCGACGTCCGGGTTTTTAAAAATCCTTTTCTGATTCATCGGGAAGCGACCCAAGTTCCAAGGTTCCGCGCACCTGTCACAAAATCCCGTGTACCAGCTAAATCAAGGAACGTGTTCAGGGACTGTCAGCGAGATGGGGAGGATGGGGGACGATGGGGAGGGTGGGGGAGGAGGAGGGGGTGGGTGAGGTTGGCGGAAGGGGATGGGAGGGGGCGTTAAAAGGAGAAAGGGGGAAGGGGGAAGGGGGAAGTTGAAGGGAGGGGATGGGAGGGGGCGTTAAAAGGAGAAAGGGGGAAGGGGGAAGGGGGAAGTTGAAGGGAGGGGATGGGAGGGGGCGTTAAAAGGAGAAAGGGGGAAGGGGGAAGTTGAAGGGAGGAGATGGGAGGGGGCGTTGAAAGGGGGAAGGGGGAAGGGGGCAGTTGAAAGGAGGGGATGGGAGGGGGCCGTTAATAGGACAGGCTATTAGGGTAGGGGGCAGTCGCAGTAAGGGAAGTGAGAGTCGAGGAGAGAAGAGGAGAGAAAGAGACGAGACACTGAGAAAAGGGTGGAGAAGGGAAGCAAGAAACCGGAAAAAATAGAAGGGAAAAGGAGAAAAGAGATAGAAAGAGGAAGAAGAAGTGTTAGAAAGGTGTCCGAGAAGGGTGTCCGAGAAGGGAGTCCTGTCAAAGGGCGCTGGCGTGTGACAAGTACCATACGGCTACGGTTGACGTATTTGCGAGATCGCCATCTTGTCCGAAGTCAACGAGGTGGCCGTCTGGTGCATTAATTTAGGTGTCGTGGACTCGTTTGCGGTTTGGTGCGACAGTTCGGACGGAGGGCAGCGTCCGTGAAGGCTGTTGCCAGATTTGTCCAATTTCTCCTTTCTTATTCTGATGGGGCGAGACAGCGTGGTTATCAGGAACACGCTGCATAGGATCTGATAACAGCATCAAGTCGTTAACGAGTTGAGAAAGGGAGGGGAGTGATGAGAAGGGAGAGGGAGAGGGAGAGGGAGGAAGAGGAAGAGAAAGATAGAGGCAGACAAAGTAGAGAGACAGGCAGAAAGAGAGAGTGAGGAGAGAAAAAAAGGGAAGAAAAGGGAGCGAATGAAATCATCAATGATGAAAGTAACGTCCTTCTTCTGAATACGAGGAACTGTCGAGTCATAATGAATGCGTTCCAGATGACACCAATTAGCACCGCGGAACCGATCTGGCAGCATCCTCAGCATCCGTTTCCTAGGCGACGTCAGAGGTTCTACTCCTTGAACTCTATCGGGGAGAACCATGAAGCTGTTAACGAAATTGTTGATAAAGCTGTTGATAAGGGCGGGGGTTCTTAATGCTGTTCCTCCTGAAGACTCGGAAATGCAATATGTGCAAGAAAAAAGAAAAGCGACTTTCGGGAAAATCCTGTCTAGTCTCTATGCCTCGATATATATATTTATTTCTCGCGTTGTGAAAGAGCGCTTCGAGTGGCGCGTCTTGCCTCCTCATCCTTAAGAGAAAAAAAAGACCTTGCCCTATGACACTCAGGTCGTCTTAGTATTAAATCTCTTTATCGTTCTTAAAGTCAATATTAGCGTGACGATTAATATCCGAAGATATATAAAACGCCTCGTGCTTCGGTATAGAACATAAGAAATAAAATTCATAAGAAATCATACGTCACCCACATACCTGCGATAATTTACATAGCAGCGTGACAAAGGAGCATCATCCAAGGATAATCTAATCCCCTTAATCCCCACACACAAGGGATGTAATCGGATAATCCTGCTGATCATCTTACGCAACAGAGGCCAAACTTGGTGGCTGTTATGACATCTTGCGCTTAGTGACTTGCATGACGCCCCATGCATGACAGAGAGACAAAGGGTCAAAAGGTCTAAGGCAGTTTATTATTGTTTCATTTTTGTTTACGATCCCTTTTTTTCCTTTCTTCTGATTATTTGATTTTAAAAGGAATCAAGATTTTTTTATTTGTTATAAGATCTGATGCACTTGATAAGCAAGAGTCATTGACGTCACTGGTCGCCAAAAACTGGATCGGCCTCTCTGTACTAAACCATAAATCAAAATCAAAGCTAGGATCTTATTACCCTCAGAAAATCATGCCTTGTTTATCTCAGCTTAATCCCAAGTGTAATCTCTCAGTTCGCGAGACGTGAGGAACGGCCAGTAGAAAGGATTCGGTTGCTTTGTAAACAGAGCGTCGACGTCGATTCTATATGAGATCAATACGTCGAAATAGATTTATATTTTCTTTCTCTCTCTCTCTCGCTCGCTCTTCGCCACTAGATAGAGCCGAGAAGAAGGAGAAGATGTAGTTGTTGTTTTTGAAGAGTGTCTCGTGTAGTAGCATCTGTTGCAGCCTTTGTTGTTCCCGATATGGGATATGGGAGTTCGTAGAAGAGGCCTTAGGGGCAGGCAAGGTCACGTCGCGGAATGACTATTGTTACACCCCGACGTCGCAGCGCTCGGCCACGCCTCCCTCTCTCGCGGTCGGTCGGGTGGTCAGATCATGCGGCTCGAGTTCGGGTGTAAACAATGCCCCCTCCCCCCCCCCCCGTTTGGCACCCGAAATGGGCACCCGGTGACTTACCTATGGGGGTTTGGGAAGGGGTTAGGGGGTATGCGAGTGACCCTGAGGTGTTCCGCGGCGGTGGAGAAGCGTCCGCTCCGCAACGAGGGATAAGTCGCTGTTGTTTTTCGGGAGTTTGTCAGCCGCTCATAACAAGTTGTCAGGCGGTGGCTGAAGGGATGGAGACGTCACCCGCTCCTGACAATGAGGGATCGACAAGGAAGTGTGTTCGAGGGTGTGCGTACGTGTGTGCGTTTGAATGAATCGCACAATGGGCGT
Organism: Penaeus japonicus; assembly: GCF_977035675.1. Classification (NCBI taxonomy): domain Eukaryota; kingdom Metazoa; phylum Arthropoda; class Malacostraca; order Decapoda; family Penaeidae; genus Penaeus; species Penaeus japonicus. The sequence continues at coordinate 5,839,000 of NW_028234426.1, read as the reverse complement.
TCCACCTCCCTGGTGGCCACGTCATCGCTACTGGAATCAGGCTGTGGTTTTACGCTTTGTTCTTCTTTAGTCTTAAACGGTATTACTTGCTGCTTGTTCGTAAAACCCATTCATGACAAAGGCTGACATACACTGATTTCGCTTACTCTTATCATGAGCCGTTCTCGTCAGCTTCTTCTCATTCTCTTTCTCTTTTCTTTCCTTCCTTCTTTACCTCCTTTCCTTCCACGTTCACTTCCTCATTCCATCTCTTCGTCCTCCTTTCCTTCTTCTACTCATTCTCTTCCTCCAGCCCCGCCCCCTCCCTCCCTCACCCTCACCCTCACCTCCTCCCTCACCTCCTCCCTCATCCTCGACCTCAAGTGTGAATCAGCTTCTGTTATTAAGACGTTAGAAGATGCATAAATGTCCCATCTGGCTGTTCTTTCAATGAGGCTCTTGTTTGCAATGGTCCCGTGTGTAGTGGCAGCTGCATCAATGCATGTGACTGCAACGAGCGTGTCCATCTGTATGAGCACAATCTGTCTGTATCTTATCATGAAAGCACATCGGTTGCATTATTGATTTAGCTTAAGTAAAATTAAACAGGGTATGTATGTATGCACACGTGTATGTGTGTGTGTGTGGGGGGGTGTATATGGGTATGTATATATACGGATATATATATATATATATATATATATATATATATATATATATATATATATATATATATATATATATATATATATATATATATATATACATGAGGATGGTGACACCAGCATGAAAACTGCTTAAAATTTTATGGCGAAGTTTACAAAGCCGTAAAATTTGGAAGACAGGGTTCAGTAATCACAGTATTGCAAGCCGGAGGTATTTAGGGACTTAAATTGACAGTGAAAAGTTGCATAAAAGAGACGATCTTTTATAGTACCAGCCGTGGTATTATTTTCGTTTTCGTTTCTTTTCTTTTTTCTATCTCTCTCTCTCTCTCTCTCTCTCTCTCTCTCTCTCTCTCTCTCTCTCTCTCTCTCTCTCTCTCTCTCTCTCTCTCTCTCTCTCTCTCTCTCTCTCTCGCTCTATCTCCCCCCCTCCTCCCTCCCCCTCTCTCCCTCCCTCTCCCTCCCTCCCTCTCCCTCTCTCCCTCCCCTCTCCCTCTCCCTCCCCCCCCCCTTCCCTCCCCCCCTCCCCCCTCCCTCCCTCTCCCCTCCCTCTCCCCCCCCCCCTCCCTCCCCCCCCTCTCGTATCCACCAAGAACGCACACAGGAAGTCTTGGAGTGGGTACTGGGCGAGCGGTATAACGGGGCCCTTTACATATCCCCGGCGGGGTATTGATGACATAACTTTACATAGGAGCGACGTTTCCAAGGCTATGTACCCGATTTCCAAGGACGATCTGTTGATGAGTGGATGATGATGAACTATCTCATTCACTTAGGGACTCCGTGCTTTTTGTTTTTTCTTTTCTCTTCTCTTTCTCTGTTTCTGTATCTTTTTTCGTGTTTTTTTATCTTTCTCTCTGTTTCTATTTCTCTCTTTCTTTTTATTTCTTTCGTTTTCTATTTCTCTCGTTTTCTATTTCTCTTTCTTCTTATTTCTCTCTCTTTTTATTTCTCTTTCTCTCTCTCTCTCTCTCTCTCTCTCTCTCTCTCTCTCTCTCTCTCTCTCTCTCTCTCTCTCTCTCTCTCTCTCTCTCTCTCTCTCTCTCTCTCTCTCTCACTATCTCTCTCTCTCTCTATCTGTCTATCTCTATCTATCTATCTATCTTTCTAATGGAAAGTGGAAGTACAATATAAACAGCTGTTTCCGATATATGTTAATTTATGTAATTAGTCCACTTATGTTTTGAGTCGAATGTTGTGGTATGTGATGAGGGTATCCATGGTAGGACTGCAGATCTAATTCATTCATCACTATCTCATTTCTTCATCACTTTCTCATTCATTCATCACAAGTCGAGGATCATTGCAATGCACGCACATAACGCAAGGGAAAAGAGACCTTACCGAGCGTAGAGGTAAAGGTGCTTATCACGTGGCAGGGCTCTTTAACAAGGTCGTTTATCTAAACCTCCTGCTGATCATGCTCGCCCCTTAATCTTGCAGGAGATAAAACGACATGAGAAAACTTCCTCACAGCCCCCCCCACCCCCCACCTACCTACCTACCTACCTACCCCTTACCCTTCCCCCTAACCCGTCGCTTTTGAGATCGATATATATGTATATATATTTTTTTATTTAATTCTATTTGAGATCTAGAACGTTGATTCAATATCAATGAAGACGTTAAACTCTTTTTTTTTCTCCTCCTCCTCCTCCTCCTTCTTGCAATTGCGATATCGGATCTAATAGTAAAGTCAGTTGCTTCACGCGCCCGTGGTTTTGAGATCTCGGCGGGCCATGAACGGCAGGTTGGCAGCCTTGCCCTTCTGACCCCTCCATGTGCGCTGACCTCGCTGTGACCCCGCCTCTGTCACCGAATCTCACGCACCATCATTATACCTCGCATACATCATTAAAGTTATAAGAAAGGTATAATAATACAAAGTAGATGTATCTTTTTTTTTTCTTTTTTTTTTTTAGTTACTTCCAGGTTACGAAAGTCCCCTAATTACCTCCCGAGACTCTGATGATCGCCCCACGGCCGCCGCGGTGTCTCTCTCTCTCTCTCTCTCTCCTTCGCCAGCGCTGCGAGATACGATCTCGTGGCCCGGAAGGTCTCCAGAGACACAAGAGCCCTCAGGAGCGCCCTCGGCCACCCGCCGCCGCCCACCCACCGGCCGGGCGGGCGGGCGCGGAAGTGGCGCGCGGTGTGAGGATCGATTCTCCCGAGCCATCGATACAGGAAGTGCCTGGTCCCGTTGTCGGCCGAGGGGCTCCCGCGGAGATGATGGTCTGATGATGGGCTCGGACGGATGGGCGGGGGAGGCGCTGCCCGCCCTCCGCCCGCCGTCCAAACCTCTCCCATTCCGGCTCCAGGAATGGCTGTTTGCGTCGCGGTGCAGAGCCTAATGAGGCCGACGTCAGCGGATGGTGTGACGTACGGGCCGGCCCGGCCTGGCTGACCCGGCGGCCGACTTCATTAAAATACTCGCTCGCCGGATATATCCGCTCTGGGTTGAAAGCCTTTGCTCGTTCGCAGGGTTGCAATGCTGATCGCCGTGCAGCCAGGGAGGGACGTTGCTCGCTCGCCTCCTGCACGCTTATATGGCGCTCGCGCAACAACTTTCCTAAACCTTAACCTTGCAATATCACTAAGACAATCCCCGTGCCGCCAAGAAATCGTTTTTCACCTTTGATTCACCTGCGGGGGACGGTGATAAACGACGGCCGCCCAAGATGGAAGTCGGGATCGGCGTGGTCATTCGCCACGAGGAAATCGGGGCGTGAAGAGCGCCCGAAGACCCGCGGGACGGAAGTGAGCGCGCGGAAGGGCACCGCTCGACGTAGTGAAATATAGAGACGTGTCAGCGTGCCGCCCCTAATAAGCTTATCGGCGGTGTAGGGGCGGAGCCACGCCGCACTCGCTGACTGCTGGATCTCCCCTTTTCTTATGCTTGATGACGACCTCCGACAGGCCGACAGGAGCGACCGGCCGCCCGAACACGACACGACGCGACGCGACGCAAGTGACACCGAGAGAGCGCTCGTGGCCAGGAAAAAGTGCCGGACCCAGGGGTGCGTGGGGGGGTGCGTGGGGGGGGGGGGGGGCGTGGGGTGTCGCACGGAGCTGCCTTATCTCCGGAGTGGGTGGCGCGGCATTGAAATCCCCGTTTTTACTCGCCGTTGGAGCGACGTCTAATCAGTCTGATGGTAATCGAAAGGAAGTGAGGACTGGAACACTTCCTTGGGAAATAGCCATTGTCGTAAGAATTGTATAGCAAGGTCGGTTCTGTGATCATACAGAGTGGGCGATCCTGTTTGCATTAAGGTTACTTTGCGCATATTTAAAAATAGATTGGTCTTGCTGGCCAGCCTCCATTGCTCGCTAATTTGCGGGGTTCAGACAGTGATTAGCAGCGTAATTATAGAGGTCATGTTGTTTAATTTGTCGCTATTGTAATTAGGATAACTAATGACTGTATTCAACTCGCAGCAAATGATTTAAAGGCTTTGCTCTACGCAGTCGGCGGCTTGATAAGGGTGATTTATTATAGCCATAAGCCTTTATAATCAGCAGAATTTATGAGAACCGCTAGACACACACACACACACACACACACACACACACACACACACACACACACACACACACACACACACACACACACACACACACACACACACACACACACACACATACAACAAGACATTCTCTCTCTCACTCTCTCTCTCTCTCTCTCTCTCTCTCTCTCTCTCTCTCTCTCTCTCTCTCTCTCTCTCTCTCTCTCTCTCTCTCTCTCTCGCTCCTGATGGGTAAGTCATGTATCACTGATTACGTTCCCGCCCACGCCAGGCCGCCAGCCACACCTTTCGCGCCCACGTGTTCCTCTGGTTATCTGGAAACACAAAGGGGTACCGCCCGTAGACATTAAGGGGAGGGGGGGGAGGAGGAGGGAGGGAGGAAAGGAGGGAGGGAGGGTGGATGGGTGGGTGGGTGGTGGGAGTGGGAAGGAAGGAGGGAGGGAGGGTGGGAAGGAGGGAGGGAGGGTGGGAAGGAGGGAGGGAGGGTGGGAGGGTGGGAGGGTGGGAAGGAGGGAGGGAGGGTGGGAGTGGGAAGGAGGGAGGGAGGGAGGGAGGGAGGGAGGAAGGGATTCAGGGAGAAAGGGGAGGAGGTAGCGAGGGGGGATAAGAAAAAGAGAAAAAATAAGCAGAGAGAGGAAGAACGAGAGAGACGCTGTCAGACAGACAGAAATACACACACAATCTCGCACAGAAAGAGAAGGAGATAAAAAATGAAAGAGAACAAAGAGATCTTCCATTCTACTCCAAGAGTGGCCTTGGCGGAGCTTCCTTCCCCGAGAGAGAGAGAGAGAGAGAGAGAGAGAGAGAGAGAGAGAGAGAGAGAGAGAGAGAGGGGGGGGGGGAGTTGGGGGGAGGGATATATATATATATATATATATATATATATATATATATATATATATATAGAGAGAGAGAGAGAGAGAGAGAGAGAGAGAGAGAGAGAGAGAGAGAGAGAAAAGGAGGCTCGAGCTCCTTCAAGGGTCCGGCAAAGGATCTTTCTAGAATCCGGGTGAGGTCCTGAGGAGGTGAAGGAGGACTTTCACATGGCGGGGAAGAGGCTCCTGTAGGTCAGCTGCTCGTAGGGTGTGTGTGTCTCCCATCCTTCACCCTTACTCTTTCGTCTTTCGCTCCCTCTACAATAGCGGCGGAGACCCTTTGGGCTCGGGACAAGGGAGTGGGTCTCGTTTTTCTTTATTATCTCTTATGCTCCTCCTCCTTGTTGTTGCTGCTGTTGTTGTTGTTGTTCTTCTTCTTCTTCTTCTTCTTCTTCTTCCTCTTCTTCTTCTTCCTCTTCCTCTTCTTCCTCTTCCTCTTCTTCTTCTTCTTCTTCTTTTTCTTCTTCTTCTTCTTCAACTTCTTCTTCTTCTTCTTCTTCTTTTTCTTCTTCTTCTTCTTCTTCTTCTTCTCTCTCTCTCTCTCCCTAT
>NW_028234426.1:5815908-5825908 GCF_977035675.1 Penaeus japonicus | reverse complement strand
AGGAGAGGGGGGGAGGGAAGGAGAGGGGGAGTTAGGGAGAGGTGAAGAGGGGGAGGGAGGGAGAGAGAGGGGAAGAGGGGGTGGAAGAGGGAGAGAGAGAGAGAGAAAGAAAGAGAGAGAGAGAGAGAGAGAGAGAGAGAGAGAGAGAGAGAGAGAGAAAGAGGTGGAAAGGATGAGTTGTGCATTTATAAGGAAGATAATGGCGCAAGGTGTAATTTAGTCTCGAGACAGGTTGTGCAATGGTCAAGAAGGTGACGGATTCTCATGGTATATCTTGCAATGGTAACTGACATGGCTGATCTTGTATAGCCTATTGTTGATTACTCGTTGCTAATCATTCCTGTGCAATTGACTGTTCTTGAATCGCACCAATTGTCCGAGCCATTAACGAAGCGTATGCACGTTTTAAACAAAAGACGATCGTACTTTCCTGGGAGACTGATGTCGGTCTCATGTAAATAGAGAGAAAAGAGAGAAGAGAAAGAGATAGACAGACAGAGAGAGAGAGAGAGAGAGAGAGAGAGAGAGAGAGAGAGAGAAATTTGAATAAAATCCATATTCACGTTGCCTAATAACCGCGGCCTTTTTCTTTTTTTAACCGTTGAACCGTTTTACGAACGTCGCCGCCATCTTGGAACGCCGCCTCGCTACCGTTAAGAGAGAGGAGAGTCAATGAGTTATGGTGACTCGTCTGATTATGCGCTGGTCCTAAGGCACTACGGAAAGGGGGGTGGGGGTGGAGGGGTGGAAGGGGAGAGGGGGGAGATATAGGGAGGGGAAGGTGGGGGTAATGATGGTGCCTGGGGTTAAGATACATCATCATGATATATACATCCGTATATACATGTATAGGTAGACAGACAGACAGACAAACAGAAAGGCAGACGTACGGACGGACAGATAGACAGACGGATAGAATAATAGACAGACAGATAGACAGACGGATAGAATAATAGACAGGCAGATAGACAGACGGATAGAATAATAGAAAGATAGACAGATGGATAGATAGATACACAATCCATTCATGTTGGCTTCCTCCCAATTTAAATCAAGACACAAGAGAGAGGGAACGAGAGCGATAAAAAGCTCGCGGCGATATTGTGGTCACGGACGCCATAATGATCGGGTTTGCGAGATGAACATGAAGCTCCCTCATTAAATATGTATATAAATAAAAAACAAAGTGAACGAAGGAGAACAAGAGAGAAAGAACAAAGCAGAGAATAAGATAAAAGAGAAAGGGGAAGGGGAGAGGGTGGGGGGCGTGAGAGGCCTTAAGGCTCAGCCTACAGGACGTCGAGAAGTGTTCAAGTGGCTTGTCCTTCATACATATGGATTTTTGTTGAGCTCTTGTTTATCGTGCATTAAGTAGCTCCCGGAGAAGTGTCTTCGTTGCGTTGCGCACTCGTCTTGCCTTATGAGTACTTCCGTTTTTGTCTTAAGTGTACCAGGATGTGGAAGGTCCTCTGACTCTGGCTCTGGCTCTGGCTCTGGCTCTAGCTCGCTCGGCGGTTGGCGGGTAGATGGCTCGCTGGCACTCTAACCCGGTCGGTGCCAGGAATCGAGCTGTTTTCGCTCTGGCTCGATCTTCCGGTTAGATACAGATCTCGCGGCGTGGATGCTGGGTTATCTCCGAGGCTCACAGCAGGGGGGAGGGGGGGGGACGGTGACACTTGCAATATCTTCTATATAAGGGATTCGTTTATACTCCTGCAAAGGCGGATGTGAGATAGATAGATAGATAGATTAATATAGATTTATACTTAGAGGAAGAGGAAGAGAGAAAGAGAGAATGGGAGAGAGAGAGAGAGAGAGAGAGAGAGAGAGAGAGAGAGAGAGAGAGAGAGAGAGAGAGAGAGAGAGAGAGAGAGAGAGGTACAAGACGCATAAAAAAAGAAAAACCAGCGAACGAAAGGCATTTCCGAATGAGAGAAGACAGACAGACATGAAAGAGCCTAAATGTACTTAAGTATTACCTCACACCAAGACCCTTGAGCCACCACGAAAAGAGTCAACGTCTTCCAGCCGCCTCAAGTGTCAAGTCTCCCCCCCCTACCCCCTCCCACCCCCCTAAAAAAAACATATGCCACACCCCATCTCCATAGACCCCCATACCCCATCCTCATAGACCCCCATCTCCCATACCCCATACCCCCATCCCTCCATACCCCCATATCCCATCCCCCTCCATACCCCCATACCCCCATCCCTCCATACCCCCATACCCCTCCATCCCCATCCCCCTCCATCCCCATCCCCCTCCATACCCCAATACCCCATCCCTCCATACCCCCATCCCCCCATATCCCATCCCCCTCCATACTCCCATCCCCCTCCATACCCCCATACCCCATCCCTCCATACCCCCATCCCTCCATACCCCATCTCGTCTCGACCCTGTGGTTAAGTCAGTGGGTATAATGACGGTATTTTGTTCCATCAAGTCGACCGATTCTCAAACGACTCCCGTTCGTGGTCAGGTCACGAAACGAGGCTAGGCGTACGGATTCACGGACGAGTTTCCGGCTGGCGTGACCTTGGATGGTGAAAAAAAAAAGTTCGGAGGATGATGTCTAAGGAGAGAGAGAGAGAGAGAGAGAGAGAGAGAGAAGGGGGGAGGGGGAGAGATGGATAGAAACGAAGTAGATAAATGAAACAGACTGTTTCGACTGTTTCTCGAGTCATTTTTCTTTCTCTTTTCTTCTCTTCTCTCTCTCTCTTCTTTTTACATCTCTTTTTTTATTTCTCTTTCTCTCTCTCTTTACTCTTTCTGGATCAGTATCTTCATCGTCAGGCCTCCAGCACGGTACCAAATGGAATATGAAACGGCATTCCATTCCTACCCTCCCCCCCCTTCCATGGACCTTCCATAAGCTACCTCCCTCCCCCTTCCCATCCACCCCCCTCCCCTTCGATCAATCCGTCAGTCCATCAACGTAACTGCCCATCAACCATCACCCAACCTTGTCATTAATGATCGAGGCACCGATCTTGTTTTTTCGTGTTTTTTTTTTTTCTCCGTTTCCCTTCCGGCTAAACATCTTTTTTTTCTTCTTTCTTTCTTTTTTTTTAACGAAATCGTCTGCCTAATGAATTATTTATCTTATTTATAATCTGAATATCTTCCGGGCGACAAGAAGATGGAATTAACGGTAGTATATTAAATATCAACCCAATACCCTTTTACAACCTTTTACCCCCTCTCATGACAACCAAATACAAGTGATTCCAAACCCACACGACATGACAACCCAGATCCAAGCCGCGAAAGAGCCATTACACAAGACTTGAAGATAAGAAAAGATCGTATGCAAATAAGAAAACAGGATGATAGTCTCAGACACCTGGGTTGAAGAGGGAAGGACCGGGCGGAGAGCGAGCGTGGGGTGTGAGACCTCGAGTGGCCCATAGAAGACTTTTAATACCCTTTTACAGACGGCCACTTCCCTCCGTGGTGTTTGCGTGGTGTTGGGAAAGGCCTTTTGAGAAGATCCGTTTTGGTGTTTGGGTTGATGGCGATAGTTCTGCGAAGGCGTATGAAGGAAAAAGAAAGAAAGAGAGAGAGATAGAAAAAGAGGGATAAAGATGGGGTAGAGAGCCCTAACTGGTAAGGTTTAGAGAGAAAGAACGATAGAAATAATTTCATGCTCGATCGACTCATCCCTACTATACCCCCCTTCCTACCGCCCCCCTCCCCCCTACCCCACCCCCCCGCCTTCGCCGCATCCATCAAAGGTCCCCCAAACAAGTGCTGATGTGACACTCCTATTCATTCTGACACGCATCCTTGCATTCAAATACTTCTCTAATTGCCGCCAACACACCTTACCTTCGCACCCTCCCGAGACGAGGTCCTTGTGCACCTTTTCCTTCGCTTCCCGAATCTTAACAACGAATCTTCCAAACCCTTTTATTTTTTTTCGAAGCGGAGTTTTCGAAGCAGTGTTTTGAATTCTCCAAGTGCGTCTGTACCTCGGAAGAAAACGATTTACTTACGACAAACGCTTCCTTTCTTTCTTTCTTTCTTATTTCTTTACTGAGTTGAACATGGATTTTACGATTATTGTAATGATTACAGTGTAAACACGATGTTGCATGAATAAGACACGGTAAAGGCAAGGTAATAAAATGAACACGCCGTAAGTACCACCAGCGGGACGTGTAAGGACTTGGGCAGGTAGGAAAGCTGACAGTCTCAGCATCGGTCTGTCGGTTGAAGCTATCACTTGCGTTTAAACTAATGCATTCTTAATCCGCCGACAAAAGGAACATTCACAAACCAATATCCATCACCCTTTTTTTTCTCCCTCTCTCCCATCCTCTTGCAAAACTTCCGATGAAAATACGTAGTGTTGATAGTTAGCCCGACCTGATAGCGTATTCTCTCTTCTAGATGTTGAATATAATCCTCGAAAATAGGAAATGAATGAAATAGCGATTCACATTTCCTGTAACCCGAGGCGTACCCGAAGAGGAGGCAGACAGGTGGCGGAGGAAGGGTAGAGAGCCGAAGAGAGAGATAGAGAGAGAGAGAGAGAGAGAGGGACGTACCTGGGGCGACCTTCAGCGGTCCAACACTCCCTGTGCGAGCCAGGACGACGACCAACATCATTCATTCATTGTGGGATTAGAGGCGGCTCCTATGTCTGCCTGATGTAATGTTTCCGTCTGTCCTCCAGTCATGGCCACCCAGGGATTAAGCTTTATGACGGAGGAGTTCATGATGAACCATTCTTTTTTTTTATCTCGTCTTTATGACAGCTTGAGATGCAAATGAATTCATTTGGCGAAAATATTAGATGATAATAAACGAAAAGAAATGGGGATAAAATTCATGAGTGAAGTTCCGACTGAGACCCAGTGTATCCAGAAGGTTCATTATGTTTATGCTGGCTGTTGATTGATTAATTTTTTTTTCTCTTTCTCTTTTTTTTTCGTTAATGATGTCGTCTATTTCCGGTCGCTTCCTTTTATCACTCTTTATTCAACGACCCTTTTCTTCTCTCCTCTCGCCAGATTCATCATGAGCCTGACGGTGTGCAACCTGCTGGCGTCCTGGCTCCTTCTGCCCTTAGTGGTGGCGGACACCTTCCACGTCGGCTGGGAGTCGGTGGCTCTGTGCCGCGCCATGGACGCCGTGTCGGAACTGGTGGCGTCGGCGTCCGTCTTCGCCACGCTGCTCATCGCCGTCGACCGGTTCTGCGCCATCACGGACCCGCTCCACTACCACATGCTGGTCACGCGGCCCAAGAGCGTCGCCATGATCGCCGGCGGGTGGGTGCTCGCCGCGCTCATCGCCGTCGCCGCGGGGTTCGGCGAGCTCTCCGGAAGGGCGTGGTGAGTCTGATGGGGTTCTGTGGGGTGGGGGTGGGGGGGTAAGGGGGTGAGGGGGTGAGGGGTAAGGGGGTAAGGGGGTAAGGGAGTGAGGGGGTAAGGGGGGTTTAGGATTAAGGGGTAGGGTAGAGTGGGGAGGGTTGGGGGGTTGGAGGTTGAGGGAGTGCTAGGGTCTTTGGAGTTTATTGAGGTTGAGAAAGATTTGGGGTTATGTAAAGGGAGGTTGTTCGTGATAGCGGTTAATCATACCAACTAAATAAGATAGGCGAGCGATTTGCAACAAATCAGCATGAAGAAAAAACGATGAGAAATAATATGCATAAATAAACAAATAAATGTATAAATTCGTAAACAACTGAGACCTTCCCGCATTAACCACCAACCTTCCTCCTTCAGGAATGTCTGCGGATCAGTGCCTCCCAGCGGAGACATCTGGACCTTCCGCTCCTACTTCGTCCTGATCAACATGGTGGTATCCTTCGTAGGACCGATGCACCTCCTGATCTGGATCTACGTCAGGATCTACCACGCGGCGCACAAGAACAGCGAGAGGGCGCGTAGGAACTCCCTCTGCGGCGCCACCCTCGATGCCGTTGGTCCCCCGAGAGCTCCTTCGAGGTGAGTCGGACAGAGAGTCGTTGGTCGGTTTCGTTTCTGTAGTTCGAATCTGCTTCGAGATGAGGAATTTTTCTTGTGCTTCGATATGAGGATTTTCTTTTTCTTTAATCTAGAAAAAACACGTTTAATTTACTAAGAAACGAGAATCAAATGAAAACATGTGAATAATAAATAGAACAAGTACCAAACAGATTGATAACCCAATATAAGCCACAAAAAAAAAAAAAAAATCAGACAAAGCTAATAACCCAGGCCTCTCTTTCTCCCCCTCCCTCCATCCTAGGACTCCTTCGACGCGCTCTACCTCCTCCCAGATCGTTACGACACTCCGTCACCGGATCAGTAACGCGTCGCTCTTCTTGCACAAGGAAGAGTCCCGCGCCGCCAAAATCTCGGTGGTCGTGATCGTGCTTTTCTTCGTGTGTTGGCTGCCTTACTACGCGTCCGCCATTTTGCATACGCCGCTTGTCCAGGTGAGACGATGGTTCTTTTTTAGGCTGTGTTAATTATTTATTGATTTGTATATATCTATTTACTCATTTATGGATTTATTTATTTATTCATTTATTTTTTTATTTACTTATATTGAGTGAGATTCTGTTTTGAAAGATTGAATATCTATTTTTTTCCCTTAAATTGTAGATGATTGTATGACCGATGTAAGGTCATCGTTTCTCAGTAACCTTTGTTTAGTTTCGGTCTAGATTTGTATTTTGTTTATTTCAATTTAATAGAGGCAAAGGTAGATGAAAATCCGAGATTACGAAAAAAAAAAAGAGAACTGACGAATATCACAATTCCATATTTTCTTTCAATATATTTGCTAGAAGTCCTATAATGTAGACACCAAAAATATCACATTGCATAGGTAAACAAACACCTGCATATCGGATTGAATATATGAATAGGCCAATGAACAAACAGGTAGATAGAGAAGAAAGAAACAATAATGCGAGAGAGATGAGATAGATAAGATAAGGGCACCCGTTTGTATATAAAAGGTCGACTCGCCATTAGATGAATAAACTCAAAATAAATCTTGGATGACATTTCGAGAAAGGTAGAGGTAGAGAGAGAGAGAGAGAGAGAGAGAGAGAGAGAGAGAGAGAGAGAGAGAGAGAGAGAGAGAGAGAGAGAGAGAGAGAGAGAGAGAGAGAGAGAGAGAGAGAGAGAGAGAGAGAGAGAGAGAGAGAGAGAGAGACAGAGCGAGAGATAGATAGATAGATAGAGAGAAAGAGAGAGGGAGAGAGAGAATGAGGACGAGAAAGAGAGAGAGTGAGAGAGGTAGAGAGAGAGAGAGAGAGAAAGAGAGAGAGAGAGAATGAGGACGAGAAAGAGAGAGAGAGAGAGAGAAAGAGAGAGAGAAAGAAAGAGAGGACCAGAGAGAGAGAGAGCCAGAGCGAGAGCGAGCGAGCGTCTTGAACACATATTCTCTGACTTTAATGGCATTGTCATCGTGCTTGACACACTTGATGTTCGTCTTTGAATATATTTTCCGAGTTGTCATAAAAACAAAGGGATTTTCTTTGTTGTTGTTTTTGTTGTTATATAGGAAGAAACCAGGAAACAGGAAAAGATAAAGATTATCATAACTCGTCGCATGGTTTTATTTGTCGAATTATGCCGCCCGTTCTTTACTTCATGTTAATCGCGACGAATTTCTTTTTAATTTGTGATGTGTGTGTTTTTTTAAGTAGTTTGCTTGTTTGTTTGTTTGTTTTTGTTCTTATAAGACGTTGTGATAGTTTCACCAATAATTTCTCGAGAGCGCAGATTTCCCGAATTCAAAAAAGGGTCAAGCGGAAAGTTACTAGCCTTGGCAAAAAAAAAAAAAAAAAAAAAAAAAAAAAGGTTACCGTTGTCTGACCTTTGACCAGGCAAGTCGCGGAAGTTAATGAGGATGTCCTGGGATTGGCCGTGATTGAGGAAGGAAGCAGGAAGTTCGTTAGGAGCGTTGAAGGATGTTGCTAGGTCAAGGTTGTCACAATGCGACTCCGTTTTTGTTTATTGTTTATGCAATGGGACTTCGTTTACTTACGTGCCGTTTTCTTCCTTTCAGCCTCTGAGGGTCCCGAAAGTCGTGCAAAACGTGGCCATGATCCTCGTGCTGAGCAACTCGGCCGTGTCGCCCTACGTGTACCTGTATCGCTCCCGCAGGATCCAGCGCGAGGTCCGCCGCCTCCTGGGGCTGCCCCTCAGCGCCGGCAAGTCCCCCGGAGGCTCCAGCCGGCGCGGGCGCCCTCTTCTGCACCTCCAGCTGGAGATGATTCCCCCTTCGCCCACCGTGCCCGACGGCTACTTCGACCGCGCCCTCGACCCCTACATCCTCCCGTGCAAGGACCAGCGGGCGGCCCCCCAGTCCCCCCTGCAGGCGATATTGAACAAGTTTTTTCGGGCGGTCGGCTTCTCTTGGGAGCCGTGGCGCGACTCCGTCACCTCCAACTCGTCTGCTTCTACGGCCACTACCACTTCGAGCTCCACCGCTGCCTCGGGCTCTACCGAGTGCTCCTCTGCCGAGAGTGAGAGCATGCTGCCCAAAGTGGTTGCGGCCAAGTCGGACTCCTGACGCAGCGGGACCCTCCTCGGCCCCGGCTGGCGGAGATCCAGCCCCCACCTCCTCCACGAGCGAGACGCCAAGTTTAGAAGATATAAGTTCCGCCCCAGACCGCCCACCGCCCACGCCGGAGACTTCCCAGACTCAAGAGGAGACTTGCCTTCAACACACGCCACCAACGCCGTGACCCCCAGCACCATTGACACCGTGCAAGACCTCGCATCCGCTGCAGAGTGTAGCTCTTCCTTCGAAACGCCTAACCCCCCAGCAAACGACCTTCCAAGAGCCACAGAGAGCACCGCGTCCGACAGAAATGATCTCCCAGAGGACGCCAGACCATGCGAGATTCCGACGAGTGACCCTCCGGCCCAGACGTCGACCTCGCAGGGAAACCCCTTGGTGCTGTAACGAAGGTCCACCTCGTTGGTTGGTCTTCCTCACCCTCGAGACCAAAGTCGAGGCCGCTCCTCCCGAAGGAACGCCTCTTCATCATCTCCTTTTCAGAGGCATGAATCCGTGACCTGACTCAGTGTGCCCGCGACATAGGTTTAGTTGAAGATACCGAGTCATTTAAGCTTAAGTGTTTATTTTATTCATATCCTCATGAAATGTGACCTATACGTTAGACGTGTTGTAAATGTTCTCTCTTTTGAACTTTGTTGCCTAAAGTTCGTATTAGTTTGTATATATTTATGTGTGTAGATATATGTATGCTTATATATGTATATGTATGTGTGTACATGAATATATATATATATATATATATATATATATATATATGTATGTATGTATGTATATATATTTGTATGTATGTATGTATGTAAGCCAGGGTGTTACCAGGGGCATGAACAGGGGCATCACCCTTGGACGTGGCATCGTTAATGCTCAACCTTTGTGATTATTAAGTTATGACATTATTTATGTATCCATGTCATGGTGCGACGGCCTGGGTGGCAACTTTGCTGCTGCTACGACTTAGTCTGAGTTCGTAGTGGCTTTGGGAACAGGGACGCCACCTTCCCGGAGAGTCGTACCTGTTGATGTATGAAGAGGCAGCTTCTGGAGGTCGTAGAATTATCTCTTTACTGAAGCTGTTTATCATCTTCGATTTTAAATCCGGGTCGTCCACCAGACAAGTCATTTCCAATGTTCTCTCAGTAGTTCACAAAGTATTGTTTTATATATTCCTCGCTACAAAGTCAACTAATTGTATATAGATTTCTATATTTCATGTTCTCATATTTTATGACCTAATTATGTATAGATGATAAAAAAAAACATCGGGATGTGAGGCAGAATTACGGTCTTGGTTAAAAAAAAAAATAATAATAATAATAATACTCAGTCAACCAAATCTAGGCATTCGTGCCATTACCTCACTAAGATATTTCTTTTTCTTTTTCCTTTTTTTTCATAATGTTACACCTAATTCGTAAATTTGTTTTGCATCCCGAACATCTCACTGCCTTTGAAGTCCGGAGCTCAGCTGCT
>NW_028234426.1:5790908-5808408 GCF_977035675.1 Penaeus japonicus | reverse complement strand
TTAAGAGAGCTTGCCATTGCAACGGGGCAATATGCGAAACTAGACAATATATGGAACATCCCTATGAAGACAAGTTCCACCTTCTACGATCTCTCATCGCCTCAATATAACTCTGTACAGATGAGAAACATGGATCTACAACCCCAGTCTCGATATAAGAGTAAACACATTCGAGTTTAGATGCTAGAGGAAGCTGCATAACATCAGTTGGAGTCAATAAAGAGCTAAAAAATCTGTTATCGTAGAGTTCAGAACCAAATCTGGCAAGGTTGAAAGGCTAATGGAAACATCAAAGAGAAGGAAGATACAGTGATTAGGCCACCTGTCAAGAAGAGGAGGTACACTGGTGCACACTATGATGAACGGCAAGGTTGAAGGAGGGCGTAGAAGACGAAGGCTAAGAGGAGACTGGATTGATGCTACAAAATGGACTAGGAAGACAATGGTCGACAGTCAATTAATTAATTAACAGTCAATTAGGAAGACAATTGTCGACAGTCAAGTTAGATGCTAGGATGGCGGAGGACAGGGAAGTGTGGCGGAAGGTGGTGTCGACAGCCAAGTAACTCAAAGGCTACACCCATAGCCTCGGGAACGACAAAGAAACACAGAAGAGTGAAGTAAATCAAATAAATGATAAAACAAGTGAAATAAACGAACGGCAGAGAAAAACAGAACAGTTAATTAAATCAAATAAATCATAAAAATAAGTGAAATAAATCGGCTACACCCATAGCCTCGGGAACGAACTGTACCGAACTTTAAATGTTACCTGTAGGGGTATGTATATGTATAGATTGAGACTCTACACACTCACCCAACCACCCACTCATTCTCTAACTCTCTCTCACACCCAAAAGAGAATTCAGAAAAAAAAACAGGTTTAGAAAGAAAAACTCATAATTTCAGCATTTTATTAAGTAATCTTTGCTTTACATAAATATGAACAGTGAAATCCCTAAGAGTTAAAATAATGGCAATATGTGGCAGATTCCAAAAATATGGAGCTGAATGAAAAACACAAGCATTGATAAAAAAAGGTAAAAAATAACACTGTGAGCTTCATTCATTGTCATCACTGAAAAACCCCATTTCATTCACAGCTTGGAATTATACACTCTTCTAACATACTGTGTGTCCTGGATCAAACCTTATTATTGAGTCTGATACCAACATGAGTAGTAGTAATAGTAGTAGTAGTAGATGTAGTAGTTAAAATATATATTTATATGGTCTTCCTAATTTGTAGTTACAGATCTGATAAAAATAAAGATCACTGAATATCCAAAATCACACTTTCTTTGCGGCAAGAAGCTATGCAAGTTAATACCAGCTTATATTTATCTACATGAATACTTGACTCGATAGTGACAAAATATGAATTGAGATTTCTATTGTTCTAACATGAATAAGGAAATGAACGAGACTTTAAGTACCTTCATATTTCAAACTTGCAGCAGCTCTAACTTACGTACAAAATGAGAAAAAAATCCTTTTAAGGACACAATAAAATCAATCCAATTTGGATAAACTTTTCAATACTTATCATTTATTCAACATTTAATGGGAATACCATTCACAGTAGGATAGATAAATACTTGACTACAAATACATTCAAATTCTTATAGCTTTTGGGATCGAATTTCACAAAACAAGGTTCTATGAACAAACATGAAACAGTAACTGCTTAACATACTACCTACAACATGAATATCTGTTAAATATATATTTCTTTATTTCAACATGGGACATAAAAAGCCTAATTAAATAAGACACTGGTCATCATTAAAATACACGTAGATATCTCTAGGGACATTCGCATCGTCACAGACTACGTGCTGTGGTCCGCGTTTGTTTCGAATTCTCCCCATTGAGCTCACAGGCGATTGAATTTGGTTGACCAATGGGAGTCACAGAGGTATGAGAATGTCATGATGCAATCAGTGCTATGGAGTGTGCAAGGACACTGTACACTCTCCGTAAAAAAAATATAAAAAGAAATGAGGACAGAGTGAACATCAACGTACGCAGGTTCGGTTAGTGTTTTCTCGTTTTTTGTTGTTGTTGTTGTTGTTTAATGGATATAACACGGCAAAAAAAGGTGGGGGGGGGGGGGGAAGAAAACAAGAAGAAAAACGAATCCCTTGTTTCTTCCCCCAATTCATTTTTTTTACCTAAACATGTATACCCCCAAAATTAAAAAAGAAAAAGTATGAATTCTAAAAAATATGAAACATAAAAAGTGAATATATAAAAAAAAGCTGTTGGAAACTACTGTTGGGGCACACTCTACTGGTCCCCAATTGAGGCTCAAGTACACAGATCACAATAGAACTGGGTCACACAAGGCACAGGTTAAGGCTACAAGGTCGTGACAGTGACGGAGGGGGTCTTTTTTTTTGGGGGGGGAGGGAGGTGAAGGGTGGATGGGGATGGGGTAGGATTCTCTTGTGGAGGGGGCATTGAGGCTTGGGTCCGTGGGTACTGAAGTATTTACACAGGGTTCGTAGTCATTACCGATGTTATATATATATATAATATAAAAAAGAAGAAGAAAAAAAAAAAAAAAATGGTCTGACATGGTAATATAAACAGCAAAAAATATAATAACCATAACATTACATTAATTGCAGGCAGTTTGGAATGCTTAACACAAACCATAAAGCTTGGTTCTAATCTGCCCATCAGACTGAAAGAGAAATGATAAAAAAAATAATAATAAGATGATGATAAACAGAAAGAAGAAACAAAACAGGATTAGAGACTGGTTAAGATTCATGGCACCTCCTATTAAAAAACTTCTTTTTTTTTTTTCTTACTAGAAATCAACTACCTGAGAGATTTGCACCTATGATATTCTCTTCGTGCCAGTCTCCATGTGATGTAAAAAGATATAAAAAAAAGATTGATAAGTAAAAAAAAAAATTATACATGTATATGTACGATGACAATAACTATAATAATAATCGTGATGATGACAATAACAATTATAATAATAATGATAATAACCAATTCATCAATATAGATACAAACAACAAATCGCGATTCTGGGCTTACACACGCCACTAATTCAGTAATAATAATAATGAGTAAGTTACTAAAAGAGAGAATTAGCAGATCTTCACAATTCACGGCAGAGACAGCCAATCCATTTTACATTTATAGTGTTAAATCACTTTGTACAGCCTTAAAACTGCAATGCTGGAGGGGGTGAGATTCAGGAATATGTTTATGAAGTGCCTAAACATGGAGCACCACAAACAAACAATACGATAAAAAAAAAATAAAAAATAAAAAATAAAAAATAAAAAATAAAATAAATTAAATAGGTCAATCTATAAATCTCTTCCATCGGACTTGTCCCTTATGAAAATATCGCATGTAAAATCTATACATTTTTGGTGCATTTCACATATCACCGATTTTCCTCCTTTTATTTCCACAGTAGAAATATAGGGCAATATTTCTTTGCCTTCCCTTCTATATGCAATAGTCATCTTGCCATTAAAATATGGGGTTAGAATTTTATATTACATAAAGACAGATCTCTCAGCTTGCACTATAAGTTCAGAAATAGCAGATTTGCTCTAAAAATATATTGATAACAAGAGAGCATAAAAGATAAGCCTCCCGCACCCATACTTACTATTTTCAAGATCTTGGTATCAAATGCACGCAGAGTCTAAAGTTAACACATACAGTACTTTCTTTTTGGGAGAGAGAGAGAGAAAAAAAAAAATTAAAAAAGGAACGCTATTTGCATTCTCACATTCATTCATTATTTGTACAAAAAAAATATCATGAAACATTGCCCTCCCTTAGCAACTAAATAATACCATCTCCATAATGTGAAGCCCCAAAGCTTTATATAAAAAACCAATGTAATTGCCCACAGAAGACTATAGTAGATGGAGTTACATAATATATGACACACTCCAAAAAAAAGAAAGACATCAGCAAAGTTGGGTTTTAAGATGATGCAGCAGAATAATGAACGAGTCTTAAATCAAATTTACGGTATGAGAATCTAACGAGCACTAAAATTAAATTTCGGTAAAATCTTGTGCCATGATTTTCTAGAAGGTCTCAACTGCATGTACAGGAATGGGGGGAAAAAAAAGAGATAAAAAAAATATATATTAAAAGAAAATTCAAAAAGTTCTTCACTTGTGCAGATAGGAATTGTGCATATAGTCCATTCACAATGGACCACAATTTATTAAATAAAAGTGTTTGTACCTCTACTGACATGTTCTCTCCTAACAACACTCAACATCACATCTCTTGACATTAAATATATTCATCCAAAAATTTGAGCATGAGGTTCTATGAAAGGACTCTTTAACAGGAAATAAATGCACTGTTCACAAAACTGACGATCTACAAGGTTATAAAAAATGCAGTGCCATCATCAGGAGCCTTACACTCAAAACTGTAGTAAATGCAGTTGGAAGTATTGGTTACCAACAGGTCCTACCACTCTGGTACATACTCATCATCGTTTGCATGACACCTACACCTGGAGAAAAGGTAAAAGACCTGAATAAAAGGAGCACCATGGACATGAGACATAGCACATACTAAGACCTCCTAAATGGCAAGATCTATGTCTTCCACTCTCTGTTTAACACTTAAAAATATCCACTCCAGCACTGTCGTGGCAGTCACCAGCACGGAGCACGAAATGATATCAGGATAGCTTGGAAGAACCCGACAAATGCATCCTCTAGGTGTACATTCTCTGTGGGGAGGCAAAAAAGGGTATTGTTAGTAATAATACATCATACAAATGTTTAATTCTAGAAATTACTAATGATGATAATAAGACCCTTCCCTTTCTCAATCTAAAAAAGGAAAATGAAAAAAGCAGACATTTGACACTTGGTACACCAATGTTCTAAATATTAAATGTCATTATAATATTAAGAAAAAAAAGAAGCAAGATAAATATAGTACACAACAGCTGAAAAACTATGTTCATCAAATGGAGGGTGACGTGATATTCCATCACGTGGTGGCAGTACTTGCCGCCGGGGATGCAATCACATAACGGAATTTCACTGAGACCCCATCGCTAAGACTCAAAATTAAAGATAGGCAAAAAAGAAAAGGAAAAAAAAATCTTGATTCAACAAAATGCTCACCATCATCCAACTTTTTAAAAAATAAGCAACTACACAGTAATCAGACTTCAATTTGTGTTAAACATTTCTATTCCACCAAGTAGATTGACAGACCCATTTCAACACCCTACGAGTGAGGATTTATATCACAAACCACACTTTAGCTTCAGTAGTGTGCATGCTGAAAGAGGAAGGAAAGAAGGGAGGGAAAGATGGGGGAGTGGGAGATTACATGGGGAAGCAAGGAAACATACAGACAAACAGAAAGAGAGAAAAATATTGATATTCATTTGCAAATATATGCATATGGACAATAATCTCCAAAAATTAGGAAATAACAGGAAATACAGCATAACCAATTAGCAGCGGATGGCACCATGCCAGACAATGTAAACCCGCCATCCTACTGCATACATATTTTATTAAAACTGCAACCAATGGGTTAAAAGAATATGAATCAGACAGAACAGATATTTCTTCCCAAGCTCACAATATCTTCAACTTAGTAAAACAAGGAAATCAAAATCCTTTTCCCTGCGACACCTAGAGTAATATCTATCTACCTGGTCAGCACGGATATAACTTAGCTACTTTAAGGTGCCGAAAAAGGGGGGATTAACTGCTTAAGAACGATGCATGGAAACTGTCACAATCAGGCACAGCCATTACTGTCATAGTGGGGTACACCATCACAAGGTACTGTCATCTTCGGGCATGTGGTACACAGGGCAGAAAATGACAAAAGGAATTTTACTAGACAATTTTTTAATTTTGTTTTTTTTTGAAGTTGTGAGTCCTTACCCTTCCTCCCCCCCCCTCTTTTTTTTTTTAGAAGCTCTGAGCCTAGCCTTTCCATGTTTTAGTCAGCATGTCTAAGTTTCTTATTATCTTCTTTATACTCAAGTGTAATAGAAGTATTGCTGTTTTATGGGAGGACAAAAAGCAACTTTATTTTTTTGTACTTATGTACTGTCTTGATCGAATACGAAACAATTAACCATCTACAATGAAGATAACATGAAGAGGTAGGTGTTAAAAGAAAGTGGTGCCATCTAGGTTTTGGATGTTATGTTTGCTAAATATTACAATAATTATAGTAGTTATTACTGCAATAGCCATCGTCACGCACTCCTTACTCATAGCACAATAAAACAGCACAGTCATTCAAAATCAATGAACGTTATGACACCCGTTGTCAGGCCAAAGCACTTGCATCGTATATGTCATGATACCCATGTGCAATGAGTTAATATAATGGACAGTAATAACAATACTAACAATGATGATTCTAGATCAACACTAATGACGAAATAATAAAAATAAAAATCTTAATAGTTAGTTCTTTCTCATTTTTGTCTTCCCTGGTTCTTGAATGCGCCATGCAATTGCAATGACTGCATGAAATCCATTCAATTGAGATGTCTGACTGGGTTCATAACTGATTGCTACAACCTTCCCACCAGACTTCAAGGAAAAGAAAAGAATAAAAAAAATATAATAATAATAATAATAAAAAATAAACTAATTAGTTAATTAAAAAATAATAATAATAATAAATAATAAATAAGTATTACATTAAAGTTTTCTTTTCTTTTCTTTTTTGTGTCTAAATCTAATAAATCCAAAACTTAAATTATCTTTCCTCTTCCCTTCTTTCTCTTCTCCATAATTCCCCTCCCTGTTCCCTTCTCATGAGTCCCTGTCACAGCTGGATGTCCACCTTCACCGCCTTCATGACTCAGTATCAACGTGCCCTGAGCTGCATTGAATACGATGATTCAGCATCCCTTCAGAGCCTGAGACGGCATGCTAGACTATAATCCACCTATGACATGGGCAATTACTGCTATTTACATTGCTACATTGGTTCTTTCTGTCTTTTACAATTTCATCTGCGCACTCTGACATTGGTGTCCTTGAGATAAACTTCTGAGATTATCTTCCCTGTACACAGTCAGAATAGGAGCACTTCCCTTTTATTATGGTATAATTGACTGTTTTGCAGTATTAATAATGTATTATCTATTCATTAAAAAAAATCAAAATATAACAATGTTACTTATGAAAGAGTTCATTATATAATATATATGCTGTACTTTATAAATAAATAAATAAATAAATAAATAAATATATATATATATATATATATATATATACATATATATATATATATATATATACAAACATATATATTATACATATATACATTTACATATGCATATACATATACATCCATTGACATATAAATGCAAATATATATACTTATACATATATATATATACATATATATATATAGATAGATAGATAGATAGATAGATAGATAGATAGATAGATAGATAGATAGATAGATAGATAGATAGATAGATAGATAGATAGATAGATAGATAGATAGATAGATAGATAGATAGATAGATAGATAGATAGATAGATAGATAGATATAGATATAGATAGATAGATAGATAGATAGATAGATAGATAGATAGATAGATAGATAGATAGATAGATAGATATAGATAGATAGATATAGATATATATATACATTGTATATATACATATACATATATATATATACATATACATTTCTTCATTCTGCATGATCCTTAAAGTAGGGGTAAGATTACCTTGCAGATACAAAAACTAAATAACACACAAGTGCGACCAATCTATTACAAAACACATTCAGTCTACATCTTATCATAATTTTGAAACTGTCAAAGTGCTTTCCTTCACTTATTTCAAAATCAGATTCTGTAACTGGGCTAGAGCATTGCAAAGACAATTACCAAAAAGGTTGAGCACCAAACTGCTGATGAGGTGATGCATTAAAACCATGCAAAATAATACAGTCCTATGAAAAAAATAGACCTGGGAAAAGAGGATGAGGGAGAGAAGAAGGAGAGAGGAAGGGAGAGGGAGAAGGATAGGGAGAGAAGAAGGAGAGAGGAAGGGAGAGGGAGAAGGATAGGGAGAGAGGGATTGGGAGGGAGAAGCAGAAAGAGAGCAAGGGAGGGAGGGAGGGAGGGAGGGAGGGAGGGAGGGAGGGAGGGAGGGAGGGAGGGAGGGAGGGAGGGAGGGAGGGAGGGAGGGAGAGGCAGACAGAGTCAGACAGAAACAGAGACAGAGAGACATAGAGTACACACATACACACCTATGATCTCTGCACTGGCACAACCGTCAACATGTGATTGTGCGGCAGGGCTTGCTCGTAGCCTCCTTTGCTCTTCATTTGCGTCTGCAGTTGCACCAGCTGATTGTTCCCCATCTGCACGTCACCTGAGCCGATGTGGCCCGTGTGGACAAAGTTCATCGGCTCCCCAATCATGGTGCGATCGATGCGCCGACGTCGACGCTGGAATTCATATCACATGTTATTTGTGTTATTCAACTTTATAAAACATTTTACGTATCATAAACCAATCAATAATCTTCTAAGTATCATAAATCTATTAATGACACTTTGTACACTATAAAGTATCAAATAACATATTACGTACCCTAAAACTTTAAGTAATATAAACATTTACTATGAAAAAAAAAAAAAAATCAATTCATTATTGAATACAACCTTCATAAATCACCTATAAAACAGTCGTAAAATAACCTAGGCTTAGAAGTTCAGTTCAGTTCAAGTTCCCATTAAATACTGATTAAGCAAAACACTTATAACAGCAAAGACACCAAATGTTTTAAATGATAATCCTTCAAACAGAATTTCAAAATTCAGCTAACAAATTCATTCAATACCTGCCTAGGACAGAGAGAGGGAAGCACAATTTCCAAAACCCATAAAATAATCAACAGATAATAGTAGCTTTGAACTAAACAAACTTCCCTGCAGTCAAAAGTTTTGCAAAACACCAATTTTGAAAAAAAAAAAAATGATGCAGTATACTGGATAAGACTGAGTGAAGTAAAGAGTAAAGGAATCTATATATAGTATTACATACTTTTGACAATTGCCTTATACATTTTGTCCTCCCTTCATTTTATACTTAATATATTACTTTTATCAAACCTCTAATATACATAATTTGTGAATATCCCAGACAACTCTTTTTCATTTCAATTTTTTTATGATGATGATGATGATGATGATGATGATGATGATGATGATGATGATGATGATGATGATGATGATGATGATGATGATGATGATGATGATGATGATGAATGATGATGATGAGACGATGATGATGACGATGATAAGGATGAATATGAGGATGGTGACAGTGAAAGTGAAGATGATGATCTACATCTAATACTAATACTACTCACCTGCGGAGGCTGTTGTGTAATGCAGCAAGCGAACCACTGGCCCCACACATCGCCGGCCATCGTAGACGAGTAGATAGGCATTGGGGGTGGGCTCCTCGAGTGGGGTGGAGGCGACCCAAACCGTTGGCACCAAGACAGACAGGCGGCTGGGACGGACTGGTGGCTTCCGAGACCCCTTCCGTGCAGAGGCGTCAATTGTCCTTCATGTTCTGTGAGGGCATTTGTACATCGTGAGGTTTGGCCATTGCTCAAAAAGGTAATAATTGATAAAAAATATAAAATTATAAAAAAAAATTCAAAACTTTTGGTAAACACCCAGATGGAAAACTGGAATCACATAAAATTATTTAGAGATAATTGTTATACATACAGTAGGTTTCTGATCAGATTAACCCATTGCGTATGGGTGTCAAGACATAGATGTCGTCAATACGTACGTGACGCGACATCGGGATCTACTCACAATTGAAGCGCATATAGTCAAAGTATTACGGCTGTAACAGCATTAGCTCTAGAGCTACATGGTCCCAAAGTTAGCCTAAACTCGCATTTTATGCCGATAGTGTTGCAGACCGCCCGCCTTGACGACCATTTAGGTTGTTAGGTGCCCCATCGGCAATGAGTTAAAAAGCATAAAAAAATGAGATATAGTGTTTTTATCTACTTCAACAATGTAAATATAAAATTGTTTAAATTCCAAAACCTGTTCTGGTTTATTGCAATATCCAAATACATAAACAAAAGCTGAGCCAGTTAAAAAAGAAGTTTCAATAAATGATATTAAAGATGATGGTGAAAATGCAGAAAATCCTTATCAATAATCCTAGTCTAGCTGTATGAACATCATGTAGAAGATAACAAAATACTCAAAAAAAGAATGATCGATATTAAACAATATTACAAGTAATAATGTGATAGCATTCAGACAGTATAAGTTCCTTCAGAATTATATATGTTTTCTTCCTTCATGTCCTTTTGAAAGAGCATGTATATTCAACTTTTTACATTTCACTTTACTGTATTTTCCATCACTCTATCAATTCATATCCAATAAGAAAAATGTGTCTTACGGTGGAATTAAAAAAAAAAGAAAAAAAAGTGAAAAATGACTAAGAATGGAAACATTACCCGTCACTAATAAAAACGAATAAAC
The DNA here is from genome assembly GCF_977035675.1 of Penaeus japonicus. Lineage (NCBI taxonomy): Eukaryota > Metazoa > Arthropoda > Malacostraca > Decapoda > Penaeidae > Penaeus > Penaeus japonicus. The sequence continues at coordinate 5,797,856 of NW_028234426.1, read as the reverse complement.
ACAAATCTCCACAAATTAAAAAAGTTACCCCCGAAAACCAGAAGAGTGGTCAAAGAACCCACAAACATCCCAGAACAAGCTTGTCTGAATGTCAAAGGGGAATGTAACCACACAAATCATTGCATAAAAGACAGGATACTGTCAAATAATGCCTACTCTTAGTCCTCTTCAACCGAGCAACGTAACCAATGTATCGCTTCTTATATGAACTTAGGACTAGACTTCAAGGATCTCACTGAGACATATGTCTAATGCGTGTCGAGTATATTTTTTTATCATATGGAATTCATATATAAAATTAAGAAGTATGGTATAAAAAAAAAAAGTGAGAAGAGACTTTTATATCAAAAGGAAAGATAGTCTTTAAACCACTAGAGAACCTCTTTACATAGTATAATAAAACACAATTATGGCTGATATGCCAAACCGGAGTAGCTATAAATAAGCATATCTACTTCTTTAACGTCTAATATATCAAAGAAGGCAAAGTCATGCACAAGGATATAAATACAAAGCTACATTACTGTTTGACAAGATAATTGGCATGGCCAATATAAGAAAGTATACCAAACCCATCACATCGATAATGCATCAAAGGAAAGGCTTCTAATGACGAAATGTGTCGGGTGAAAAAGGTATCATACATAAAATCTTTTATAAAGAGCCTCAGCACCTCATTGTTATAATTCAAAGCCGTTGAGTATTTTTACACCAAATAGATTGAGGTATTAAATTTCATGCACACAAGAGTCTATCATAATTCCAGATCATAAGAGGTGCTTTCAAAGGCAATTTCATACAACTAATAAAAATTGAGAGTGATGTGTCCTTCGTTCATGATGGATCAATATACCTAGACTTGACTTAATGCATCATAAATCTCTAGTTTATTTTGAATTAGAGTATTTAGAGTAATCACTGACAGAGAAATATCAAATATATCATAGGAAATAATGGCATTTTAAAAGATATATGAGATCAGCTTATAATGAATCTAATATTCAATTTAACATCTTAACAAGCCATGTTCCACATCTTCCTTTCCCTTCATACTTTTAAACAAAGATAAACATTAAAATTCTGATTAATGCATATAATTCATAATAGTAAACATCAAACTAGTCAATACATAAACTGTATTTATCACTGCTTTTGGAAATCATTCTCGTCAAAAAGGTATACGTCTGTTCAAGTGTTCTGTTTTATCTGAACCAAAGATGTGAGAGAAAACATGTAAAAAGGAACTTTTTCTACATGAAGGGAATAATGTATCAATATATATATATATATATTTTTTCCCCCTTTTCCAAAGGAATGAGCATTGATAAAGTTCCATAGCCGTTAGCCATAGAAGTTGCAATGAAGTTAACACATCATGGAAACCAACTTTAAAAATTATCTAATAATATAAGAAAAACAATATAAGTGAAAGCAACTATAGTATAGGAGGGGGGGAGAAGATAAAAATCACAAATAAAAATAAGATTGATAATGATCAGTTGTAATTTCTGAAGATTTTAGACAAAAAAGAAAAGAAAAAGAAAAACTGAAGGCTATAGTCTGATATATACCATCACCATGCAAACAGATATCAAATTCAAGCTCTCGCATTCTGGAAGAGCCTGAATAATATGGGACGAAAAAGATTTCCTTAACTTTTCCCTTATGCGGCAAAGGAAAGAATAAAAAGGGGCAAGGGGATTATGGCCTTCTGATATTGACATTAACAAAAAATATATATACGGTTTGTGCTTTATTGAACTCATTATCTATATCCTTCTTTGATACAAAATTCTAAAAGAAGTAGACTTGCCTTTGGAAAATCTCACAGATGCTTCTATCAAATTTTCCAATTTGGAAGTGAACGGTAACAAGTAGCTATACAACAGCTGATTGCCAGACGGTAACTACAGTAAATAAAAATGAAATTCTGGGAAAAAGCTCTTGAAGTCACAAACAAAAATAGTTGATGCAAAATCTTGTTAAATCAGGTTGGGATGACAAGGCATAAACAAAAAGTGAATCATACATCCTGCAATGTATGATAATTACAAGGATTCTTGGAGGGTGACATAACATATTTTACCACCTTGTTTTGATATCTCTCTGATATACAGTTATTTTTAATTCAAATGACCCCCGAAAAGATGTGATACTTTTCCCTTAGCCTTTTCTATTCTTTCCACACCTTTCTCTCAAAGATATCAAGAAATTAATATAATCATATATTCCAATGCTAATTTGCTTGTCAATGGCTATCACAACCTCACTGAAATTCATGTTTTGAAAGTCTTCACTGAAGTTCTATGAGGTTTATCTTTATAAAATATTAAAACTTAGACTACCCTTATGAATATACCACATCGTGACAGTGGCTCATTCTTTCCCAGTGCCTAATCTTGCCATCGTGCTAGATGTCGGGTTAGGCTTGAACAACCTCCTATCTTAAACCAAAAGACCATTTTGGAGGCATTATAAGTACAGGGGATTTTTTTTTCTATGATCTGAGAATTCTGTGTAAGATTCTGTGAAACACAGACACATCTACCAAGAATTAACAAAAGCTATCTATAACTTGAAACACGAAAAAATCTGACACTGGATTTCTTTCAACAGTGGCAGCATCTTATAGCCATTCCCCCCAGATGATGCCTTATTTTCATAAATTCCAATTAAACAACAGTATCTACAATACTGACAATAGTACACAAGCAGAAAAGAAAACCAGAAATGAAAGATGCAAAACCTAAATAACAAACTCGTAAGGATACAACAGAAGAATATAATCATGAAAATGAACTTATACATATTAGATCTTTCACACTTTCATGAAAATTTTCTTTCTTATGTTAACACTATGACGACGGTGCATCACACCCGTGTGACACAGCTAAATTCCCGATGCCAGGGTGTCATGCCAGTGTGACGTTTCCAATGCAATATTGCAATGGCCCGGTGTAGAGGTTTTCACTTATCGCCATGCCCGTCGGGAATGGGTTAATATACTGATTTCCTTTTCCTGTAAGGTCTATCAAAATATTCTTTAATGATTTTTGGGTAAATGAGGATCTATAATATCATTTATCGATATATTCTTTATCGACTCAATGAAATGACAAGCATGATAATCAAGAAATTATCAACATTATCTTTCCTTCTATAAAACCCAAGCAAAAACTAGCCCCGAGTTATTTAATTATTCTTATTAGGCTCGGCAAATCTGCACTGATTATTCAACAATATCCTAAGGATATATGGGTGTCTTTAATCCTTCCACTATGGGCATTTTCATAGAATTGGATCACTTCTGCACTGCATGACTTTTCATACAAAATACAGGCTATTCATTCCTACAGTTGTGTAACTAAAGCATCATACAAAATGCTAATTAGAATCACTTTGCTAATACATCACACAGATTCATTTATCATACCATAAGTTTAGAAAATAATAGAAAACACAGAAGCTGAAGATCCGAACATATTAACCCTCTCTGGACGGGCGCATTCAAGGCCCGTTCGCTGGGTGACGCCATACAGCGTCATTTATTTAACTGATTTAGGCCTATGCGTTCGAGAGCCTCGGTATTGTAACATGCAGGGCTGGAATGCCCCCGTCGTGAATGGGTTAAGATATAAGACCCTGAATACTACACCACAACTTAGCATCAAAGTTACTAATCAATGTAAACATCATCTTAAATCATAATTACGTAATTCACTCCTCATTTCTCTTTTAACCATCCTTGAATATAAAAAACTGGACATTGTATGCATAAACACATCTTGTAATCTGGCAAATAGGAAATTCATAAAAGGCAGATATCACCAACAGGCACCTAAAGGGAAAGGTATGCCTACAGTTTTCAATATAAATATAGGACAGTAGAGATAGTACAAGGAATTTATATATCAAAGAATTCTAAGACATTTTTCTATTATGAAATAGTAGTTGTAAATTTCTAAAAATTATACAGAAGTACATCGCATTCATCACCATCACCACCACATGTAAAGCTTTACACCTTCTTAGTTGTACATCATTAAAATAAAGGTGCATTGGTTCGATTGCTCGATTGAATCTATCACAAGCAGTATCTCCATCATTTAACGTTTTAAAAGTTTCAATCTGCACCGTTAAAAATAAATATTACAGTTCATCAGTCTATCAAATTTCAGGTATGATTTACTTTGTATAGAGTAAGTGAACATCCAAAACTATAAGTTCAGCAAATAATTCATAAATGCTTCTGTTGAAGATAACCTTTTCTAAGGCATAATTGAGGTTAAATACGTATTATAAAGGCTTTGAACAACTTACCTCTCTCTCTATTTAATCCTTTTTCTCAAAAGTCATTAAAAAATGACAGTTTTCAAAATTATGGTCAAGTAATATGGTAATAGTCCAGACCAGAAAAATAAACCAGAATGGCAAACCATTTGACAATATGCACAATCGAACGGTGACGTCAAATCAGACATTAAAAAGGCTACACATAGTGGCTCTGAGGCCATAGTTTTGCACAAATTAATGAATCTCTACCATGTATATTTTGGCGAAGTGAAGAGTATGTAGACCTCCCTGGCAATTTATCAACTAAGGATCTAGTCTGAGCAATATCTTGCCAAAATACCCATAGCATAGGTCTGTTGGCCTCTGCAGAAGTGTCAAAGCACATAGGCCACAGCACTGCTTGATGCATTCTTATTCTGAATAATTACAGACACAATTTTCTTCCAATCTTATGAAATTATAGAAAAATTAAAAAAGATGAAAAATAATAATAATAATAATAACCACTACTACTAATATATCACCAAAACCACAACTACCACTTGCACAAAAGGACAGGAAGCTCTAGAATAAAACTTTAGTAAGCGAAAAACCTATGTGGGTAAACCAATGCTAACATGCCTATTACAGTTATATCCAATTTATCCTACTTTGCCATAATCTAACTAAAAATCAAGAGATCCTTCCAAAATGGTTTCATTAACCCCTTGACACTCACCCACCCCTGTAATAACAATCAACAATCTATGTAAATACGCTAAATCAGATGAAAACGACTCCACACCGACACTTTCCTCCCTCGGAAATAAACGACCGGAGTGACCTACATACGTCAAACCTCTCCGATGTGACGGTATTCCTTAGTACAGGAGTCTCGCCTATTCCCCCCACCTCTTCCCTGTTCTGTGGGGTCAGGATTTCCACACCGTGCCGTGTTCTCTCTCCGTTTCCGATCGGTTTCGCCCAACCTGCCTACTATGGGGGTGTGCTTGTATGTACTGAGAGATATATAGATATTTTATTCTGAGGCGATATAACTCTCTGCATATATGGTTTCTAGTGATTTACGATAATAATCTAGATAGACTGATAGACTGAGAGGTAAATAGACCGCGTGATAAATACATAGTTAGATAAACAGATAGATATATGGATAGATCCAACCCTTTCCTTATGTATTCCAAGTCTCTAAACAACTTAGCCGATTCATAAAGAAACCTAATATGACCCTCTGATCAACATAACATCGCCTCTCAACCTTCAAAATAGACAAATAGATAAATAAAACGAGGATATGCTTCCGAAACCCTTTAAACCCGAGAAAGAAACCTCTCCGAAATTTACGAAAGGAAATTCTCAAAGTTTTACGCGTGGACTGTCTTGCTCGGAAACCTAATTCTCCTTTCCTCTCTTTCAAAGTTTGTGGAGGAGTCTACTCGTTCATTCCTACATTTGTTATTGTTTTTTTTGTGACACTTACCTGGGACGACAGACAGACAGACAGACAGACAGATGGCAGCTGACGAGGATCTCTCTCTCTCACTCGCTTTTCTCCTCTTCTTTCACCTTTAACCCCCGCTTTTCTCACGGATTCCTCTCCTCTCTCTTCTTCCCATTCACTGTGGGGACGAAACGATCAACTACTTTTACGATAAACAAGAAAAATCGACGAAAATGACAGACAAACTCCTCTGTGTCTCCAGTTACTCACGTCGGTGTCCGGACTCCTGGCTGAGACTGCGTTCGGAGAGGTGTCAGTTCTAAGAGTGTTTCTGGAATGTAGTTTTACTATAGAACGGCTTTTGGTTTTGTGTTTAGTCTTTTTGGTTGTGTTTTATTGTTGAATGAGTATTAGTGTGATAAGTAAATATCAATCCTATCATATCTTTGGAGGTTAATCGAAGGTAAGCCAAGGCGAGGGAATCGAATAAATAGTGTATCCTCTAGGAAGCATTCAAACATCAAATAAATTTGTTTCTCTAGGATCAAAGATAATTAATATGTATTACCACACGCGTTTCTTTTACACATTCGAATATCCCAACTGTCTTATCTAATCACAAAATGGTTTAGATACGAAAATAAAAGATTTAAATCAGCTTTGAATGCCTCGCTCCAAAAAGTACTTGTTTCTGGCCACATATCAATCAATATCACAAAATGCTAGTTCAATATTTATTCACGGATTATTTCGGAAGGGCTCGGAGCAGAGAATGGTCGGTGATTTATGTGCCATTGGGAATAAGGGAGAATAGAGAGAACAAAAGGCAGTTGGAAATGACTTGAAAAATGAACATAGCAGGTACTTGTTATAAGAAAATATACATTTCTTATGTGTGTGTGTGTGTATGGTTATATGTATATATGAGAGACGTTTACTTATGTGTCTGTATGTGTGTGTCTGTATGCGTGTGTGTCTGTATGACCCGTCAATATGTCAGTAAACTTTATTGTCTATCACAATGTCTAATTCCCGGTCATTCACCTGTATTTGCACTCGTTCTGTTTTGTGTGTAAGTTTTTATTTTTTTTATTTTTTTTCCTTTTTTATTTTTTATGTCTATTTCAGAATTCTCTCTTGTGTCACCTCTCTTCACTTCTTACATCATCTCATCTCTCCTCTCTTCACTTCTCTTCACACAGAGCATAAGAAAA
>NW_028234426.1:5765908-5773408 GCF_977035675.1 Penaeus japonicus | reverse complement strand
GAGAGAAGAGAGAGGAGAGGGGAGAGAGGAGAGAAAAGAGAGGAGAGAGGAGAGAAGAGAGAGGAGAGAAGAGAGAGGAGAGAGGAGAGAGGAGGACGAGCAGATATGATATGAATCACGCAAGGATGTGTATTTGTGTGGTAATGATGGTGATTGCGTGGCAGTAAAGTTTTTATTATCATGATTATATTGACGTTATTGTTGTTATCATATCATGATGATGATATTTGTGGTTGTTATGATAATGATGACAGTGATAATGGCAGTAATGACAATTACTTTATGGATTTATTATTATCATTATTATTGTTGTTGTTATTTATTTGTATTTCTGTCATTGTTATTTATTGTTATTATCATTATTGTTATCATTACTATAATCGTCATCGTCATCGTCATAGTCATCATCGTCATCATCATCATCAGCATCATCATCATCATCATCATCACCACCATCATCACGATCATCATCATCATCTTCTTCATCACTACCACCATCATCATCATCATTATCACCACAATCATCATCTTCTTCATCATCACCACCATCATCATCATCATCACCACCACCATCATCATCATCATCACCACCACCATCATCATCATCATCACCACCACCATCATCACCATCATCATCATCACCACCACCACCATCATCATCATCACCACCACCATCATCATCATCACCACCACCATCATCATCATCACCACCACCATCATCATCTTCTTCATCACTACCACCACCATCCCCATCACCACTATCATCATCATCATCATCAAATGTAAAACCACGAAGAACATTGATAAGGACTGCAATACAGGCTAGGTAGGACACGGTAGCTCAAGCCAGGGAAGGATCGACATTGCAGCCACATTGAGAATCAGTCTAATACGGTATTGCATCCTCTCTGCTGTCTTAATCGTGTCCAGTTTGAGGGAATATTTAAACATGCACTTGGTATCCGTCTGTGATACACAAATGAAGCATTAAATGTTAATGATTGACATACCAAGGGAAGTCGTCGGTGTGGACAAACGGGTATATGGAGAAACAAACAAACAAACAAACAAACAAAAAAATATATATACAGATATTTTGTTCAGATATCCAGATCTTATCGTGCGATTTTTTTTATCTATTTTTTTCTTTTTTTAAAATAATTTTCGACCGAGGCGTCAACAATTAATCTCTGCATGATAATATACCTAGTGTCAAATAGCACTGGCATGAGTACCCCGTATGTTGCAAATCGTTCTGGCTGATGACACGTCGTGGGTACGAGTAGGCCAGAAATTCGTGGTTTTAGCTACTGTACTGCGCAGGCCAGCACAGGTCTGCACTTACTCTATGCTGCCCTGTGTCCTTCATGTGTGCTCTCTCCTTTAAAGATCTATGTACGGATTTCTAACCAGCTCTTTGTTACTTAGTCTGTGTCACCTGTGTCTCATTGTGTGTCCGCTCTCATAATAGATTAATGGATTGTGATGTATTTTCGTGATTATCATAATAATTTTTAGCTTGAGTACATCATAAATTTGATTGTCTGAATGTTGATATTACTAATACATGATGATGAGATATATATACACTGTGCAATAATATGTAAACACGTATTTAACAACTTCTTCTCCCCTACTATGCAAACGGGTGATGTTGCAGGTGCTTATTCCCTACCTCTTCAATATCCTTGTTTTTCAGACAGCTGTTTCACAGGTGTCTATCTAATTTCCAGATGTCTATCCTCTTTGAAATGTAGACAGATGTTTTGCAGGTGTTTCTCCTCAAACGTTACAGTTAAAACAAGTGTTTTACAAATGCTTGCTCCCCCCCCCATGTCGCTGTTATCTAAAATCTACGCAGAAATGTTTCAGATACCTGACACTAGTGATATGGACAGTTGATTGATAGATGCCCCCCCACCCCACCCCACCCCACCCCCGCCTCCTCTTCCTATAGTCTCCCTGTAAATCGTTTTACAAATCCTTGCTCAAAGCCTCTCAAACTTATCCAAAATACAGACAGACACTTGACATATCTCTCTCCTCTCTCTCTCTCTCTCCCTCTTCCTTATGATAAAGACACGACGTCCTTTTAACACACACCTCCTTCTTATCTCTCGATCATTAATAAGATACAAACTATCGTTCCTTCCTTATAAAACGCAAACAGATGTTTTACCGGTGTTTAATCCCCCCGCTTCCTTAACGTCGGTCACGCCCACGCTACGGCATATGTAAGGCTAGAGTATCCTGTTTCCTTAGCTGGGGAGATTCAGCCGGTTCCCGCCCACGCATCTCGCCCCAAAGGGAGGAGAGTGTGTGGCGAGGGTGGCTGGCCTTCCCATGAGTTTTTTTTTTTTCTTTTCTTTCCTTTTCTTATCTTTAATTTCTTATCTTTTTTTCTTTTCTTTTTCTGTTTTTTTCTGTTTTTTTTTTCGTTTCTGTTTTTTTTTTTGTCTTTTCTTTTTTTCATTTCTTTTCTGTTTTTCTTTTATAGAATCTTATTTTTTTGTGAGGATTGTTTATTTCTTTGCCTATGTTTATTTATGTTGTGTCGATGGTAAGTGGCCTTGAATTTTTTTGTTTTTTTATTGTTCTTTTATCTTGTGTTCGTCGAGGTTAATTTGACTTTCCTTTATCTTGTTTTCTTTCTCCTTTCCTTTACTTTATTTTATTTTTCCTTTCCTTTATCTTATTTTCTTTTTTGATGATATCATGATTGTTGTTTTTGTTTTCCATTTTCATCTGTTGTCTTTTTTTCATAATCGGTGTCGAGTTTTGTTGCTGCTGTTATTCTAGAATGTTATCATCGTTATAATATTACTGTTATTTCTCTCTCTCTCTCTCTCTCTTTCTTTTTCTCTCTCGCTCTCGCTTTCTGTCTCTCTCTTTCTCTCTCTCGCTCTCTCGCTTTCTGTCTCTCTCTTTCTCTCTCTCGCTTTCTGTCTCTCTCTCTCTCTCTCTCTCTCTCTCTCTCTCTCTCTCTCTCTCTCTCTCTCTCTCTCTCTCTCTCTCTCTCTCTCTCTCTCTCGCTTTCTGTCTCTCTCTTTCTCTCTCGCTCTCTCGCTTTCTGTCTCTTTATTTCTCTCTCTCTCTCTCTTTCTCTCTCTCTCTCTTTTTCTCTCGCTCTCGCTTTCTGTCTCTCTCTTTCTCTCTCTCGCTCTCTCGCTTTCTGTCTCTCTCTTTCTCTCTGTCTCTCTCTTTCTCTCTCTCTCTCTCGCTTTCTCTCTTTCTCTCTCCCTCCTTCCCCCTGCTCCTTAGCCTCTAACATCCCGTCTACTTTTCTTCCTCCTCCTCCCCCCCACCCCCTCTCTCTCTCGCACTCCTCCCCATTTCCTTTTTCATCCCTCTCCCCCCTCCCTCCCTCCCTCCCCCGTCCCCATAACCTAAAGTACGCTCAACAAAAATATATAATATCTGTAAAAAACAAACAAACAAACAAACAAACAAACCGTCCTCCATAGAGAAAAAAAAGAAAAGAAAATTTAAACTCTTTGCCACAGAAAAAAAGGAAAAAAAAAAGGCTACAAAAAGACAATTTTCTTACCGTAATCCCCAGGTTCTCGCGTACAATTCCTGTAAAAACAATTCGGGAAAGTGACCAGCAATGTCTACCAGATGTGCAACCAAAGTTTTTCATAGACATTTTGTGGGAGGACGAAAATGCCTGTAAACTTTGGCTATTTTTTTCCCCTCTTTTCATGATATTTTTTGCTTTCTTTCTCTCTATTTCTCTCTTAATGTATGTGTGTTTATCTGTCTCTTCTTCTTAATGTCTATTGCCTGTTCTCTCTCTCTCTCTCTCTCTTAATGTATGTGTGTTTATCTGTCGCTCTTCTTCTTTATGTCCACTACCTGCTCTCTCTCTCACTCTCTCTCTCTCTCTCTCTCTACGATTCATTGTTTGTGTATCTGCACCTGTCTCTCTCTCTCTCTCTCTCTCTCTTCTCTCTCTCTCTCTCTCTCTCTCTCTCTCTCTCTCTCTCTCTCTCTCTTTCTCTAGCCCTTTGAAATAAATAAAAAAGACTTTTATGATATATTTCTCAAAGTAATGAATGATTTTGTTGATGTAACACGTTTTGTTTGTTGAGGTGTGAAGAAAACGGAGATCTGCGGTGAAAATAAATATATAAACAATTTTAAGAATGATCTTATTTTTTGATCTCTCTATCGATGCATACATTAATAACAATAATTTATCTAAATGCAATTTCTATAGAAAATAAGGAATTCAGAAGACAAAATCTTATCAAAATCATTTGTAAAATCGGAGAAGTAAATGCATACACTTATCACTATTGAAAAAAAAAACGCAATATTGCAATCTGCAATGCTTTTTAACTTTTCCATTGACCTTAAAAAATTAATGAATGCTCTTTTTTTTACTGCAGTTGAAATATGCTCACTCACCCCCCCCCCCCTTCCTCCCTTCCTCTTACCCCAAGAAATAAAAATGATTATTAATGGTGGTAAGATTTTGATAAATATGATATGTGAAATATATTAATTGTTTTAAGAAAAATAGTAACTATAAATCTGGTAGGATGGTGATGGTGATGATGATGATGATGATGATGATGATGATGATGATGATGATGATGATGATGATGATGATGATGATGATGATGGTGCTGATTATGATCATGATGATCAGGGACGATGATGGTGATAGCAGTAATAATGATAATAACAGTCATAGTAATAATGAAAACAATATCAATAAAAGTAGTACTACCAACATCAATAGCAACAAAAGATAATCATCATCATTATCATAGTCAAAATCATCATTACCATTATCATTATCAAAACAACAACACCGATAATAATAATAATAATAATAATAATGATAATAATAATAATAATGCCAAACAATTTAATAAACCAATATAATAATACAAACATTCTTAGTAACCACAATCAGTATGATAGTACTTTCATTTCAGATCTAGAATACGTTATCTAAGCTAAGTATCTATATACAGTAGGTTAGGTAGTCGTATTTGTGTTATAACCGCTCATCAGTATTATCAATTTTGGTGTTGTTATTATCATTACTGTTATTATTATTATCACTATCATCATCATTGTTATCATCATCATCGTTTTCTTTTTCCTTCGTTCTTTCTTCACAATAATGAGACTAACTTTCTACCCTTCCCGCCTGCCACATAAACTCGGTAAGTGATGAAAAGTGTTTTGAGAGAGAGAGAGGGGGGGAGGGAGAGGGAGGGAGAGCGGGAGGGAGAGGGAGGGAGGGGGAGAGGGAGGGAGGGAGAGAGGGAGAGAGGGAGGGAGAGCGAGAGAGAGAGAGAGAGAGAGAGAGAGAGAGAGAGAGGGGGAGGGAGGGATAGAAAGAGAGAAAGAAAGAGAGAGAGAGAGAGAGAGAGAGAGAGAGAGAGAGAGAGAGAGAGAGAGAGAGAGAGAGAGAGAGAGAGAGAGAAAGAGAGAGAGAGAGAGAGAGAAAGAGAGAGAGAGAGAGAGAGAGAGAGAGAAAGAGAGAGAGAGAGAAAGAGAGAGAGAGACAGAGAGAGAGAGAGAGAGAGAGAGAGAGAGAGAGAGAGAGAGAGAGAGAGAGAGAGAGAGAGAGAGAGAGAGAGAGAGAGAGAGAGAGAGAGAGAGAGATTCTTTTGGAAATTTCATATTCATGGAAATTTGGAGTTGAGGTGGAACATTAAATCACTTTTTTTTTCTTTTTTAACCTAGTGGCTGGTTGTGACGTCACTAGCGAAGTTGACATTTTCTCATTTCATAAAGAATTCTTTGGCATTAAAGATAAGATGAACTTTTATCCGTTTTTCTTTGTCGATCTCTCTCTATCTTTATCTTTCTCTTTCCTCTCTTTTGCCTCTTTTCCTCTCTATTCTCTTTCCTCTCTCTCTTGCCTCTTCTCTTCTCTCCTCTTCTCTTTTCTCTCTCTTCTCTTCTTCTCTTTTATCTCTCTCTTGCCTCTTCTCTTTTTCTCTCCTCTTCTCTTTTCTCTCTCTCTTGCCTCTTCTCTTTTTCTCTCTTCTCTCCTCTCCTCTTTTCTCTCTCTTCTCTTATCTTTTTTCTCTCTCTCCCTCCCCTCCCTCCTTCCTCCCCCCCTCCCTCCTGCCTCCCTATCATTCCCTTCCTCCCTCCCTCCCACCCTCCCTCCCTCTATCCCTCCCTCCCTTCAATCAATTTCCTCTAATCAACCAACCCCCCCAAAAAAGCCCAATCGATCCGCCCTCGAGAGATAACACAACACAACAGTTATATAATTAAGCTTGTTGACAGCATCGGGCTTCCGGAGTGCCGTTACGAGGCCACCTGGGTCGCCCTTACTAGAGCGTGTCAACAAGGTTCTTTTCAATAGACAAAATGGTATTATTATCGACCTTATCGCCAGGCTGCGTCCGGTAAAACATCCGGTGCTGCATGGGTTACAGGGTCTCGGTCTCTCTCTCTTTCTAAAACACTTACAGGACTGGCGTCTTTCTTCATGCTTGTTGTGTGTATGTGTGTGTGTGTCTGTTTCTGTTTCTTTCTGTCTGTCTCTCTGTCTGTCTCTCTTTCTGTTTCTCTCTTTCTCTCTCTCTCTCTCTCTTACTCACTATCTCTGTCTCTCCATCTCTTTCGCTCTCTGTCTCTCTCTGAAGCACTCTCTCTCTCTCTGTCTCTGTCTCTCTCTTTCTTATCCCCCCCCTCTCTCTCTCACTCTCTCTTTCCCCTTCTCCTTATCTCCCCCCCCCCCACTCTCCTTCTCCCCCCTCCCCCCTCCCTCCCACTCTCTTTCTCCCCCCTCCCCCCTCCCTCCCTTTCCCTCTCTCCCTCCCTCCCCCCTCCCTCCTTCCCTCCCTCCCCTCTCTCTCAAAATAACAAAATAAACATATATAAAAAAATGAAGAAAAAAAACAACACTCATAACAAATCATACATAAAAGGAAAGAAAAAAAAACGAACACAAACAACAAATAAAGTAAATAAACAAAAGGACAAAGAAACATGCGTATCATAAACCTGAGTCGTTATAGCCACTGTAAAAGCTTTTAAACAGAATAAGCTTTTGTTATGCATTCGGTAAGGGAGATGATGAAGAAGGAGAAGAAGAAAGGGGAGAAGAGAGAGAAAAAGATAAAGGGGGAGAAAAGAGAGAAAAGGATAAGAGATAGATAAAGAAGGAGAAGAGGGAAAAGAGAGAGAGAAAAAAAGAAGAAGAAAGGGGAGAAGATAGAGAAAATTATAAAGGGGGAGAAAAGAGAGAAAAAAATAAGAGATAGAAAGAGAAGGAGAAGAGGGAAAAGAGAGAGAGAAAAAGAAGAAGAAAGGGGAGAAGATAGAGAAAAAGATACAGTGGGAGAAAAGAGAAAAAAAAAGAGATAGAAAGAGAGGGAGAAGAGGGAAAAGAGAGAGAAAAAGAAGAAGAAAGGGGAGAAGAGAGTGATAATGATACAGAGGGAGAAAAGAGAGAAAAGGATAAGAGATAGATAAATAAGGAGAAGATGGAAAAGAGAGAAAAAGAAGAAGAAAAGGGAG
>NW_028234426.1:5760908-5763408 GCF_977035675.1 Penaeus japonicus | reverse complement strand
CTTAGTAATCAAGCCGATTCTATTTAGGGAAAACCTTATGGAAAACGTAATATTCGCGCCAGTTATTCCGGGTGTGTTTACACGTGTGATGCAATCAAACAGAGGCGTTGCTGCAACACACATATCGTATTAATATCGCATGTTGATAAGACCGAACACAACGTAATGCAACCCGAAGCTTCGAGAAAAAGGGGAAGTGAAGCTTTTGAAGCACACACGTGAATGAACTCAGAGCGCGAGTACTAGAATAAAGGGGATGTATGATTAGTAATACATTTGTTTGTCTGTGTGTAAAATATGTTTGGTGTGTGTGTGTGTGTGTGTGTGCGTGTGTGTGTGTGTGTGTGTGTGTGTGTGTGTTTAAAGAGAGAGAGAGAGAGAGGGGGGGGGGGAGCGAGAGAGAGAGAGAGAGAGAGAGAGAGAGAGAGAGAGAGAGAGAGAGAGAGAGAGAGAGAGAGAGAGAGAGAGAGAGAGAGAGAGAGAGAGAGAGAGAGAGAGAGAGAGAGAGAACAAAAAATCAACACGTTATCGAAACAGCTAGAGGGAGAGAGAGAGAGAGAGAGAGAGAGAGAGAGAGAGAGAGAGAGAGAGAGAGAGAGAGAGAGAGAGAGAGAGAGAGAGAGAGAGAGCGAGAGAGCGAGAGAGCGAGAGAAAGAACAAAAAATCAACACGTTATCAACACAGCTCCTTGATTCAAACCACCACAATCATCGACCTGAACGTATTATATTCTAAAGCAACATGACAAACAACTTTCCCGCAAAGACAGTGTGTTTCCCCTCAACTAAATCCCCAATATCGAATCTATATGTAATTAATGATTCATGCAATACCGGGCGTTTCAGAAAGTACAAAGTATGCCGAGCTATGCCACTGCCATGCCTTACGCCCATCAGTCATTACGTGGGAAGTTCTGTGCGCAGTGGCAATGAATCTTGATTATTATGATAATGTCCCTTTGGTGCGTAATATATTTTTCCCGACATCACACATTGGTATGTCTTTGATGACAGTTTTTCGATGTTTTGTTTCTTTCGTGGTTATTCTCCGTAATGTTCTATCTCTCTATCTTTCAGTTGAATTCTCGCTTTTACTTCAGTTTGTCTTAGTCTGTATCTGTCTCTGACTGTCTGTCTGTATCTCTGTTTCTCTATCTCTTTGTCTCTCTCTCTCTCTCTCTCTTTCTCTGTATGTGTGTGTGTGCGTGTGTGTCTCACTTTCTCTCTCTCTCTCTCTCAATCTTTGTCTCTCTCTCTCTCTCTCTCTCTCTCTCTCTCTCTCTCTCTCTCTCTCTCTCTCTCTCTCTCTCTCTCTCTCTCCCCTCCCCCTCTCTCTTTCTTTCCCTTTCCCTTCCTCTCTCCTTCTCTCTTTCCCTTCCTCTTTCCTTCTCTCTTTCCCTTCCTCTTTCTCTTTTTCTCTCTTTCTCTTTATTTCTCTCTCTCTCTCTCTCATTCATTATTCAGAGGCTTTGGCATGTTATGTGGAACCTGGTTTTATTCTAAAGTTGTTGATATATTGATATTATGTTTAGAAAAGAATGTATATATCTGTCCGTTTATCTGTCTATATATCAATATCTGTCCATGCTTTTATATATATATATATATATATATAGTTTATATATAATATATATATATATATAATATATATATATATACATTATATACATATATATATATATATATATATAATATATATATATATATATATATATATATATTTATATACATATATCCACACACACACAAATACACACACACACACACACACACTTATGTGCGTGTGTATAAAAAAAATATATGTGTATATATACAATATACATATATATATATATACATATCCATATACATGCACATGCAAAAAAAAATATATATATACAGTATATATGCACATATATATATATTCCGTGATAGCACAGCAACCTAAATCTGTTATGATGACACATCACCCATTTAAAACTTCAAGACCAAAAACAATTTCTAACTAAAGGTAACAAATTGAGCATGATAATACGATGATCACCCGCAATTATGCATTCAAAACAATACTGAATAGGCACGATGCATAACTAGCGATAATGATCAGAAAATTGCAACTAACGCACATGCAGAAGCCAAAATGCTTCCTTTTTTTGCGTGTTTTTTCTACATTGTTTTTCTAACGACGGGAAGATTTTTAAAAGATCAAATGTGACGAAGCATAGTTAATAGACGTCACTGCATGCACTCATGGTATAAATAAGATGTGCTTGCACGCATATACACAGAGCAAGAGACCGACAGAGAAAGAGAGACATAGAGAGAGTAAGCGAAACACACAAACAGAGTCAGAGAAAGAAAAGCAAAGAGAGAGAAACCAGCAAAAAGGAAAAACCAAACAAACAAGCACAAAAACCAAGGAAAAGATAGACAAACATACATATACACATCGACACATAATCACACACATCACACACCACATAGAACAGTACCCCATAGTATAAACAAACTCTTAGACCTCC
>NW_028234426.1:5687835-5690335 GCF_977035675.1 Penaeus japonicus | reverse complement strand
ACTTTTAGAGTGTAAGCCATCCATAGCGCATCACAATAAGATTCACTCTAAATCCCATTTTGAAAAGCCATGTACAAATGTCTTCTAAACATTTCATTCCCATTCTAATTAATTGGCATGGATGGTAAGGTTAATCTGTGTTTTTTGATTAAAGGAATCCCAGGTATTTATTGTCAAGCAGCCAGCACCCAAACTTTATAAATCTTTTATCAGTTTTATATAGTACTTGAATGTTTATTTTATTTATTTTAGGATTTCTTTACTAAATGGAGATATTTAAAGTATTTATATTGGAGATCAGTAAAAAAAGATTATACTTGTTGATTTATAAGGATTTTACCTCATAATTATTTTGGCAGTACTTAACCCAAATCCACATGAAACTTAATTTCATTTAATTATCCCACGATCCGTACTAGATGGGAAACAATCTGATGTCAGTCACAGGGCCCTGGCTTCCATGCTCCGTGATCCATGCTCGGCTGTGGCCATCGAATCTCCTCTAAGTATATTCTGGCAAGATTGTACCGGTTCCTCACTTGATAACAAATTGCCGGAGTGGTCTGCAAGCTCTATCTTGCATGAGGAACATGTTATAGGTTTGTTGGCCTTCTGCCAGAGTTCCGATAGATGTGCCGGTGTCTTCTAAACGTATAACGATTTATTGTTTTTCTAGATTTGGGGAATATGTTTTATCAAGGATTGAGAGGGTACAAATTTATGAGACGTTAGCGGTAGAAATATGCCTTTGATGTGACGTGCCTTTATTGTGATTGGGATTACTGGAATTTAAAATTTGAAATATTATATTTTGAATGGAGGTAAATGAGTGTTGATTAGTGTCCTTGTATTATGGATTAGTTAATGATGGCTGATTGTGTAACTGAATTAAGGATGCTACTAATGGTTAAAAATATTACATATCCACTGAGCAATATTCATTACTTCATCTCCTGTATTGCTTCCAGCATGTCCACCTCATCATTCTGCCTCTCTATCACCCTATTTATTCATTCTTTTTTTTTTTTTTTGTCCATATCCTCCTACACATTCTCTCTGCACTGCATGTTTTCTGTGTTACATCAGAGCAAGGTTTCTCAAGACCAAAATTGCACATTCATTGCTGTGCCTATCATGTACATCTGCTCGGAGCGCTTGGTCCAGTGGCGAGTTGTAGATGATTCACAAACTTTCTAGCCCTGAAGGTTTGAGCACCCCCCCCCCCCATTGAGTGGGATTATTGCTTGCCTGAGACAGTGCAAATTGAAAAAAAAAGAAAAAAAAAGAGTGAAATCTCTCAGCAAAGTATAAGACTGAAAGGTTTTAAATGTTAAAGATAGTTGGGAGATACTAATTTGTACATTTCTTATTGTACTTGATTATCTTTTTAATTATTCATGCATTGTTAATTCATGAGGTTTTCTTAATTATTATATTTTATCAGTGACTATAGAGGCTGGATGGATCTTTGCAAAGGCATGTTGTGCTTTAGCAAGATAGAGCAACAGCACAACCATCAATATAATTTAGAGCAAAGCTAATTGTAATCTAAAATGTTAGGCTGAAGTTAATTAAGTTTTGCAACTATCATTAATGGAATATTTTTTTTTGTCTGTAATCATAACCTCTCAGATGTATAATGCTTGTCTCATTGTTCAGGTTATTTATGACAACAATTTAAAGAGAACTTTCAACTTTCTTCATGACCTTTTTACAGTGCAGATTAGTTAGCAAAAAAATCTTTAATCCAGAACTCTGCCAATTATTGATTGATTCTGATGCATTACAATTGGTAATGAAATCAACATATTGTCATGATATTAATTGTGATTACAAAAGCAATTGTAGTGATGAGGGTTATGGTAATGATGATAATGATTATTATGATAAGGATTATTATTATGATAATGATAGTAATCATATTTATTATTATTATTATTATTATTATTATTATTATTATTATTATTATTATTATTATTATCATAAGAAAAACATATTTCTTAAAATTTGCCACAGAAGTATATATTTTTTACTTTACAACAATTGAAAATAAATTATGATGCAGTAAGGTAAAGTCAGCAAATTTTGTTATCATTTGAAACATACAAATTGTACAGGAAAAGACTGATTATTTTCTCAAAATTTAGAACACATCATTCTTTCCTGTTTCTGTGAATTAATCGAGTTAATTATCTTTTTATTGAGGAAAATTTTTATCTAGTCTTTTGTTCATTTGGTGAACTTTATACCATTTATTTATATTTATTTGTGTATGTATTTATTTAAATGATCATTAGATGTATGTTATGGTGACAGGCCATCACATCCCTTGTATTAAACCAATTACAGTCATTATCATTACCTTTGAATAGATGTTTGGCTACATGCCAGACAACAGTAAATCTTTATCCAAAGACCAGCACGCCAATGGATCTGTTTTGTGACAGATAAAGTTGCGTAGTATTCGCCCTTGAAGGCTTATAGTCAGCCTCTGTCAAAC
>NW_028234426.1:5662835-5670335 GCF_977035675.1 Penaeus japonicus | reverse complement strand
AAAGGAAAGCACCAGTCTGTCCTTAAATTTAACACTAATTCCTTGTCCATAGTTAGGCTAGCAAGAAAAGATATTGTCAGCTAAAAGTGAACACTAACAGCCAGTTCATTCTGAAACCACTCATTGACACGGTCTTTTCTTCCCTTGCCCCCTGCAGCTAGCAAGAAGATATTATGTCAGTTGGAAGTGAAAACTATCAACTTGTCTGGAGCGAGGACCCAGGACCTGAGGCTTCGAGGGGGCCACTCATGGGGGGCCGCTGGGGCTGCTCTTCTCCCCTGAGCATGCTGCGGCGGGTGGCCCCCATCATCATTTTGGCTTCACTCCTCGTCTGTCTGTTCCTCTATTACACCTCACCTCTGGGGGCGACGGCTCTGTATGGTAAGTTATGCTCTTGTGAGTGGAGCATATGAGTGTCCTCTTTTCCTAAATGAGTGAGATGAGGCCACTTTCAAGCTCGTCGCCTGTTTGTTTACTTCCCTAAGACACGTTACAGCAGGAATGTGACGGCCCTCAATCGGTAATGTTAGAGTAAAGAAAAAAGAACAGTCATTCTCACTTTTGATGAATGCTCCATAGTCACATTTCCTCTGTTAGTGTTTGACAGTGAAATAATTCCAGCACCATCAGCAGCATCTGAGACCACTGGACTTGATTCCGCCACAACAGAAGTTTACCGCAAACGCCTTCGTTTTCGAGGAACCCAGCGGAGGCTGCCCCAAGCCCTGATCATTGGAGTGCGGAAGTGTGGAACTCGGGCCCTACTGGAGATGCTCAATTTACACCCGTACATCCAAAAGAATGGAGCTGAGATGCACTTCTTCGACGATGACGAGCGCTACGCCAATGGCATTGAGTGGTACCGGAAAAAGATGCCATACTCCTTTGATAATCAAGTAAGCTTGGAATTTTTTTATTCTTATTATTTTATAAAGAATTCCTTTACTAATATAATCTTTTATGCATGTGGGTGACAGGAAATAGAGGGGCAAAGTTGTCAGTTGTGACTAAGTTTGGTCAGCCTGGAATATAGTACATCAATCTACTTTCATGTATGAAATCTACCATGTAATTTGAGTATAATGAGTATAAAGATGTGAAAAATGTCTACCAAACTTTGTTTGGCACTGGAAGCTAAAGGTAATGGCAATTTACTCCAAACCACACTTTAGTGACATCACCCATCTACCTCTAGGTGCCCTGTATATCAACCTAGTATACAGGTCAATAGGCTACATTAATGATGGGAGGAAGTGTTCAGTCCTTAACCCTTTCTGGACGGGTGGTACACTACTGTACCGCTCATTCAAAAGCCCAGTGGCCGGGCGGCACAATATTGTGCCAGCCATTTAATTGATTTAGGCCTAAGCGCTTGAAAGCCCCGGCATTGTGACATTCAAGGCTGGAATGCCCCCGTCATGAGTGGGTTAATTTGAATAGAGATTTTTGTGTGGATTGTGAAAGGAATGAAGTAGAAAATAAGTGTAGATGAAAAATCATTCATAGTTTAATATTCTAAAGATGGCACATAGTTATGAGTAAAAGAATAAGAATCAACAGTTATCATATTAAAGTTATGCACCATCCATTAGATTAGACTTGAGCATGGCAGCATGGATAATATATATAAATATATATATATTTTTTCTTTTCTTTGCTTTTCTTTTCTTCCCCATCAATGTAATTTCTATCCTCATTTTTTACAATCATACTAAAAATAATAGTTATATTGAGTAACTACGATTGAAAGTATCATTGCAGTTACTATAATTACCATAATATAGGGTTTTGTTTAAAATACCAAACATAGATGGTAGCACTTTTTCCTGGCATTAGCATTAAAAAAAACCTAGAATGGTACTTATCTACTAAGCACCAACTTGAGAGAGCGATAAACAGCAACATGCTGACCTCCAACTCTAAAGTACTGGTGGTGCAGGATGGGGGAGGCAGAAGAGAAGAGGAAGATGAACTAGACTATGTGCAGTGGGTGTATACAGTGACCCTGTGCCAGTATGGCTGGTTTGTGCTGTGGCACTTGCAGCCATAAGCACAGGTCACCTTCCTCCTCTCCATTTTTTCATGCTTTTTTTTTTTTTTCGAATGGTCATTTCTGAGTTTGGTGATTTCAATACTGGAAATACACGTATGCATTGACACCCGTCTTTTAGGCCTAATCGGTGCCGACATGTATGTCATGACACCCGTACGTAATGGGCTAAGAGAATAATTGACTTGTGTAAGAACGACAAGAGAATAATGTTCAAGGGATAGGGAAAGTAAAAGAAAGTGAAAGTTGAGTGTTCTGCAATAATTGAACTTCTGATATAGATATAAATTATGTTAGTATCAGTTGAAAATTTCAGATAATTCACAGGTTGTCTTGGGGACTCAGATGATGATAAATATGTTTTATGTTGCCATTATTACATGTGTGCTTGTAAGATAGGCATTGACAACCTAGTTTTTTGGTGCATCCTGAAATGTTGGTATAAAAGAATAGTGATAAAAGAGAATATCAGAGGTTTGATTGGAGTTATCATGGACACACTTGACTGTGTTCTTGGAAGGTAGCAAAAAAATGCAGGATGTTTTTTTGGACAAGATCAATTTGATGGATCTTTTTGTGAAGTACAGGTTTAGAGTTGTATTAGAGTGTTATATTCAATTTTAGTATATGTAATAGGGAGTTTGGTCAAGATCGGGACAGGGAAAATCATTTGTTATCTTTCAGCCAGATATTGGGCTATCAGAGTATGAGGTCATTACATTACAAGTGGCTGCAGCTTAGATGCTAAATGTCACTGTTGAATTAGGTTTATCGTCAAAGGGATGGTCTAAGTATTAATACTGACAGTCCTCTAGTTGTTTTCGTGCACTAAAAAAAAAGTATTTTGGTGATGATGATGATAGTAGTGGGATTGATGGTGGTGATGATGATGATTATAGTACAATTATTGTCATTACTACAGCTAGTAATGATATGGTGAAAATGTTGATGGATAGGATAATACTATTCACTGCTATCAATTGTAACATTATTGTTAATTCTGCAAGTAATTATTATGAATAAGATACTAATCACTTGGTAGGAAATGATATGATAGTGTTGATAAAAAGGATGATCATGATAGGAATGTTATTTTTATGAGAATGTTGATTTAGCTGAATGCATAAAGTAACTGTGATATGTATAATGAATTCCCCCAACCACTGCTGAGACACTGAAACAAAAATGTCATATGTGATATTCACATATTCAGATATTATTGCACAAGTGACATTTAACCCTATGACGATGGTGCGACACACTTGTGTGACACAGCCAAACTCCTGATGCCGGGGCGTCATGCCAGTGTGACGATTTCAATGCAATATTGCAATCGCCCAGCATAGGGGTCTTCGCGTAGCGAGTGCCCCGTCGGGAAAGGGTTAAGCATCTTTTGGAAGAAGAGTTTATTTTGTTTATATACGTAAACACATGGACTTTGAGGGGTTTCTATCTTAGCTCTTTGCGAGGCACTTACATTTGTCATATCACAGGCTCTATCAGTGCTACAGCTGACTAAAATTGTAGTATAGGGACCATATCAACTCATTATTTTCTTTACACTCATTGTGGTAGAAGTATTGCTGTTTTATGGGAAGACAAAAAGCAACTTTATTTTTACATATTCATGTATTATCATGAGTGAATATGAAATAAATAACCCTCAACAATGAAGATAACATGAAGAGGTAGGGAAGAGTAAGAAAACCTGTGCTTATGACTGTGAGTGCCACAGTAAAAGGCATCCCTACTGGCACAGGGGTGCACTGTAGACACTGGATGTGGTTTGAGTCGCCTTCCTCTTCTCGTTCTGCCTGCACAATCTTCCTCGGCAGTACATTCGAGTAAGAGATCGGCAACTTGCTGTGTGCCATCGCTCTATAAAGATAGTGCTTGCTAGGGACTGTGTATTGGTGCCATTCAAGGCTCTCTCCTGCTGGTGGTTGAAGAAAGTGGTGCCATCAAGGTTGTGGATGATAGGTGAAAACCATTTTGCTCAATATTACAGCAATTATAGTGATTATGACTGTAATTGTCATCATCATTCACTCATTACTCATAGCACAATAAAAAAAACACATTGATCCAAAATTCCCCGAATGTCATGTACGTCATGACGCCCATCACCAAGCCAGAGCTGTGTCATGTATGTCATGACGCCCATCAGTAATGGGTTAAAGAAAATGTTTAGCTAACTTTGTATATCCTTGTATTTGATAGTGGTCTTACACTGGATGTACAGCATATATTCCTCCCGTATAGAACCTAACCTACAGATATAAGCTATCTAAATATTGCCATAACATTACAAAACAAAAAAGTGGAAATAATTTCCAGTACTCAAATGTATAAATAGGCAGCAGTTGGGTGGTAAAACAGTTATGGGGTGAAGCACAAATCCCCTTTGTGCATGTCTGCTTGCATGGGTGCATACTTATCAGTTCAGGCAATGATAAGATAGTCGTCACTAACAAAGGAAAGTGACAGAATGCACTGAATAGATACAAACTGATAACTAAGTTCTTTGTGCAATCATACAACTTGGATAAAGTATTGGTATAACTATATATCCAACATACAAGTAGATTAAATTACAACCACATTATGATTATCATTATCATTATCATTACTATTTTTATTATAGTTATGTTGATTTTTTGTTTTTGTTATTGCCATTATTATTACTGCTACCATTACTGTTACTATTATTGTTATTATTATTATAATAGTTATTGTATTATTACCATTATTAACCCATTGATAGTGGATGGCATAATTTGCTGTCAAGGCAGCATCGATCGTGAACGCGGATGGCACCATGCCATACAACATAAACCCGCCACATGACAGTATACATAATTTATTAAAACCGCAACCACTGGGTTAACCCAACACCTTGTACCTTGCAGATCACAATGGAGAAGACGCCATCCTACTTCATCTCCCGAGAGGCGCCTGCCAGAATCCACGCCATGAACACCTCCACCCGGCTCCTACTCATCGTCAGGGAGCCAGCCGACCGCGTGCTCTCCGACTACACCCAGATTATGGAGTCCAAGCTGCGGAAGGGGATCCAGATCGCGCCTTTCCACGAGAAGATCCTGACGCCCGACGGGGAGATTGACGAGACGTGAGTTGGGGTTTGGGGATTTTTGGCTTAGTTTGGGGTTTTTGTTGATAAGGATGTTGATGTTGATATTGATTTTGAATGTTTTTGTTTTTGTATTATCATCACGATCAGCCTTATTCATGTTATTAGTATGACTTTTTTCTTCTACTTCATCTCATTATACTGAGGATGATGATAGAAGTGATGAATGATAAGTATGTTTGTTTGTGTATTTGTTTGTTTCTTCCTCTTCATATCTTTGTCTTGTTGTTCTACTTCTTCCTTACTGAGGAAAATTTATTTTCAATGTAATTTTTTGAACAGAAACTTTTTTTTTTCCACCAGTCAAATATAAAATCATATTAGGGGGATGAAAGAGAGCTCTTGATCTGTTTTATTATCATCCTAAAAATAAATTCAGGTCTATAAGGGTTAATTGCGATAATTATTACGAGACGATTTGGTAAAATGAGGCAGAACCATAATGAGCATTTTGATTAACAAGATTGCAAAGTGGAATAATAAGGCTTGCCCTTTGTAATTATTTATTCTCATTTATTACTTTGGTTTGGAACTTTACTATTACTAACGTTTAAGTTTTATTTATCACCAGCTAAAGAAGCATTGGTGCATTAGTTATAAGAAAATCTACCATGAATTATAATTGGGATATGTAATATATGTTTCCCTTTGGGTCTTTGTATTATCCCATTACGAATGAGGGATATATTTGCTTGTCCAATCTCCAGGATGGGTTTTAGTTCACTGAACATACCTTGCCATTTTTGTTTTTTGATTTTTGCGTGTTTTATTATATTGAGAGACTTGTATGCGTGATATCACATGCTCTATCAATGCTGCAGTTGAATAAAATTGTATTATAGGGTCCATATCAGCTCATTATTTCCCTTATACTCAGTGTGATAGAAATATTGCTGTTTTATAGGAGTCAGAAAGCAACTTTATTTTTTCATATTCATGTACTGTTATAAACGAATACGAAGCATATAAACATCCACATTGAAGATAGTATGAAGAGGTAGGGAAGAAGAAGGAAACCTGTGCTTATGATTGTGAATGGCCATAATAAAAGGCATCCCTACTGGCACAGGGGCCTGTGCATCCTTCATCGGCGGTACTTTAGAGCAAGAAGTCGGTAACTTGCTGTGTGCCATCGTTCCACAAAGATAGTGCTTGCTAGAGACCATGGATGGCTGCCATTCAAAGCTGTCTCTCCTGCTTGGTGCTAGAAGAAAGTTGTGTCATCAAGGTTTTGGAAGTTAGGTTTGCTAAATTTTATGGAAATTATAGTAGTTATGGCTGCAATAAATAAGGATAGGCCAGATTTGCGGAGCAGTTGCTACGCCGGGCTTGTATGCAGTGACGCGAGCCCGCCTGTGCCAGCGTGTGCTGACTCGCGAGAGAATTTGCCGAGTGTTGACTTGATCTGAGCTTGGTCCTTACCCAACGCAGTGCCCAGCTACGTCAGTAACCGCTCACGAGCTTGGGTGGGGCTCGATCTTCCGACCACGGGGATGTGAAGTCGACACGCTACCAATGAGCTAACCAGACGGCTATGACTGCAATTGTCACCATCACTCACTCCTTATTCATAGCACATTAAAATAGCACAGTGATAAAAAAATCCACGAATGTCATGTGTGTCATGTTGCCTGTCATCAGGCCCCTGTATCATGTGTCATGACACCTCTACTCAAAGGGTTGACAGCTGTTTGAAGCTTTTAGAGCAGGTAAATTTTTATCTATTTTGGGTCAATCAAATTTTACCAGTGCAGATTTTGTTAATGTATAACCCCCCCCCACCCCCCCCCACCCCACCCCACCCCACCCCACCCCACCCCACCCCCGAACCAGAGTTGAACCTCTGTGGTCCTCAAGTATGAGCTGGAGAGTGCAGTGCTAAACCAACTAGACCGCCTTATTACTTTATTTTCAGCGAATATCAAGTGATTAATGAAAATCTATTGATACTTATCTTAATTTTTAAATTTTCATTCCTTTTTTTTTTTTTTTCCTTTTAGGTACAAGGCCATCAAAATCAGTCAATATGCAATACATGTCTTGCGGTGGCTGAACGTTTTCCCCCGAGATCAGATACACATCGTAGACGGCGATAAATTAATAGCAGATCCCTTTGCGGAGATAGATAAGGTAAGTGTCAGTCATTCTTGATAGTAAGGCAACCTATATCAAATGCCTCTTAATGATACTAACACATGGAGATCAGAATTACAGACATTTATGATCACCCTTTTCATTCTTTGTGCTTATCCTCTCAATTTTTCTTTCTTTTTTTTTTTTCTTCTTCTGATTCATAGAA
>NW_028234426.1:5652835-5657835 GCF_977035675.1 Penaeus japonicus | reverse complement strand
TTTGCATGCTGAAGGCCCTAAGGATATCCTTGGAAACTACTCCAAAATGTATCTTTGCAAAATGAAAGGAAATAGAGGCTGATATTGTGATATTTTAATTTATGGGAGCACTATATTACAAATAAAGTATATGTCAAACATCTGTGGTGAAAATTAATGTTTCATAAGAAATAACTGTGCTCATGTAGGAATCTACAGTATGTGTCATTGGATGTGGATTAACCCATTTATGGTAGGGCGTAATTTGCCTAATTTTGCTATTGCCTGCTTTATAGCAGACAGGAGTGAAGCCTCATTGAACCTTTTTTGATGAAGTTAAGAAAAACGTGTATATACAAACATAATTATGTACAATTTTTATAAAAGGCAAGACTTCATGACAAGATACATCTTTCGTGTCTGGAAATATTCCATTAATGTGATATCAGGTCATCCATTGTGAATGGCTTAAAAGAAATCATCACAGAATAGGAGATGGTATTCAGCTTACTAATAGAAAGGCAGAAAAACTTCTTTTTTTTTTCCCCCCACATGATGTTTGATACATTTAGCTTATGCTGTCCCTTACTTGCAGGTACAACGGTTCCTGAGGCTTCCTCTCCACATCACGGCGGAGAATTTTTACTTCAATGAAACAAAGGGCTTTTACTGCATGCGTAACGAGACCTTTCAGAAGTGTTTGGCCGACTCGAAAGGGAGGAGTCATCCCTTCGTTGATCCGGTTCTTATGTCCAAGCTACGCAAGTTCTTCGCTCCTTTCAACGAGCAATTTTATGAAATGGTTGGACAGAACTTCAGCTGGCCTACCTTGTAATCTCGCTTCGTAAAAGGGGAAACCAGTGAAGCAATTGGCAAATGTTGTTCATGAATACTCGAGCAGCTTCAGGTGCATATGTACAATTATAGGGTAGTTCATTTAGTTACTTATGACGGTATAATGGTATGGGACTGTTGATATAGTTTATTTTTTATTCATCTGGGCATGAATGCTTCAATAATGATGAGTGTTTGTTTTATATAAAGGAAAATATTTTCCTAACAAATGTGTAGATGTGTTTGCAAGACAAAAAATGAACAAACTAAAAAAAAAAAAAAAAAAAAAAAAAAAAAAGCTAGATGAAAGTTACAATATGTTGCTCTATAGTGCTCTGAGCCTTAGAAGATTATTTTTATCATGGTAATTAGCTCTTACAAAGAGAAGATAGGTTTCTTTCTTGTCTTCACAGGGTTCATAATATGGCTGCTGTAAATTCTATAGACTGGATCATTCAGTCTTCAGATGTAGGTGAAAGGTGAAGTTACGAGCTTTTGGGGAGTTTCGGATGCGTTGGAAAGTTCCAAAGCTCATTCCTAAGCTTTACTGGTTGCTTTATTTATATTTAAATGTAAACCCTCAGGAAGCAAGCATTTATGAAGGTGACGGAATGGTCCTGATCCCGAGAACTGATCACTCCGAGCAAGTTCAGTCCAAGCTCAAAGGGAGAAAAGAGAAGCGAAGGAGAAGAAAATACGAATAGAAGCTTAAGAAGAAAAAAAAAAAAAAACGAGGAAGAAAGAAAGCTCTAGTCTGTTCTCAAAATTTCCTAATTGCCATTTTAGCTGAGCCAAAACACGGCCCGGCTCAAGTCGTGGGAGATGTTGTTTTTGTCACTGTTATAGCCTTCTCTTCAGGGACATATGATGAGAGTCCGTCTTGACGAAGTCCAGCAATAAGTGGAAGGGAAGCCTAGGAGTCAGAGAAAAATTAAAGGCTTCCATTTCGCGACCGCGTTCGAAGTCTCAAATCATTCCCTCACCGCTCTTTTTGATAGTCGGAAGAAACCAAACGTGAAATACAAATGTGCACATGTTAAAATAAGAGAAAAGGGGTAAAACCGAACAAATCTTCGAAGCAGATGCGAACCTCATCACATGTCCGTGTACAAGTGGCACTTAGCAACGAGTCTGTCCAGTTCTGCACTTAGCGTGAGGGGGCCTTTACCACCCCTCCCGCCTCTATTTGCACTAATGTTGATGTAATGTTAGGAGGTATTCTTTGGCTTTGTGGTTGCCTGCTATCATCCAGGTATCATATTTTGCTCATTTTTGTTAAAGGGAGACCAGTTTCTTCAATTACATTATGCATGTGTACACCTTTTTTTCTCTCTCGTCTTCTTCTTCTGAATGAATGAATGAAGGTTTGTCTGTCAGTTGCAATAAGATTAAAAAATATTTAGCTCTGCTAAACACATTGGGGGAGAGGGGGGGTTATAAACACCATGGGAAATAAATCATTATTTGTCTTAACCATTTTGCTGACTCTATTCTAGAGAAATAAGTTCATGAATTAGGTTTTGCATGTGATGAAATGCCTTCTAGGTTGTCTTTCTTTATATTGTGATTTAACTTTAGATATAAAGACATGACATTTCAGTAATTTTTTTTCTTTTTTTTTCTCTTTTTACATATCATTTGCAATGATTGGTATTCAGAATAAGAATAACTTCTGATATGGACTTACTGATTTGGTCTCTAAAGGCTTGACTTTAGGACCCTTTTTGAAAACATTTGAAGTTGCCATTAGGTTGTAGATGTCATTTTACTTGGCATTTCTTGCTGTGAATGAAGGTTTGTCTCTCAGTTTTATGAGTCACAAAAATTTAAAGTGTAGATTGTTTCATAAGGTGTCTATGGATTTTTGATCCTGTGCAGCGAAATTGTGCAGCTATGGAGATAGTCAAGTGTTTATTTGTTCATAGCATGATGACTATCTCGAGGGAGACAGGGATTTGGTCAGTGTGTGGGAGGGGGCTGTGTGCATGTGTGAGTATTGTGAGAGAGAAAGCATACATGTGGGCTTATGTTGGCAGGTTTTGGGATAGGATAACCTTACAGATGTCTTACCAATGGGATCATTTTCAAATATATTCCTTAGTGAAAATAGACACAAAAATACTAATAGAAATGCTTTTTGTAAAAAGGGAAAGAAATATAATCTTTGTTGGTGCTGATTCTCCAAGTCTCCTTAATACATGCATAATGTAATTGACCTTTAAGAGAATATTAAGTAATTTTCATGGAATTTACTATGTCTCTTCCTTCTTCTCATACATATGTGTGTGTATGTGGCTCATAGATGCAGAAGTCTAGTATACATGCATTAATCTGTTCACTTTGTCTCTATTAAGCAATTGCTCTTTGTATATTGTTAAAGAGCATTTTGGGAGATGTTCTAATTGTATAGTTTCATTTATTCCATTGGTCTCTTCTTGACAAACATTCCATTGACAGCAAAATATCAAACCATGAAGCACATTTGATGTTCTCTGTAGAGAATTATTTTTTTCATATTGAAAAAAAAGACAAAAAAAAAATGTAGAATAAATATTGATGTTGCATATGGTAATGGATATTTAATACATTTAACTTCAGTTTTATGAAGGTTACTTGTTTTTTAATATATTTTATTTGGTAAATGAAATATGTAAAATATAGGTAGTTTGCATACTTTCATAACTTTGATTTCAATTATACAATCGCGGGGAAGCTTCCAAGTAATTTTGAACCAAAGCCATGGCAGAATTAATCTCAATACCAGTCTGTAAAAGGTGTCATGTAGAATCCTCTTTCTTTTTATTTCCCCCCCCTTTTTTTCAATGTTAATGCAGTGTACATCTACTGTATTGTTGTTACTCTGTTGTTACAAGTGGTTCCTAGGAATGTCAAACGAGGACGACAATGACAAAGAATTATCGTCCTCAGATTTGTACCTTCCACACCCGCTCAACCCCAGACAAAGCTTGAACCGTGCGGGGTCCGAAGCACCAAAAAAAAAATTCAATAGCACTTGGATGACTGATTCGTTAACTGTGGTTAGATTTTCAGTGGTATATGTATGGTTGAATATCTCAAGTGTGGCTTTAGGAGTTTTTGGTGTTCCTTTTTGTATGGCGTATATACCATTGCAGATGTTTTTGCACATCTTTGAGTCGCTGGAAGTAGCCGGTATCTCTTCCTCTTCCCTAAGAAACCTGTTCACAAGACAGTCATAAGACACTACTTTGTCTATTGACGAAAAGATGTTGAATTAAAGAATCACCTCAGATGGGTGCCAAAAATACATTTGCGTTTTTTGTAAATAAACTCAGGACTCGATATGTCTGCAGTTAAAATTATCACTTTATATGTAATAGATTATTTAAAAGAAACCATTTAAATAATGCTGTACGAAGAGCAGAACCTGCTGTAGGTGTATTAATTGACTTAATCTGTTTATATTTTTAATGTATTTTGCAATATTGTTATCCCTTAATTTGCATTTGAATTTGATTTATTTATTTATTTTTTTTTTTCTTTTATACACAAGGGGTTTTGAGTACGAGTGGACTATGGTTAATTGAAAGATCCTTATGAATTTATATTTCCCATGCAATATAGACAACCACTTTTTATTTTTATTTTTTGGAATAATGAAGGCAGTAACTTCTTGTTTAGCCAAAGGAAATTGGTATAAAAAATGTTGGAATTATTAATCTTCTTTGTATATAATTAGAGTTATAATGTCAACTTCTGTTTCAATTTTTATTTTTATTTTATGGACCATTTTAAAACCAAGTTAGAGAATGAGAGACAAACAAATTTGGATTTCAAGATTTTATTAAGTATTTGTTAACATTTTTTTAATATATAGTACCTCTCTATGATGTACATCATCACAGAAAAGTCTGTACTTACTTTGGTTGTATTTGAATTCCCCCCCACTCACCGAAAATCAAGATTCAGGTGGAAATTATTCCCGTAATATCCTCCCATCAATTTCCCCTGATATGCCCTTGTAATATTCCCAGAAAACACTTGGAAATCGGTCAACTTATACCTTTCTTTGCAGTCATCTGAGTAATGTGTATAACAGTACGCTGAGGAAGGTTAGGTCATTAGTATATTTTTTTGACTCGAGCTTTCTTATAGGCACACCTCCTGGCAACATTGAGTTCTAAAACTGCTTGATATACTCAGTAAAT
>NW_028234426.1:5637051-5640235 GCF_977035675.1 Penaeus japonicus | reverse complement strand
TATTATCATCATTATCATTACTATCCTTATAATTTTCATTATTAAGATTGCTATTGTCATTGTTAGCATTATTGTTATTGCTATTATCATCATCATCATCATTATCATTAATGTTGTTATTTTCATTGTTATTATTATTGGCATTGTTATCATCATTATTATTATTAATAATATCATTATTACCATTTACATCATTTTCATTATCATCTTTGATATCATTATCATTAGTGTCCTTATCATCATCATCATTATTATCATTACAATAATTTTCAATATCAATAGCAACACCATAATCAAATTCATCAAAATCATCATCATCATAACTATAACTATATCTCTATTTACGAATGTTTATGTAAATGTGTGTCCTTGTCCCCTTGTTGGTCTGAACATGTATGGGTGTTTGTTTCGCATTAAGGTCATTCACCTTTGACCTATGATGACATTCTCTTCCCCTCTCTACACCCTCATTTGCCTCCCACCCCCCTCCGTCCCCTGCCCTTTACTCCAGTCCCCCCTCCCCCCATCCTCTCCCTGTCCACGTGTCCTCCCCGTTTTTTGTTCCATTCCCCTCCCCCCACCCTCACCCCCTCTTTTCAACCTGTTCATGTATCCCCCCCTAACCTCCCCTCTCCTCCCTGATCTTACTCCCCCCCCCCCATCCCATTTTTTTTTTTTAATCTGCCCACGTGCCCCCTCCCCTCCACTCCCTTCCCCACCCCTCCTTGTCAACTTGATCACGTGCCCCCTCCCCTCCTCTCCCCCTACTTTTCAACCTGCCCACGTACCCCCCTCCCTCCTCCCCTCTCCTCCCCAATCCTACCTCCCCTTGTCAACCTGGTCACGTGCCCCCTTCTCCCCTTCTCCCCTCCTCCCTCCTGTTCCCTCCCTCCCCCTCCCTCCGTACATGCCCCTCCTTCGACCCCCAATACTTCACCACACCTAAGACACTTCCGATCCTTGTGTGAAGGTATAGGAAGGAGGGGTGGGGGGTGGGGGTGGGGTGGGGGGAGGGACGGGGGGAGGGACGGGGGTAAGAGGGAGGGTCAAGGGGAGGGAGGGAAGTGGAGGGAAGGGAGTGATGAGGGTAAGAGGGAGGAGTAGGAAGATGAGGGAAGGGTTGGGAGGGAGGGGTAGGAAGAGGAGGGAAGGGTAGGGAGGGAGGGTTAGGAAGAGGAGGGAAGGGTAGGGAAGGAGGGGTAGGAAGAGGAGGGAAGAGTAGGGAGGGAGGGGTTGGAAGAGGAAGGAAGGGTAGGGAGGGAGGGAGTGGAGTGACGGTGGTAAGAGGGAAGGGCAGGATGAAGGAGGGAAAGGGAGAGAGGAGCAAAAAGAGAAGAGAAGGGAAGGAAAGGGAGGGGGAATGACGCAGGTAAAAGGGAGGGGAAGACGAAGGTGTGTGTGTGGGGGGGGTGGGGGGGAGGGGGAGAAGAAGCTCTACTTTAATTACGGGAAATGCAGGTGTGGCCCTCTTAGTATTTCCAGCCCCCCCCTCCTTCCCCCCCACGCGCTACTATGACGTCCGCACCGGTTCTCGCGCCCTTGGACAGGATGTGCCACAAAAAGAATGAACAAAAACAAATATATGCTACGTGTTTTCTGTGTAAGGTTGTTGCTTAAAGCTTTGTGTTGTGAAACGGTCTTCACACGATATTTTTCTAATTTTTTTACATTTTTCTTCTTAAGTTGATGTTTTTTTTTCTTCTTTTTTTACTCTTTCTTGACTCATCTATCTCTCTTTATGTGCGTCTGTTTCTCTCTCTCTCTCTCTCTCTCTCTCTCTCTCTCTCTCTCTCTCTCTCTCTCTCTCTCTCTCTCTCTCTCTCTCTCTCTCTCTCTCTCATCCTTCACTCCCAACCCCCGCCCAACCCCAACCCACACCCCCACCCAAACCCCTCCACAACCCCAACCCCATACCTTCCCTCCCTCTCCAACTCAAACTAACTCCCTCCCCCTCCTCCCTTCCCCCCTTCCCCCCTTCCCCCCCTTATGAATATCCGAATACCTCCCTCTCTCGCGGACGCCATGATCGACAGTACAATAAAATACGTTAAAGAATCATCCCGAACCGAAATGCCGCAAAGGAAGCGAAAGATAGATAGGTAGAGGGAGAGGGAGGGAGGGGGAGAGGGAGAGGGAGGGGGGAAGATGGAGGGGGGAAAGGGTAGGGTGAGGGTGAGGGGGAGAGGGAGGGGGGGAGATGGAGGGGGAAGGGGTAGGGGGAGGGAGAGGGGTAGGGGGAGGGGGAGGGGGAGGGGGAGGGGGTAGAGAGAGGGAGGGTGAGGGTGAGGGTGAGGGTGAGGGTGAGGGTGAGGGTGAGGGGGTGAGGGAGAGGGAGGGAGAGGGAGAGGGAGGGAGGGAGAGGGTGAGGGTGAGGGTGAGGGTGAGGGTGAGGGTGAGGGTGAGGGTGAGGGTGAGGGGGGGAGGGAGAGGGGAGGGGAGGGAGGGGGAGGGGAGGGGGGAGGGGTGAGGGTGAGGGTGAGGGGTGGAGAGAGGGTGAGGAGGGGTGAGGGGAGGGTGAGGGAGAGGAGAGGGAGGGTGAGGGAAAGGGAGGAGGGTGAGGGTGAGGGTGAGGGTGTGGGTGAGGGGTGAGGGTGAGGGTGAGGGTGAGGGTGAGGGTGAGGGTGAGGGTGAGGGTGAGGGTGAGGGTGAGGGTGAGGGGTGAGGGAGAGGGAGAGGGAGGGAGGGAGATGGAGGGGGAAGGGGTAGGGAGAGGGAGGGGGAGGGAGTGAGGGAGGGAGAGGGAGAGGGAGAGGGAGAGGGAGAGGGAGAGGGTGAGGGTGAGGGTGAGGGTGAGGGTGAGGGTGAGGGTGAGGGTGAGGGTAAGGGTAAGGGTGAGGGTGAGGGTGAGGGGGAGGGAGAGGGGGAGGGGGAGGGGGAGGGGGGAGGAGGAGGGGAGGGGAGGGGGAGGGGGAGGGTGAAGGAGGGGGAAGGGGGAGGCAGAAAGAGAGGGAGAGGGAAGGGGTAGGGAGAAGGAATTGGAGAGGAGGGAGGAGAGAGGTGGGGGGAGAGAAGGAGAGGAGAGGAGAGAGAGAGAGAGAGAAGAGAAGAAAAGAGAGAGAGAGAGAGAGAGAGAGAGAGAGAGAGAGAGAGAGAGAGAGAGAGAGAGAGAGAGAGAGAGAGAGAGAGAGAGAGAGAGAGAGAGAGAGAGAGAGAGAAGAGGAGAAAGAAAGAGAAACAGAGACAA
>NW_028234426.1:5617051-5619551 GCF_977035675.1 Penaeus japonicus | reverse complement strand
ATCTACGTACTGCTATTACAACGCACAACCAACACTCTACACTAATATTCAACTATTTTCCTCAATCGCCTCTACGTCATCATTCAATTCACGTTGCTACTTGCAAGTCGAATTGACTAAGATTATGTGTACGTTGCCACCCTTGTCTGTCGTGACTGTTTTGTACGTGTAGATATGCTAGCTAGCAAGTGTAATGTCTTTGTGAAAAAAAGTGAAACAGACCATTTACGTTCTTTTTATTGCATCCATATAACTGCAGGGGTTTAATTGAGAATGTGCTATCAACATACACAACAATGATGTTTTTTTTATCAGGTTCTTCAAAATGGCGCTTTATCAAGAGATGGCTTCCTATAGTTTTTGTATATGTTTGTATCTATGGAATGGATTTTTTTCTTCTTCTTTGTTTATAATGATTTCCCTATCCTTTGTCAGGTTTTAGAGAGTTATTTCTTGTTATTATGAAAATTAAACACGCACACACGCACGCACACGCACACGCGCGCGCACACACACATACACACACACACACACACAAACAAACAAACACACACACAACCTGTTTTATATCTGTTTTATATATCTACATATTTATTCATCTATCTGTTATATTTATCTATTTATTGTATATTTTCTATGTATCTCGTGTTTTGTCTTTCATCTTTTCTCATAACCTCATATTCTTTTCTCGTGTTCACTCACCATCTTAGCTTCAGTCAGATAATTCCACTTCTAGAAGACATCATTAAGATATAATTACATATCATTCTAGTACCAAGACGTATGAGGGTGAAAATGTATACTTGTTGTACCATATTTCTCTTGATGCCTTAATTAGTGTCTTTCTTATAAAATAACTTTATTTATTTTTTAAAACCAATGATTGTTCTCGTCTTGCCGTCAGTTATTCATAGGACTTTATAAATTCAGTTTATGATATGATTTTTAATTAATATTAGTCATTGCATCGTCGAAAATATACGCCAATAACAGTTGGTTCTTTCACTTTTGTTTTCATTAATTTATCAAAAATTATAGATATGTAGATTAACCGCTTCGTCTACAGCAACTGAATGTCTGTTATAGGTGCCAAAAAAATAACTATTTCAGTTTTAGTACAGAACCTCTAAAATGAAGGACTATGATAAGACCTCTAAAATAAAGCAAAAAAAGAACTAATTCAATGTTAAAAACGTACCCCTGAATCAGTTTCAAAATAGAACCTCTACCCCTTCCTAAAAAAAAGAATCCTTAATTGAATATCTAACTAGAACCTTTAGAATCACAAAACCAATTGATAACAACCTCATTTTCTAAACAAAACCTTAGAGAAAGGAACACATCCGCATCAAAACAGAACCTCTAAATATATAAATAAATGAACAAATAAGATACTGCATCATAATTAAACTTCAAAACAAAATCCCTGAACGACCACCCATATCACAGCAACAGAAAAAAAAAGAAAGAAAGAAAAAAAACAAAAACTTCAACCACCGTGAAGAGATTTTCGAAATAATCGTAGGCGGGTGTGTGTCATCCCATTTTAACTCAGAGATCGTGGTAGCCCCTTGCACGACCACCATTTGAAGACATGGTTGTTATGTGTGTGTTCTCGGAGGTCGGTGTAAAGAGGTTGTTCGTGCCGGAGAGTGAGTTATTTGGCCCTTTTTTCTCTCTCTCTCTCTGTCTGTCTGTCTGTCTCTCTCTCTCTGTCTCTCTCTCTGTCTCTCTCTCTCTCTCTCTCTTTCTCTCTCTCTCTCTCTGTTTCTCTCTCTCTCTTCTCTTTCTCTCTCTCTCTTTCTTCCTCTCTCTCTCTCTTTCTTCCTCTCTCTCTCTCTTTCTTCCTCTCTCCCTCCCTCCCTCTCTCTTTCTATCTAGCATACGTAATACTACTCTTCAGCCTCATCTAGAAAGACACACGTAAAAGACTAGAATAAAAACAAAAAATATTTAGAAATAATTTTTTATCGGGGAAAGAAAACGCCGTTACCCCCTTACAAAAAAAGAAAAAAAAAGAAAATATAATAATGATAGTAATAGTGTTTACAAAAAACTGGTCTTTAGGAATGCTAGATTAATGTTATGCTTTGTAGGATGTGGGGATTAATGTTCAGATGTCAGGTAGTGATGTAACTTTGCTTATAGGAGCGTGTTATAAATCTTTATTTAAATGTTTATCAGAAAACGTAATCTCGTTCTTTGAGGAGCGTGGTAGGACTATCCACATATTTCTATTTTTGTTATTATTTTTATTTTTCCTTTTTTTAGGGGATGGTATTAATGGATCATATTTTTAGGAGCGTGGTATCGCCCCTCCCCCTTTTTAAAGGGATGGTACGCTTTATAATGTGTTTTAGGAGCGTGATATCATAGTTTTCCTCGTGTTAGAAACGTGGTGTTATTTTTAATCCTTTTTTCACTTTTGATTTTGCATAACGTGATATCAACGTAATATATATATTTTTTTCATTTATCTTTTTTTTTTAGGAGTGTGATA
>NW_028234426.1:5589551-5597051 GCF_977035675.1 Penaeus japonicus | reverse complement strand
AAGAAATAGAGATGATGATGATGATGATGATGATGGTGATGGTGATGATGATGAGGAGGAGGAGGAGAAAAAATAGGAGAGGAGAAAGAATTAGAGATGTTGATGATGAGGAGGAAGAGAAGTAAAAGATAAATAGGAAAAAGAAAAAGATCATAATGGAGAAGAAAATGAAGAGGAAGAGAAAGAAGAAGAAGAATATGAAGAGAAGAGGAAAAAAGAAGAAGAGGGAGGGGTAGGGGAAGAAGAAAAAAAGAAGAAGAAGAAAAGGAAGAAAGAGAGATAGAGATAGATAGATAGACAGAGAGAGAGAGAGAGAGAGAGAGAGAAAGAGAGAGAGAGAGAGAGAGAGAGAGAGAGAGAGAGAGAGAGAGAGAGAGAGAGAGAGAGAGAGAGAGAGAGATAGATAGATAGAAAAATAGATAGAGAGATAGAGAGAGAAAAATCAAGAGAAGAAGAAAAAAAAAAAAAAAAACACAGAAGAAAACAGATCGAAAGAAAGCGAGAAATCAAGAGATAGAAAAAAACAACAACCAAAAACCAAACAAAAACAAAAGAAGAGCGAGAGGGACGAGGCGGAGGCTGACCGACCGTGCCCGAAATACCAGAGGAAGTTTGACCGTCCTCCGCCTCACCAACCTTGGCTGAGCCGATACCGATCTCGGGGACACAGAACCTCTCCTTGGGGTTATGAGGGTTCGGTTATCGGGGGCATTATTCGGGGCATCTAGGAGGTTGTCTCGATGTTTCTCTGTCTCTCTTTCACTCTCTGGAAGGAATTATTTCTCTCTCTCGCTCGATTTCTCGCTCTATTTCGCGATTTGTCTATCTCTCTCGCGATTTATGTCTCTTTCTCTTGCGATTTCTTTCTCTCTTTCTCTCTCTCTCTCTCTCTCTCTCTCTCTCTCTCTTTCTCTTGATTTCTCGCTCTCTCTTTCGATTTCTCACTCTCTCTCTTTCTCTTTCTATTTCCTTCACCCCCTCCCTCTTCCTCTTTTTCATATCCCCCTCCTCCTCCCACCTCCTTCCTCCTTCACCCCTCCTCCCTCTTCCTCCTTCTTATCTCCCCCTCCTTCCTCCTCCTTCACCCCTCCTCCCTCCTTGTCCTCCTTCTCCCCCCTCCCTCCTCCTCCTACTTCTTTTTTTTTCTTATTTTGTCCTTGTCTTAATTAATTTTACCTTATTTATTTGAATTCGTTTGTTACTTGTTTACTTGTTTGTTTTGTTATTATTATGTTTCGGACATTTTACTTATCGATGTTTCATTTGTTTGTTTCTTTTTATATCGTGTTCTCTTTCTTTCCTTCTATCTATCTTCTATCTATCAATCTACCCTTTCTTGTTCCTTCACTTCCATCCTATATTTCTCTTCCTGCTTCTTCTTCCTTTTATTCCTCCGTCCTTATTCTTTCTTTCTCCAATTTGATTATCTTTTATCTATCAAAAAGTACGAGGACTTTGTATCTATCTATCGAGAAAAGTATATACAATAGCGGCTTCTTTCTTATCTATCAGGATAGACAAAGAACGACTCGATTGTTTATTTATCTATCGCAAAAAATATAAACAACGAATTCACTATCTATCTATCTATCTATCAACGGAAAATTCAAACAAAGAATGCTCCGTTTTTATATATCAAATAGATATAAAGAATGATGTTCTTTCTATCTATCTATCCAGAATTCACAAATTATCTCTCTTGTCTTATCTATTCGAAAAAAAAAGAAACAAACAAAGACTCCACTCTTTGTATCTATTCGAAAAAGATACAAACAAACTCTTCACTCTTTGTATCAATCGAAAAAAGATACAAACAAAAACTCCACTCTTTGTATCTATTCGAAAAAGATACAAACAAAAACTCCTTTATTTGTTTTGTATGTATGACAAAAGACAAAAGCAACGG
Source organism: Penaeus japonicus (assembly GCF_977035675.1). Taxonomy (NCBI): domain Eukaryota; kingdom Metazoa; phylum Arthropoda; class Malacostraca; order Decapoda; family Penaeidae; genus Penaeus; species Penaeus japonicus. The sequence goes on along the minus strand of NW_028234426.1, from coordinate 5,595,145 downwards.
TATATGACAACAGCATGATGATATAACCCTTATCGACCTCCCATAAAACATACAAACAAACAAACATAAAACAACAACATCTATTATTTGTATCTGTCAAGGAAGATAACAACAACAACTTCATCAGCACCTGTTTCTCTTTTTCATGGTCGTATGCAAATGAAGGTAAGCGAAAGGTTCACTTTGATAACATCCCCAAAGCACTAACTAGGGAAAGTTTATCTTCGATATAAGTGACCTTATCTTTAACGAGGGTTCAAATTGGGTTCAAATTAGGTTCAATTGGGTTCAAATTGGGTTCAAAATGAGGGTTGTTTGTCACGTTTGGGTTTCGTTCATGAGAGAGAGAATCTTCCCATTCTGTGTGTCTTTCTCTCTCTCTCTCTTCCTCTTTCTTTCTCTCTCTCTCTCTCTCTCTCTCTATCGCTCTCTCTCTCTCTCTTCCTCTCTCTCGCTCTCTCTTTCTCTCTCTCTCTCTCTTTTTCTCTCTCTCTCTCTCTCTCTCTCTCTCTCTCTCTCTCTCTCTCTCTCTCTCTCTCTCTCCCTCTCTCTCTCTCTCTCTCTCTCTCTCTCTCTCTCTCTCAATCCCCCCGGTCATATCCTCCTCCAGTCTAATTAGGTATATCTCGTAATTACATCATGTGCAACGGATGCGAAATCCTTGATTACAGTGTCTTGCAATTGTCGCTGAGGCAATGTCATGCAGAGTTCATGTCCTTGAAGAGGTAGAGGAAGAATAGAAAAAAAATGTAAAAAAAGAGTAAAAAAAAAAAAAAAGTCATGAAAGTAAGGAGAAAATATTTTATTTTATTTTTCGAAATAATTTCAATTTAAAATTAAAAGCCTAGACTGAATTTTAAGATACTTACAAAAAGCAACAAATTACCCATCCCCCACCCCCCCACCCCAAAAAAAAGGAAAGAAAGAAAAAACAAAAACAGCAATAATAGAATCATAAGGAAAACAACAACAATATAAACATCACCTTCATCGTTTTGAAAAAGACATTTCAATTCTTTTTAAGACTCGTCTCACCATAGGCCTAAGTAATTCCTGACCCCATGAGAGGCTACAGCATGTGTCGTTTAGGTAATGTTATGCGGAATTTATATCCTTAAATAGGACAAAAGGAATTAATCAGTAGATATATAAATAAATGATTAAATTAATAAGTAAATATATATATATATATATATATTTACATATATATATATATATGTATATATATATATATATATATATATATATATATATATATATATATATATACATAATGAAGTAAATACATAAATAAATAAATAAATGGTTCACTTGTAAATTGAAGTGAACTTTATCCAACCTTAAATTTAAGCTCTTAAAAAAGACCCCCACAAAGAAAACAAACAAACACAACAACAACAACAACAACAAACAAACAAAAAACAAAAAACCCACACTTAACCACTCCATCACCATCTCTTTGAAAAACAAAACAATATTTCAATTTCCTTAGGCTCGTTTTACCATCTCCTTTTAGGCCTAAGTAAGACATACAACATGACAAAGATACAAACACTCGCCCCAGCATCGCGCCTGGGGGAAGGGGGGAGGGGGGAGGGGAGATAAGGAAGGGGGAGGGAGGGGGTGAAGGAGGAGGAAGGGTGGAGGAGAGGTGAAGGAGAAGGGAGGGAGGAGGGAGGTGAAGGAGGAGGAAGGAGGAAGGGGGAAGGGAGGTGAAGGAGGGGGAAGGGGGAAGGGAGGTGAAGGAGGAGGAAGGGGGAGGGGAGGTGAAGGAGGAGGAAGGGGAGGGAGGGGGTGAAGGATAAAGGGAGAGGGGAGGGGGTGAAGGAAGAAGAAAGGGTAGGGGAGGTGAAGGAGGAGAAGGGAGGGGGGATGTAAGAGGAAGAAACAAGCGAGGAGCAGGAGGAAGGGAGGGGGAGTGAAAGGGCAGAAGTGAGGGGGGAGGGGGTGAAGGAGGAAGAAAGAGGGGAGGGGGATGAAATGGGAGAAGGGAGGGGGGGGTGAAAGATGAAGAAAGAGGGGAGGGGGGTGAAGGAGGAAGAAAAAGGGGAGGGGGTGAAGGAGGAGAAGGGAAGTGGGAGGGGGGTAAAGGAGAAAGTAAGAGGGGAGGGGGGTGAAGGAGGAGAAGGGAGGGGGGAGGGGGGTGAAGGAGGAGGAGGAGGAAGGGGAGCGAAGGAGGGGGGTAGAGGAGGAGGAGGGATGGAGGGGGGTGAAAGAGGAGGAAAGAGGGGAGGTGAAGGAGAAGAAGGGAAAGGGGACAGAAGGGAAGGAGGAGGGAAGGGGGAGGGAGGGGGTGAGGGGAGGAGGAGGGAGAAGGAGGGAGGGGGAGGGAGAGGAAGGGAAGGAGAAGATAATAAGAAGTGGAGAAAATACAGCAAAAAGTATTTTTAAAATTGTGTAATTACATATACAGGTGAAGGGGATGAGAGGGGGGGGGGGTTGGAGAGTGGGAGGGGAGTGAGGAGTGAGTGGGGAGTTCGAGGTAGGAAGTATCTAGGAGAGGAGACAGGGAGGAGAAGGTGGAGTAGAAAGGGAAAAAGGAAGAAAAGAAGAATAAGAAGAGCACAAGCAGAGAATGAAAGGAAGGAGAAGACTTGGTGAAATGAGAGAGAAGGAGAGAGACGTTTGAGAGAACAGAAATATGTATATATAAGGTGAAAGGTCGAGAGAAAAGGTAGGAGGAAAGACGAAGATAAGTAAACAGAAGAAAAGAAGAAAACAAAGTATGACAATAAAAGAAAAGAAAAAAATTTAGTAAATAGACAAAAGAAAAGAATTTGATTAAATTAAGGAAAGAGAAGAAAAGAAGAAAAAATAGATAAACAAACAGAAGAGAAGAAAGAAAGAAAGAAAGAAAAAAAACTCAAACAGAAGAAAAAATCAAAACGAAATAATAACAATAAAAAAAAAAAAAAAAAAAATCAAAGACGTAAACACAAGACCTGCTAGAAGGACCAGCTAGCTATAATGACCATAGTTTCCCATCCTTGTGAAGAATGCACCTCTCGCGGGCACAAGGTCTAATAACAGGACCTCGTTTACGTACATGACAGATGACAGGCACGAAATTTGGCTCTGGCTGTTACAACATTCGTAGAGGAGGGGGGAGGGGGGTGGAGAACAAAGTGGGAGAGAGGGGAGGGGTGGAGAACAAAGTGGGAGGGAGGGGAGGGGAGTGGAGAACAAAGTGGGAGGGGGGAGGGGCTGGAGAACATTCGTAGAGGGGGGAGGGGGAGAACAAAGTGGGAGGGAGGGGGGAAGGGGGGGAACAAAGGGGGGGGGGGGAGTTACGGATTAATTAGGGTGTTCGTTAAGAGCACGGCAGGTGACAGGGAGGTGTTTGAGAGAGAGAGAGAGAGAGAGAGAGAGAGAGAGGGGAGAGGAAAGGATGACGAGGGGTGGAGAGGAGGAGATATGGAAGGGGAGGGAGGGTAGACATAGTGAATTGAGAGAGATGAGAGAGTAGAGATACCGAGGAGAGAGCGAGAGAGAGACGCGAGAGATTGCGGATAAGAGATGCGCGGGGAAGCATCGGTTGAGAGGAGAGAGCGAGAGAGAGAGAGAGAAGAAGTGAGACGCGAGATAAATCGGATGAACGGATCGGAGAGAAGGAGAGAGAGAGAGAGAGAGAGGAGAAGGGAAGGAGAGAGGGGGAGAGGGGAGATAAGGAAGGGGAGGGAGGGAATAGAAATAGGAAGAGAGAGAGAGAGAGAGAGAGAGAGAGAGAGAGAGAGAGAGAGAGAGAGAGAGAGAGAGAGAGAGAGAGAGAGAGAGAGAGAGAGAGAGAGAGAGAGAGAGAAAGAAAGGAGTGAGAAAGAGAGAAAAAGAAAGAAAGAAAGAGAAAGAGAGAGACAGAGAGAAAGAGAAAAAGAGAAAGAGAAAAAAAGAGAAAATAAAAAAGAAAAAGAAAGAGAAAAAAAGAAAAAGAAAAGAAAAAGAAAAGGAAAAAAAAAAAGAGAAAAAGAAAATGAGAAAGCGAAAAGAAACAGAAAGACAAGCAGAAGGAAAATGAGAAGGCCATCTCTTGCTTAAGGCTTCAGGATGTCTTATCGATGGTGAAAAATACCCGTAAGGAAAAGACAGTTTAAGAGCAGCTTCCTTGATTTAATGTTTTCATTAGATGAAAATTAAATGTTTTTGCATCTTTTCTGCTTTACTTGTTTATCAGTAGATTTGTTTGTTTGTGTTTATCGTGCAATTGGTGCCACTTTGATAAACAGATTATTGATTATGATACGGATAATAAGGTAGATAGATAGATAGATGGAGACAGACGGATAGATAGACAGATAGACCGATAGAATAACGGAAAGACAGACAGACAGACAGATAGATGTACATAGAGGCAGAAGGATAGATAGACAAACAGACAGAGTAGGACAACATTGACAAAAAATAAAGATAAAGATACAGGCACAAAAGGAGAGCCAAAGAGGAAACGAAGAGGAGACCAAGAGGGAACGAAAGGGAGGAAGAAAAGGAAGAGGAACCAAAGAAAAGGCCAAGAAGAGACCAAGAGGGAACAAATAGGAATCAAAACAAAGCCAATGAGGAAACAAAGAGAAGCCAAATAAAGAGGAAACGAAGAGGAGCTAATTAGAGACGAAATAAAGAAGAAGGCAAGAGGAAGCAGATAGGAGCCGAGGAGGAAACCAACAGAAAGACCAAAAAATAGGCAAAGAGGAAAGAAATCAGAGCCAAAGAGGAGGAGGCCAAGAGGAAGCCAAAGAGGAGGTTAAGAGGAAGCCAAAGAGGAAGTCAAGAGGAAGCCAAAGAAGAGGCCAAGAGGAAGCCAAAGTGGAGGTCAAGAGGAAGCCAAAGAGGAGGCCAAGAGGAAGCCAAAGAGGAAGTCAAGAGGAAGCCAAAGAAGAGGCCAAGAGGAAGCCAAAGAGGAGGTCAAGAGGAAGCCAAAGAAGAAGCCAAGAGGAAGCCAAAGAGGAAGCCAAAGAGGAGGTCAAGAGGAAGCCAAAGAGGAAGTCAAGAGGAAGCCAAAGAGGAGGCCAAGAGGAAGCCAAAGAGGAGGTCAAGAAGAAGCCAAAGAGGAGGTCAAGAGGAAGCCAAGAGTAAGCCAAAGAGGAGGTCAAGAGGAGGCCAAGAGGAAGCCAAAGAGGAGGTCAAGAAGAAGCCAAAGAGGAGGTCAAGAAGAAGCCAAAGAGGAGGTCAAGAGGAAGCCAAAGAGGAAGTCAAAGAGGAAGCCAAAGAGGAGGCCAAAGAGGAAGTCAAGAAGAAGCCAAGAGGAAGTCAAGAGGAAGCCAAAGAGGAGGTCAAGAAGAGGTCAAGAGGAAGTCAAAGAAGAGCCCAGGAAGAAGCCAAAGAGGAAGTCAAGAGGAAGCCAAAGAAGAAGCCAAGAGGAAGCCAAAGAGGAGGTCAAGAAGAAGCCAAAGAGGAGGTCAAGAAGAAGCCAAAGAGGAGGTCAAGAGGAAGCCAAAGAGGAAGTCAAGAGGAAGCCAAAGAAGAAGCCAAGAGGAAGCCAAAGAAGAAGCCATGAGGAAGCCAAAGAAGAGGTCAAGAGGAAGCCAAGAGGAAGCCAAAGAGGAAGCCTAAGAGGAAGCCAAAGAAGAGGTCAAGAGGAAGCCAAAGAAGAAGCCAAAGAG
>NW_028234426.1:5574551-5577051 GCF_977035675.1 Penaeus japonicus | reverse complement strand
TTTCATCATGAATTTCGTAAATGAAATCAGGAAAACAGATTAATCCTTTCGCTTTAAGGTTCATAAAACTCATTGTGTTAATTAATACGAAGTTTATTATCTCTCCTTTGATATTTTCTGAAGCAATTATCTGTTTGTTCAATAATATAAATATTAGATAATATTGTGTCTATATATCTATTTATGTTCAGTATATACTTTTTTCTATGATGAGGATAAACAGTGCTATGTTAATCAATTCATTTACTATCATTCATTTTATATTTAATATTGACGTTTATATATATCGAAAATTCCGTCTTGGTTCCAGGGACTTACTTTACTCTATGAGAAAATGTGTTTATGTCTTAATTAACAAGTCACTGTAATTTATGTCCTCAAATTAAAACGACATAACAGTCTTTCGTAACCTTCTCAAAATCATAAAGTTTAGTGGAGGAAAAGTGGAGAGCAGGTTTTCATTCCGGGATAGTTAGAGTGCCTGGGATGTATCCATCTTTGGAGGCTGGGAAGGAGGGAGGAGGGTGGAGGGGGGAGGGGAGGAGGGAGACACACAAATACACAGCTACTTATAAAGTAGAAGTACACAACAAACACATTACGCACAGTACACAAGCACAATTGTGTGTGTGTGTATGTCTATATCTTATATATAATATATCTTATATATAATTATATATATATAAAATTTATTTATGCTTATTTATGCATAATATATATATATATATATATATATATATATATATAATATATATCTGATATATATATTATATATATATATATTATATATATTAAATATATATATATATATATATATGTACTATTTAAATATAAATATATATCTTTATTATATATATATATATTATATATATATCTATGAATATATTTATATATATATATATATCTATATATATCTATATATATTATATTTTCATATGAATATATATATATATATATCTATATATATATATAATATAATATTATATATTTTATGGTATATATAAACAACCACACACACACTCACCACACACGCAACCACACACACATTATATATTTATATTATATATATATATTATATATATTTAATTTATATATTACATATATAAATGTATATGTTTACATATACATATATATTTATATCTATATATATATTATATATATCTATGTATCTATATACATATACATATATTATATAATATATATAGATATATATATATATATTATATATATTATATATATATATATATATATATATATATACATATACACACACACAGCATGAAAATGCATCTATGTACGTGTCCAGACACACATATACATATATGTACCTACAAAGAGACATACGACCTCACATGAACACACATAAACGAGCATAATGCCGGAAAATGTTGCACCATCTTATGCATGACCTTGGAAACGCGAGATGAAGAGGTCATGCAATTGCCACACACGAAGAGTCAAAGGATCAAGACAAGGAAAACAAAAAAAACAAAAAAAACAGAAAAAGGCGGAAACAAAGAACAACAGAACAAAGAAAGAAGACAGATGAACAAAAGAGTGAATAATAAGAATGAAAAATAAAGAGAATAAAAGTGAACAAATAGAGGATTTTTTTTTTATCTTTCTCGCGACAACTGTTGAAGTGATTATGATTCTCATGAAAGAGAAATACGAAGGAGAAGAAAAAAAGAAAAAAGAAGAAGGAAAAGAAGAAGAAGAAGAAGAAGAAGAAGAAAACGAGGAAGACGAAGACGAAGAGGAAAAAATGATGAAGACGAGGAAGAAGGAAAAGGAGAAGAAGGAGAAGAAGACCAAAAAGACCAAAAAGACCAAAAAAGAAGAAAAACAGAATAAGAAGAAAACACGACAAAGAAAACCCAAAAGAAAAAGAAATCCAAAAAGAAAAAGAAAAACGAAGACGAAACACAATGCTAAAAAAACAACAACAACAAAAGTCACACACTCACCCCTATTGCTACCGTCTTAAGCTGTCTCGTCATGTCGCTTTTATTCGGTAATAAAAGTTTATTGTATATATGGTGGCAGAAAAGCACTCGAGTCACATGTTAACAACTGATAGTGCAACACTTGCATTTGTCTGTCTTTGGCAATGCAATTTGTTTTTTGTTGATATATAATGGTGAAGATAGGATGGTTGGTTGATGGTAGATGGGGAGAGGAGACGGAAAGAGAAGAGAGATATCGAACAGAAAAAAAATGAGAGATAGAGAATATAAACTTAAATCAGATAAAAAGATAGGAGAGAGATGCAAAGAAGAAAAGAATAGAAAGAGAAGAAATAGAGAGAAGAGGTAGAGAAAAGAGAAAGAAAGAGAGAGAAAAATAGAGAAGAAAGGATAAAATCAGAAAAGGGAAAGTAGAGAGAGAGAGAAGAGAGAAAAAAGGAAGAAGAACAGAAAATAAAAAGATAAAGCAGAGAAAGAAAAGAAAGGAAAAAAGAAAAAAAAAAGAAAAAAAAAATAGACAAAAAGAAAATAAA
>NW_028234426.1:5567051-5569551 GCF_977035675.1 Penaeus japonicus | reverse complement strand
TCTCTCTTTTTCTCTGTGTGTCTCTCTGTCTCTCTCTCTCTCTCTCTCTCTCTCTCTCTCTCTGTCTTGATTTTTTTTTCTTGTTTTACTTATTCCTTTGGTTCTTATTCTTTACTCTCATTACCATCTTCCACTTCTATCATCACCATCATCATCACCATCAACATCACCACCATCACCATTATCATCAGCATCACCATCATCATCACCATCATCATCACCACCATCACCATTATCATCATCATCATCATCAGCATCATCATCATCAGGAGCATCACCATCATCATCATCACCATCACCATCACCATTATCATCATCATCATCATCACCATCATCATCATCATCACCATCATCATCACCACCATCACCATTATCATCATCATCATCATCACCATCATCATCATCATCACCATCATCATCACCACCATCACCATTATCATCATCATCATCATCACCATCATCATCATCATCACCATCATCATCACCACCATCACCATTATCATCATCATCATCATCAGCATCATCAGCAGCATCACCATCATCATCATCACCATCACCATCATCATCATCATCACCATCATCATCATCATCACCATCATCATCATCGTTATCGCCATCCTCCTCCTCCTCCTCCTCCTCCTCATCATCATCATCATCATCATCATCATCATCATCATCATCTTATCCTAACATCTAAACGTTAAAAAAGAAGAAAAAAAAAATGTGACCAGTCATCACCCACTTAACAAAACCACTTGATTTAGTCATATATCACATCTTTACGTTCACTTTCAAACTCTCTTCAAATTCTCAACGAAGACTCAACGGTCCATAAAATCAACATTGCAACGTGACAAATATGGCTTTACGATTTTAAAAGCAGTGATAGCGATTGATAGATAAAGACACAGAATATTAGCTTTTCGTTCCGTCCAGTCGCACTTTTTTTCATTGTATGTTTCTCTTACTTCTTTTATTATCTCTTTTATTGTTGGAAAGTTTAGTTTTTTTATTATCTTTCTATTGGGATTTATAGATTTAGAAAAGAGTAGAAACATTTATAACTCGTTATGAAAATTTGTAGAGATATTTGTGTCTTATTCTTCCAATATTCGATCGAGAAACTGGAATATCAATATAATTTTATTGAGACTCGAGATGAAGGACCTTATATACCTAATAGAATTAACCAAAAAGAGAATCAAAATGTTCAAAATATATTATCCATAAAACTTTATGGATAATATATATCTTTATATATTATCCATAAAACATTTTTTTTTATCAATTTCCTTCGTGATTAACCGTGATTTGAAAGAAGCCTTAATTAAACGGAACGATACGCTTACCTAGTAAAAAAAAAAAAAAAAAAAAAAAAAAAAATTGCATACTCCTCAAAAAATCAATAAAAATATGTTTGCAACAACCACGTCAACGAACGTCAAAACTAAATGAAGTGATTCACAGTAGATTCCTCCATGCAGTGTTGCAATCTCGAGAAACTATTACTTGCATGACAAAGACATTATCCACACATTTGTAGTCATGACTCATCGGCCTAGTCAGCGTCATGACCTCGCATGACCCCTCTGCATCATGAACCTTGGTTGTGGATTGGATAAAACGACTGGAAACTTATTATCATTATTGCTAGTTCTAATCTTCGTCTTCTTTTTCTTCTTTTTCTGTGTCCTCTTCTTTACTATTGGTATTTCACCTTTTCCTCGATTTATTCTTCTTCCTTTTCTTCTTCTTCATAGTCTTCTTCTGGTTCTTTTTCGTTTTTCTTCTTCATCTTCGTCTTCCCCTTCTTCTTCTTCCTCACTATTTTCTTCTTCTTTTTCCTGGCTATTTTCTTCTTCTTCTTCTTCCTCTTCTTATACTTCCAGGGGGACAATAAACATTAAATGATACACCATATACGCACAAACACACACACACACAACAAACAAAGACACACACATAAAACACACACACACACACACAACAACAACAACAACAACAAAAACACACACACATAGACAACAAACAAACACACACACACATAAAACACACAAACACACACATCACACACAAACATAAACACACACCCTCACACACACATACAAACACAAACACACACCCACACACCCTAACAAACACAAACAAACACACATAAAACCACAAAAACACACAAACAGTAACACTCGCCTCCGAATCTTTACACTTGTCCGAAACCGTGGCATTGTCGTTAAACGTGAACGAACATTTACTCCCATGTGTAACATTATGCGGATGACAACATAACGTTCTTGTAAATGAACAAGTGAACGTGGATGCTAACAGATCCGACATGCATGAAATTGATATTAGAGAGAACGTAGGCGAGAGAGAACGAAAAGTTTATAAATATTTAAGTCAAAATGCAATCATCATGACAGACATTTTGTCGGTGATAATATTTGCATGAGAGTAGTCAGTAGGAGGAGAAAGAGAATAATAATAAGAAGAAGGAGAAGAA
>NW_028234426.1:5549551-5552051 GCF_977035675.1 Penaeus japonicus | reverse complement strand
CTCCTTTCTCCTCTCACCGTCCTCCTGCGACGCCGGCAGTCTCTTCCTATCCTCCCCTACTCACCCTTCTCCTTTCTCCTCGATCCTTCCTCCTCCTCCTCTTCCCCTCTTTCTACTTGCTTCCTCTCCTCCTTCCGCCCCTCCTTGGTCTCCTTCTATCTCTCCTCCACCCTGTGTTAGTACTCCTCCTCCTCTTCCCCCTCTTTCTTTTCCTTATCCTCCTTCGTTACAAGAAGTAAAATCCTTTTTTGTTCAAGCAAAGCGCTTATACCAAAATATAGACTTTGACAAGCGCAGTGTTTTATATCACGTAGTTACCTGCTATTGCAACAATGAATTGCAATCTTCACCTGTTATTTTCCAGTTGATAGATAACTCTTTTCTTTTCTGCCGTTTGCTATGTTACATCTTTATCGCCACTTCTTTCTTCTCTAGACTGTAATTTTCGAGTTTAAAGTTCAAAGTCCGTTTTTTCTTCAACCAAACAGATAAGTATATATTAATGAACTTTCAACTTGTTGCAACTTTAATTGATAATCGGAGAGTCTTGATTGACGGGTGAGAGGGGGGGTGAGGATTTTTCCGTGTCGTTTCCGTGTCCGGTTCCGTGTCGGGGTTTGATGTTTCGTATTAATAAGATGCAATTGAACGAAAAGATATGGCGTGGATATTATATATAAGTTAAGAGGCGTAAGTTATCGCTTTGACCTTTGACCTTGATCGGTATAATACTAAGGTCACGCGGAATATGTACTTTTATTCAAATTGATATGATAGACTTGAGAATTAACCCTTTCAGCTTTATGTGTGATGGAATTCGCTAGGTCAGCTGTTTTCTGGTATTGTTTCTACTATGTTGCTTTTAATTAAATCTGAGAGTTATGGCTTTCCTTATACATGCATACATATATGTGTGTGTATGTGTGTGTATACATACTGTATACACACACGCACACACACACACACACACACACATCAACAGGAAACCAACACTCTCATGTCAGGAACATATAACCCACTCTCAAATCACACACACACACCCACACACACACACACACACACACACACACACACACACACACACACACACACACACACACACATATATATATATATATATATATATATATATATATATATATATATATATATATATATATATATATAACGTCGACGGGCAGTAATAATGCCAAAAGCCTATTTAGGATAATTTAGTTTCTCATTAGCTTCATAATTACTAAAGAATTTCCTTCATCTAGAACCCCTCTCCTCCCCCTAAAGATATTAAACATTAAAATGCTTGTTATATGTTTAATGTTTAAGAAACTGTAGTTTTTGATGATTTTTTTTCTGTCTCTCAAGTCTTTATCATTCTCTCTATTTCTCTCTCTCTCTCCCTCCCTCTCTCCCTCCCTCCCTCTCTCCCTCCCTCCCCACTCTCTCTCTCTCTCTCTCTCTCTCTCTCTCTCTCTCTCTCTCTCTCTCTTTTCTTCTCGTCTGTCTCTCTCTCTCATCTCATCATCTCTCTCTCTCTCTCTCTCTCTCTCTCTCTCTCTCTCTCTCTCTCTCTCTCTCTCTCTCTCCCTCCCTCTCCCTCCCTCCCCTCCCTCTCTCCCCACTCTCTCTCTCTCTCTCTCTCTCTCTTTCTCTCTCTCTCTCTCTCTCTCTCTGTGATGATCAGGACGATAATGATGATGATGGAAATGATGATAACGAGGATAGTGATGGTAATAATGATGATAATGGTTGTAATGATGATGTTAATAATATGATGATTAGAAGGAGGGCGATACTCATAGTGATAATGATGAACATTATATTGATGATGTTAATAAGTAAGATAATGATAACGATGATTATAATGATGATGATGATAGTGATAATGATCATGAGAAGGATATTGATGATAATAATGATCATAAAAATTATACCAGTAACTATGACGATAAAGACAATGATTATAATAATGATAATAATAAGGATGATGACGAAAGTGAAAGTAAAGATAGTGAAAGTAATAATGATAATAAAGATCATAATGTCAGCAATAATGATAACAACCTTAACGATGATAAGAACAATAACAATTATGCCAATAAAGATAATTCAAAAGATACAGATAATAACAAAAGCAAAAACATATAACGTAGAGATACTTCACCTTAAATAATTCCTAGGTTCAATATGCGTTTAAGTGGCATACTTCTAACGGCATAAAGTATAGCTTTTTTATAGCCTTTATATATTTCAGAAGTAAAAAAAACAGAACGAATGAAAACTTTATCTTAATTTATATATCGATCTTAATTAGATTTTGTCAAGATTACAATTTCAAAACTAATATTTTTTTCTTCTTCTATGAGTAGTAAAATTAACAAAAAAAATACTAATAGTATCAAGAATGCACAGAGGTGTTTAAGTGCGGAAATTATTAAGTGCAAGAATTATTAAGTGCAGAAATCGTTAAGTGCAGATATCATTAAGTGCAGATATCATTAAG
>NW_028234426.1:5539412-5546951 GCF_977035675.1 Penaeus japonicus | reverse complement strand
ATAGATAGATAGATAGATGGATGGATAGATAGATAGATAGACAGACAGATAGATATATAGATAGATAGATCTTTGTATGTATGTGTGCATACATTTATGTGCGTGTGTGTGTCTGAGTGTTTGTGTATGTGTGTGTGTGTGTGTGTGTGTGTTTGTGTGCGTGTTTGTGTCTGAGTGTTTGTGTGTGTGTGTGTGTCTGAGTATTTGTGTGAGTGTCTGAGTGTTTGTGTGTGTGTGTGTGCGTGTATGAGTGTATGCATACATGTATGTGTACGTGTATACATAAATCCTATAAAATCCTTCCCAAAAATGAGAGTCACGTCCAAAGATACATGAAGATACACAAGAAACGAAAGGAAGAAGAAGGAATACTTACGAAAAAAGATCCTACGCCAAATATGCATAAGGGCGAGTGTCGTTTGCAAGTGTCTCCGGGTAGGGGAATCTGGTTGTCAAAACGAGATTTTTAGCTTCGTTTTTTGTCGCTTTTGTCTCTCCTTATTTAGTGGTTATGGGTGATCACTCTCGTTATCAGCCTTCTCCTACTCCTTCTCCTCTTTCTCCTTCTATTTCTTCTACTTCTCCTTCTTCTTCTTCTTTTCCTTCTTCTTCTTCTCTTTCTTCTTCTTCTTCTTCTTTTTCTTCTTCTCCTTCTCCTTCTTCTTCATCTTCTTCTCTTTCTTCTTCTTCTTTTTCTTTTTCTTCTTCTCCTTCTTCTTCTCTTTCTTTTTCTTCTTCTTCTCCTTCTTCTTCATCTTTATTTTCTTTATTTCTTGTCCTTCCTCATCATTCACTTTATCTTCTTGTCTTTCATCTTCTTCCTCCTTCTTCTCGTTGTCCTTTTCCTCTTCTTCCTCCTCCTCCTCCTCCTTCTTCTTCTATTTTTCTTCTCCTTCTCATTCTTCTTTTTTATCACCTTCCCCTTCTTCATCTCCTGCTCCTCCTCCTCCGTCTTCTTCTTCTTCTTCTCCTCCTTTTTCTTCTTCTTCTCCTTCTTCCTGTTCTTCTTCGTTGTTATCTTCTTTTTCTCTTTTTCTTGCTTCTTCATCTTCTTTTTCACCTCCTTTTTCTCTTTCCTTCTCCTTCTTTTTCTTCTTCTTCGTTTTCTTCCTCTTCTTCGTTTTCTTCCTCTTCCTATTCTTCGTCTATTTCTACCTCTGTTTTTATTTTCCTTTTCCTTCTTTACTTCTTCTTCCTCATTATCATCATCATCATCTTCCTCCTTTTCCTCCTCCCCTCCTCCTCTTCTTCCTCTCTCTTCTCCTTCTTCTCCTCTTCCTCCCCTCCTCTTCTTCCTCCCCCTTCTTCCTCCCCCTTCTTCATCTCCTCCTCCTCCTCACCCTCCTTCTCTTCCTCCCTCTTCTCCTTCTTCTCATCTTCTTCCTCCTCCTCCTCCTCCTCCTCCTCCTCCTCCTCCTCCTCACCCTCCTTTTCTTCCTCCTTCTTTTCCTCCTCCTCCTCCCCTCCTCCTCTTCCTATTCCTCCTACTCCTCTTACTCTCCCTCCTCCACCTCATCTTCCTCTTCCTCCTCCCCCTCCTCCTCCCCCTCCTCCTCCTCCTCTTCCTCCTCCTAATCCTAATCCTCCTAATCCTCCTCCTCCCCCTCTTCCTCCTCCTCATCCTTCATCTTCCTCCTCCCCTTCCTCTTCTTACTCCTCCTCCTCCTCCTCCTCTTCCTCCGCATCCGCCTAATGCCTGAAGCCGGCCCCCCTGCTTTCCTCCTCCGCATCTCCATCTCATTCCGCTTCTCACTCTTCCTTTTTCGTTTCTACCTTAATCATTTTCATATAATTCTATGTCTCAGTGTTTTTTCGTTCTTCTTCTTTATCTTATTTCTTATCCTCTTCCGGGTCTTGTTTTTTTTCTTTTCAACAGTGCTCGTATTGCACGTTTTCATTTTGTTTTAATTACGGTATGTTTGTGCTTGTGTTGGGTGTTGTCGTGAGAGAGAGACAAGGTGTGGGGGTGGGAGTGAGTGGGTATGTGTAGTGAGGGCGTGTTGTTGTGATGAAGCGGATTGTGTGGTGGAGTGTAGTGGGGGAGTAGGTGTGAGGGGTGTAGGGAGTGTGTGGGTGTTGGGTGGGTGTGGGTTTGTGGCTGGGGGGGGTGGGGATGTGGGAGGAGTGGGTTGGGCTCAGGGTGTGTGTGTGGGGGAGTGCTATTGGGTTTGTGGTGTGTGGGTGTAGTCGGGTGGGGTGGAGTTGTTGTGTGAGTCTAGGGTGTGGGGGGGGGGGGTGGGGTCGAGGTGTGGGGTGTGTGTGTTGGGTTGTGGGTAGGGGGTGTGTGTGTGTCGTGTAGTGGGTGTGTGTGTGTGTGGGTGTGTTAGTGTGGGTGTTGTGTGTGTTTGTGTGGGTGTGTGAGTGTGTGTGTGGGGTGTTGTGGGTGTGTGGGGGGTGTGGGTTTATTGTTGTGTTGTGTGTGTGTTGTGTGGTGTGTTGTGTGTTGGGCTGTGTGTGTGTGTAGTGTGGTTTGTTGTGTGGTAGTAAATGGTTGTTTTGTTGTTGTGTTTGTTTGGTGTGTGTGTGTTGTGTGTGTGTGTGTGTGTGTGTGATGTGTGGTGTGTGTGTGTGTGAGTGTGTGTGATGTCCATTCCCTTCCATTTTTCTCCAAGTTTATACCTTCTGTCACGTATATCCTTTTCAAATGATTAATCTATATGTTATTTTTATCCCAATGTGTAAAATCAATTTTTTTTCACATCTTATTATCAGCGTTATGAGATAACTTTGGTCTCATTCCATCTATCTATTTTAAACCAGATTTAAGTTCATAGAGCTGTCACTCCTCCTATAATACTATAATTTATGGATTGCAGTAATCGCGATTATATCAAATGATACTGAAATACTAAATTTATTATAGGTTAGTGAGGGTTAGTTATAGTTTGTTTGTTAGAGGATTAAGTATTTATAAGTTAAGTTATTAATGTTTAAAGTTTGAAGTCTTGAAAACTTAGTTTGTTGTCAGCTGATAATCTTCCGCTGACATTGCATGTTGCAATATGTCCCGTTCTGGCGGATTACCATTTGCAATCCAGATAGCCACGAATAAATAAATCATTGATTCAAGAATGCAATTGTCAGTTTCGGCTTCAACGTTTAGTTCCAGTGTTGTGTTTAGATTCACTCATGATTTGCGCTCACTGAATAACTTTAATGAGATGATGGAATTATTCATTATTGGGATTTCTGTTTTGCCTATAAATAGCCCCCATGAGGTGTACTTTGCAGGTTGGTTTTTTTGTGTAGATGTTTGTTAATTAGTTGCTGCGAATATTCAATTTGATTTTTGTCTTGGGCGCTTTACACTACAACTATTAGATTCATTATATCTACATCATGATTGGTTAGTAGTTGTCTTTTTTTTGTTTAATATTTTACTGATTGCTAATGTAATAATTTGAGTTTTTTCATTAACGGCCATTGATTAGTAGGAAATCAAAGATATTTTACTTTAAACTATGTTGTTATTACAGCACTTAGGCTTGTTATGCGTTGTATATCGTGTGGTTTTTATGTTTGTTGGCAATCTAAGCCTTTTTGGATACGTTTTATATATAATAAAGCGAATTACAATCGAAGGGGGTTTTGGGTTTTGTATTTATGTATATATATATATATATATGATATATTATTGATATTAGTTTATATTGAGTATTATATTAGATATATTATAGAAGTATATATAGTATGTATATGTAAGATTATATGGAATATATATTGATTTAATAATAGATAGGATATTAGATATGAATAGATTGTGTATATTATTAATATATTTGTTTATTATAAATATATGATACATATACATACATTTCCATATATGTAATAGATTATATAGGATATATATATATATAGATATATAGATATATATTATATATGTATATATATATAGTTTATATATATTATAGATATATATATTATATATTATATTTATATATATATATCTCATTTGATAGTATACATATACATACATATATTATATTATATAGATTTTATATATATATATATATATATATATATATTATATCTATATATATATATATATATATATGAATAAGTATATATGTATGTATATGTGATATACATATTGAATATATATATATAATATATAGTATATATATATATATATATATATATATATATATTATATATATATATATAGGTATAGTATATAGAGATATACATATACATTACTATATACATATAGTGTATATAGTATATATATAATATATATATATATATATCATATATATATATATTATATATTATATATATATATCATATATATATGTATATATATATATATATTATCTATATATTTATATATATATATTACATAATATTAAACATATGTGGTATGTTATTGTATAATATATATATAGAAATTATAATATATATATATATATATATATATAGTATATATATTTTATGTGTGTGTGTGTGGTTGTTGTGTTGTGGTGTGTAGGTGTGTTCGTTCGTAGTGCTGTGTGTGTTGTTGTGTGTGTGTACGTGTGTGTGTGTGTGTGTGTGTATATACATATATATATGTTATTATATATATTATGATATTTATATGTAGTATATTATATATATATATATATATATAATTACTATATATATATATATATATATGTATATGAATATATATATATAATATATATATATATATATATATATATATACTATATATTATGTATTATTATATATATAGGATATATTAATAGAATATATATATATGTATCTTATATGTATATATATGTATGTTTAATAATATATATACATTATATCTTATATAATACATATAATATATATATATATATATATATCATATATATATATTATATATATATATATTCATAAACACAACACACACACACACACACAAATACACCTTAATCAAACCAAACTGAAAAACGTGCAATACGAGAAAGCAATTGTTTGATCCCCCGCGGGTTCCAGCGACGTCCCCCCAAGCCATGGAACTCAGCAACGATCCGAAGAGCATCAAATATTGAAGCCCTTTAAATAAGCTGCATGGGATCGGGAGGTCCTCCCCCTCCTCGGCGCGGTACGAAGAAGGAAGCTGGAGGGTTCTCACTATCGGCCCTCGGGGGGCGACCCCCCACATTAAAAAAAAAAAAAAAGGCATAATTTGCTGCTTGTACTCTGGAAATTATGGTCGGTAATTATCTAAGTACCACTCAAATAGCTTACTCTTCATTTGGGGATTTTTAATTCATTATACCTTACATTGCGGGAAAACAAGGAAAAAAAAAAATTATTTTTCGGTGTGTGATGTATGTAGTTATTTTTTTTTTACTTCTTTTAAGAGGAAAAGGTGTTAAGGAAAGGGGAGGGGGATGGGAGGGTGGGAGGGAT
Organism: Penaeus japonicus; assembly: GCF_977035675.1. Taxonomy (NCBI): domain Eukaryota; kingdom Metazoa; phylum Arthropoda; class Malacostraca; order Decapoda; family Penaeidae; genus Penaeus; species Penaeus japonicus. Next base: position 5,541,569 of record NW_028234426.1, on the reverse strand, counting down.
GGGGGCGTGGGGGGGGGAGGGCTGGGGAAGGGGAGCAGGGAGGGGAGGTGACCGTTTTTTATACCCAGGAGTGCCGTGGAGGACCAAATGCTTGTTTAGGACATTGAACAATTTATTCAATTGTTGTTTTTTAGTTTTTTTTTCTAAGGAATATATTGTTTGTCGGTGTACTGACAGGACGATTATGATTACGCACACATATAACACAAACATGCATACACACACACAAAATCACACACAAACACACACACCAACAAGACAGATATTATATTTATATATATTATATATATATATATATATATTAAATATATATATATATATACATATAAACACATATCAACACTACTATTCCCCATGCAACCATCAGTTTTTTTCACTCTCCATACCTCAGTTTTCTTCCATTCCCTCCACTCGTTTCATTTTCACCTCCTCATCCACCCTCAGATTCTTCACACTCATTCCAAACCCTATTATCCTTACAGCTCCTCCATAACCACACTCTTCCCACTTTTTTCCAGTTTCCTTCCACCTTCACTCATTCTTCTACCCATCCACACCCATCGGATATCTCGTGTTTGGTTTTGTCAACCTTCTATCCACATCACCTCATTATTCCTCCATCCAAATTCTAGATGACCACATCTCTTGAACTTTTTTTTTATTTTTTATTTTCGTCTAACAGTCTTTTTTTTTTATTTTTTTTTATCCTAAGCATATTCTATTTTGATACGTGACTTGTCCGATTGTCATTTTCAATTTTTATTTATCTTCTTTTTATGGTGATGGATCACTCATCCGCCTCAGCCCATTTATGTCTCGCAATATATATATATATATATATATATATATCTATATAATATATATATATATATATATATAAATATTATATATATATATATATATATCTTATATATATATATCTATATATATATATTATATATATATATATATCTATATGAAATAAATATATATATATATATATCTATAATATATTATAATATGTGTGTGTGAGTTGTGTGTGTGTGTGTGTGTGTGTGTGTGTGTGTGTGTGTGTGTGTGCATGTATATATATTTTTTTTTCTTTCTTTTTTTTTTTTTTTTCTTTTCTTTTTTCTTCTTCTTCTTTTCTTTCTTTCTTTTTCTTACTTTTTACTTTTTTATGTTGATGACAATGATTAGCATTGTTATTATTATTAATGTTATCATTATTATTGTTATTATTATAATTACCATTATTATTTTTATTATTGTTATTATTATTATTATTATTATTATTATTATTATTATTATTATTATCATTTTTATCATCGTTATTATTATTATTAATATTACAATTATCATTATTGTCATTTCTATTATTATCATTATCATTATATCATATATTTCATCTTGTTTTATCTTATCATTCATCAATGTTTTCATGACATTATGATTTATCCATCCATGTACCATGCGTTATCATTCATCATTATTAATATCATTAAACACAATCATCACATTATCATTACTATTACATATAGTCTTGTATCATAGGTAATCCATTACCATCATCCATTATTTTCTTCATTTAACTATTATCATTATATTAATGTCATTATCATTCAAAATCATATCATTATGCAGTGGTCGTTGTCATTATCATCCATTACCATTACATTATAATCGGAAAGCCCCACGTGACAGCCACTCAAGATATTCCTTATCAAAATCAGGATAAGCTATTAGAAAAACTGTTCATATAATTAATAAAAATAAAATACTATAATAAAAAAAAACAATCAACAACACGAGAATCATCTACTACAAACCAATAATATGATAATATCCAATCAAACATAAAGATATAAAAAGAATATAAAGAATGATATAGATGATTATAAATGTTATAAATATACATATGTATGAAATTATGAATAACATAAATATCATAAATAAATATCAAAAAATATAATACATTAAAACAAAAATATCTAAGATGACAAACACAGAACGCACATTACAAAATGATGAAATACGATGACTAACTGGACGAAGGAAATCAAACATGAATTATTCCATGTCATAATTACTGACCTGATTATGTCTTATATGTCCGGTTGGGATTGGGATTTTTAGAATAATGATGAATAGTATGATGGATAATTGTTGGTAGTAATA
>NW_028234426.1:5528152-5530652 GCF_977035675.1 Penaeus japonicus | reverse complement strand
TCCCCCTATTTTTTTTTTTTTTTTTTTTTCGGGTAAGGCCGACGCACGCGCCGCGTACTGTGTGTGTGTGTCGAGAGAAGTGTATCTTTCTGTGAAGTCGAGGCTCATATACTTTTAAAAAAACCAATAAAATTTAAACACCACATGGTTTCAAAGTATGGGGGGGGGGGGGGGGGGGGGGGAGTCGCCTCTCGCGGAAGTTCGGCTGTGCTCATATCTGGATAAAAAGGAAATTGTGGTTGTGGTGTTTCGAGGGTATGTGGTTATCATATCAGGGAAAGAATGAAATAAATGTATATTATGCATGTATTACTTATATATATATGTATATATATTTATATATATACTTATTATTACTTCTCTCTATCATCTGTGTCTAATGTGTGTTACTATATTAATGTATATATACTTACTCTATATTTTTAAATATATATTAATATATATATATATATATATATATATATATAAATATATATCAATAATATATATAGTAAAATATAATTTATTTAATATATATAATATATATACTACTATATTAATACCTATATATATATATATATGAGAAATCTATTCTTATATACTATATAGTGCGTACTAATACTAATATATATTTATTTTTTTGAACTTTATGATATCGAACCATCTCGGTTAAGGTTTTGGGGACTTGAAGAATTTGTCCATATTGGGAAAATGAAATTGTTTTTGTGTTGTTTCGAGTCTATGGGATTACCATTTTAAGAAAGGAAATGTAATTTTTATGTATTTTTACTTTTTTCCTATTCCTGTAAAGGTTTTTGTGGACTTAGAATGAATCTATAGGGGGAAAAAAGATTAAGGAAAAATGATCGTTTTTTCGTGATATTTACTTGGAATGTTAACCTACCATCTGCAGATATAAGTTGGGGTAGACTTACAGAGACTCATAAAAAAAGAGCAAAAAAGACCACCTTTTTACAAGAACTTCTCTAACCTGCGGGCATTATTTTCTTTCTTAATACACAAGGTCACGAGTTAGAGGTTAACCTTTGCAATGCTGAGTCATCTTCACTTGCAGACAGACGGAAACAGTGGGAGAAGATAGAGCTAAGATCTAGGATTATCTTTAACGGATTCTAAAATTACTTAGGTTAAATTTAGGGTGCAGTAGATTATTCGGTCACTGTTTCTCTCGCTCTCTCTCTCTCTCTCTCTCTCTCTCTCTCTCTCTCTCTCTCTCTCTCTCTCTCTCTCTCTCTCTCTCTCTCTCTCTCTCTCTCTCTCTCTCTCTCTCTCTCTCTCTCTCTCTCTCTCTCTCTCTCTCTCTCTCTCTCTCTCTCTCTCTCTCTCTCTCTCTCTCTCTCTCTCTCCATCAACGGTTCTACCCTCTCTCGCACTTTCTCTGTATCTTTATTTATCTGTCTGTCTATTTATTTACGTTATTCTGTTTTTTTTTTCATTATTTGTATTTTTGATGTCCCTCCTCTTTTTTTCTCTGAATTTCTCTCTCTCTCTCCATCTATCCATCTATCCATCTAAATATCTCTTTATCAATGTATCTATCTATCATCGCGCCCACTTGCTCTCGCATGTGTTTATATATAATATATATATATATATAATATATGTATTAATATATATAATTATGAATCTGTGTATATATGATCCTAACCTTATATACTATATATATAACTTATATGTCTTATAACACTATATTATCTATATACTATAATACTATAATTACTAGAATACTATACTATATATATATGTATATATATATAATTTATTTATTTATTTATTTATTTATTTGCCTGTCCATCTATATGTGAAAGGCTACCTCAGTTTTCTATCGGTTTTAGCGTCAATGGTCAATTTGTTGTGGGCCCAATGCCCAAATCATTTCAAACTATGCAACATTTAGGACACTATAGCTGGTATCGATAAATTTTAGCGGTGTTGTAACTCTCGCGTCCGCTCGTTTTTGTTAAAATGCTTGTGTTTATAACAACTCGTGATGTATTCTGTGTCGTTTGTCTTCTATTTCGTATTTTAACCCGGCGTTTTTTATGACCTTTTACTGATGCGTTCGTATTTTCGTATCCGCTGGTTTCGAGTGCTGTAACGTGTATTTTATTTAAACGTTATTTTTCATTCATTTTGAGTGTTTGTTCTCTCTCTTTTCGTTTCTTTCATTCGTGTCTTAAGTCCTGATTCCTCTCCCCTCTTCTTTCTTATTTTCCCTCTTCTCTCTTTCCTCTCCTTTCTCCTCTCTTCCCTCTTTCCTCTTTCCTCTTTCCTCTCTTCCCTCTTTCATCTCTCCTCTCCTCTCTCTTCCCTCTTTCCTCTCTCCTCTCTTCCTTCTTCCCTCTCTTCCCTTTTTCCTCTCTCCTCTCTTCCATCTTTCCTCTTCCCTCTCCCCTATTCCCTACTTCTCTCCCTTGATGAGATGAGACAGCAACTTGAGATGATCACGCCATTATTCAAACCCATGTTGCACAGTGCTTTATTCCCCCCATGCATTGCA
>NW_028234426.1:5515652-5520652 GCF_977035675.1 Penaeus japonicus | reverse complement strand
TCGGATACACTCCCTTTCTACCTTCGTTTGTTTCCACTTATTCGGATATTCCCTTTCTACCTTCGTTTGTTTCCACTTATTCGGACACTTATTCCACTTATTCGGATACTCCCTTTCTACCTTCGTTTGTTTCCACTTATTCGGATACACTCTCTTTCTACCTTCGTTTGGTCTCCTCGAGAATGCTTCCGTTCGCATTCTTTTCCTCCAGCCTTTGTCTCGCCTCTACTGTACAACCACCTTAAAACCCCCTTCAGGTCTGTCCTTCGCTACTCAACCCAGCGAGCCACTTGTTCTTTACGCGAGTCAAGCACCCATGTTTCATTTCCATCTCCCCCTCTCCTTCTCCCTCCTACCTCTCCTTCCATCTCTGCATATCTTTTCATCTCTCTCCTCTCCTCCTGCCTCCAATTTCCCTCCCTCATCCCGCCCCCGCCCCTACATTTTATTCCCTCCACCTTCCTCCACCCTTTTCCACCTTCTCTCCCCCTTCTCCTTACCTCCTCATTCTTCCTTCCACCGTTCCCTTCTTCCTTCCCCGCTCCCTTCTTCCCTCCCCCATCTCCCTTCCCTTCCCCCTCTCCCTTCTTCCCTCCCCCATCCCCCTCTCCCTTCTTCCCTCCCCCTCTCCCATCCCCCTTCTTCCCTCCACTCCCTTCCCCCTCTCCCATCCCCCTTCCTCCCCCTTCCCATCCCCCATCCCCAGTCCGCCTTCCCTTCCTCCATCTCATAATTTCGCGGCCACATCTTACCCTCCTGGAAGCGGCAGCCAAAGAGGGACAATTTATGGACTCTTGCGGCCTTCCGCGACAGGGCGTTATTGTTTCGCCGGTGGTCGAGGGGGGGGGAGGCTTAGTGGTGGTGCAGGGGAAGGGGGAAGGGGGAAGGGGAGGGGAGGGGAGGGAGAGGGGGTTTAAGGTTGGGGGAGAGGTTTTTGGTGATGTAAGGGAGGTGGGGTGGAGGTTGAGGTAGGGGGAAGAGGGGTTTAAAGTCGGGAAGAGGATAGATGGGGGGGATGGGAGGGGAGGTTAGGTGGGGAGAGAGAGGAGGAGGAGAGGGGGGGAGGGATTACGCCTTACCTGAGTTCCCTCCGTCGCATAGGTACGTTATAGTTATATTACGCGTGGGACTTGGCTAGGTAGGATGGATGCGAGGAGGGAGTCGGAGGGAGGGAGGGGGGCGGGTAAGGGCTTGGGGAGAGGGGGTCTACTGAAGGGGGAGGGGGGATTACATCATACCTGAATGATGTAAGCTTAAGGAGGGAGTACCAGGTCCTTCAGAAACACCTCCTTTGGATCTTGAGGATGTTTGAGGATTCCATCTTCGTAATTACTCTTCCACTTACCTGGGATTAAGGTTGGAATGGTTGTCTGTTTTGGGTTGGATGTGTTTCCTGGTTATGTGTAGAGAACTTTTTTTTTTTTTTTTTTTTTTGAAAGGCTGTATGAGTGTTTTTTGTGTGTGTGTTAGTTATGATTATTTTTTTAGATATGTTATTTTTGATATTGTATTTTTTTTAGTATAGCTGATACTTTGTTATTTTTATATTTCATTATTTTATTTGGCTCATCATTCATTTTTTTATTTTGTTCTTAATTTAGCACACTAGTGTTTTGTTATATTTCATTGTTAATTTTTCATTTTGTTCTTATTTTAGTACACTAGTGTCGAAAGAAAAGTGGTGCCGGAAGTATGACAAAAAAACAATATAAAATGTTTGTGTTCATTGAAATTTCGATTATGATTCTGAAGGGAGAGAGATGGGCGAATTTGTTGTTTTTTGATAAAGGAAATTATATCCATTAAGTTGCATTATCAATATCTTGATTACGGAACCAATTGCGCCATAATTGAACCATCTTGTACACTGTAAACGGATCCGGTGATGTTGTTATTAAGCGATTATTAGACACAGTCCTCTGACATGAATTTAATTACTTAACCGGTATGATCCGTCTATTGTCTTTATTAGATGTTATTATATATAATGATTGGCTGTTATCAAAATATACTTTGTCGCTTCTGATATTTCGTATTATCATCTCTTTCTCCTCCTCCTTTATTCTCTCCCTCTTACTCCCAACTCCTAACCCTCCCCCTTCCCTATCCCCCTTCCCCCCCTTCCCCCTTCCCCCTTCTCTCCTTCTCCCCTTCTCCCTTCCCCCTTCTCTCCTTCCCCCTACCCCCTTCCCCCTTCTCTCCTTCCCCCTTCCCCCTTCCGCCTTCCCCCCTCCCCCTTCCCCCTTCCTCCCTTCTCCCTTCCCCCTTCTCTCCTTCCCCCCTCCCCCTTCCCCCTTCTCCTTTCCCCTTCTCTCCTTCCCCCCTTCCCCCTATCCCCCTTCCCCTTCCTCTTACCCCCCTTCCCCCTTCCCCCTTCCTCTTACCCCCCTTTAAAAATGCCTTCCTTCCGCCGTTGATACGTTCATCCGGTCGAGGGAAAGGGTGACAGGCGGCCGGTACCTGGGGAGACGATGGCTGTCACCCTCCCTCTTCTTCTTCTTCCCCCCCTCCCCCCTCTCCCCTCTCCCCGCTCCCCCGAAAAACACTCGAGGTTCTGGCGGCTGACTCTCCCACGGTGCGCCCCCCCACCTCCCCCCCACCCACCTCCCCCCTGCTGATATAACGTTTGGAGTCCCGTGAAGTCTAGGATTCTCATGGTTTGGTTTCCTTCCTCTTTTCTCTTCTTCCTTACCCCCTCCCCTCTCCCTTCCCTCTCCCTCCCCTCTCCCCCCCTTCTCCCTCCCCTCTCCCTCCCCTCTCTCTCCATTCTCCCTCCCCTACTCCCTCCCTTCTCCCTCCCCTACCCCTACCCCTCCCCTCTCCCATCCCTACCCCCTCCCCTCTCCCTCCCCTACCCCCTCCCCTCTCCCTCCCCTCTCTCTCCATTCTCCCTCCCCTACTCCCTCCCTTCTCCTTCCCCTACCCCCCCTCTTCCTCCCCTTTCCCTCCCGCCTCTCATTCCTACATTTCCTACATTTTCCATGCTCCCTCACTGTCCTTTCCTTCGACCCACCTTCCTTCCCTATTCTCCCTCCTACCCTTTCATTTACCTCCTTTCCCTCCCCACCCTCTCCACTCTCCTGCCCTCCACTCCTTTCCACCACCCTCCTTCCCTCCACTCCATTGTCTTCTTCTCTCTTTCGTTGGGATGGTCAAACCTACACAGAATTAGCGCCGTGTATGGAATAAAGCTTTCATACAACAGGGAGAATTGCCCCCCCCCCCTCAAAAAAATCCCCCCCCCTAAAAATTCAATCCGTGAAAATCGTGTTTATTCAGCTTCCTGTTCCGAATCTCTTTGCAATTTACATTTCAATACTCTCATTTTTCTTTCTTTTGTGATTGTTGTATCATATCAATAATATGAATTCATGGGAGTAAATTATTTTTATATCTCACATGCAGCTAGAGTGAGAATGAATGAGGGAGAGAGAGAGAGAGAGAGAGAGAGAGAGAGAGAGAGAGAGAGAGAGAGAGAGAGAGAGAGAGAGAGAGAGAGAGAGAGAGAGAGAGAGAGAGAGAGGAGAAGAGAGGAAGAGAGAGAGAGAGAGAGAGAGGGAGAGGGAGAGAGAGAGAGGGAGAGGGAGAGAGAGAGAGAGAGAGAGAGAGAGAGAGAGAGAGAGAGGGAGAGAGAGAGAAAGAGAAAGGGCGAAAGCGAGAACGAGATAAAAAAAAAATAGCATTGCCTTTTAATTACCTTTGCATAAATGGATTTAGAAAATGCATTCTTTTATAGAGATTAAAATGAAAATACGTTTTCCTCACTGAAAACGGAACACAGCAGAGAAGGAGAATAATAGTTTCTGATAGAATAAAAGAATAAAAATGTTGTGCATGTTGTAAAGCGTGTGTAGTGCTGAATGGTACATGATATAGTGCAAGAGTATGGAAGTTTCTACTATAATAGTTATTTATATTATATGTATATATATCATATATATTTCTTTTTTTTCTTTTTTTTCCTTTTTTTTCGTATACATACATGTGTGTGTGTGTGTGTGTGTGTGTGTGTGTGTGTGTGTGTGTGTGTGTGTGTGTGTGTGAATATATATATATTTTATGCGTTTATATTTGTATTGTGGTATTTTTCGATCTTGTTTTCATTCTTGTTTCTTTCTTTTTATTCGTTCTATATAATATCTCGTTCGTCACCCTCTTCTTCCCCGTTCGTTACTTTTTTGCTTTCTTTTGTTTCTCACTGTGATTGATTTTCTTTTCTATTGTACTTCTATCTTCGTCCCTTCTTCCATTTCCGTTATTTATACAGCTTCTCTTCTCGTTTATTTTCATCCTCTTCCTCATTCATCACAGGTAGCAGCATCGTCGCACTTTCCGTCTTCCCCTCTTTCTTTCTCTTGTTTCTTCCCTTTCCCTCTCCCTTCCCTCCCCCTCCCCTCCCTACCCCTCCCCTCCTCCTTCCCCTCCCCCTCCCTACCCCTACCCTCCCTACCCTTCTCTTCCCTTGCCTCACTTCCTCCTTTACTCCCTCCCTTCATCTACCCTTCCCTCCCCCCTTCTGTGCACCTCTCTTCCCATTTATTTCCCTTCTTCTTTCTTCTTCTCCTTCTTCTCCTTCATCTTCTTCTTCTCCTTCTCCTTCTTCTTCTTCTTCTTCTCCTTCTTCTTCATCATCATCTTCTTCTTCATCATCTTCTTCTTCATCTTCTTCTCCTTCATCATCTTCATCTTCTTCATCATCTTCATCTTCTTCTTCCTCTCCTTCTTCTTCATCTTCTTCTTCTTCTTCATCCCACAGTCTTCTCGAGTTACCCTTTTTATCCAGGCATTCTCCAGTCTTCCCTCTTCTGTTTCTCTTCCTTTCTCTTTTTTTTTCTCTCTCTCTCCGGACGCTTCTCGCCTTTCTTGTTGTCGCTCGCTCTTTGTGTGACGTAGAGAGGGAACTGGCAGAAAAGGGTTCTCGAACCATTTTTCTTTTATTACTGTGTGCATTGCGTGCGCGTATGTATGTCCTGTATTTTCATCTAGGTTTCTTATTTGCC
>NW_028234426.1:5495652-5510652 GCF_977035675.1 Penaeus japonicus | reverse complement strand
AGTTCATTAATAGCTTCTTGCACCTCCGTGTTGGCTATTGCCATTTTGAAAAATTCTGTTTCTCCCCCCCTTTTTTTTTATTTACCAAACCATTGTATTGATTATTATTTTCTTTATTTCCTTTTTTCATCTCCTATTCTGTCTCTCCATCGCTGAACTCTAAACAACGGGGAAACAAGCCAAGACGAAAGACAAGGCGGAAGAAAAGGTCAGGAGCAAAAGTTGCTCTGGGTAAACTCGTGATAAGAAACCGCTCGCGAATTCCCTCTGAAGTCTACCCGAGCAGACAGGTAAAAGGTGAGAGTAAACACGAGGAGAGGAGCAACGCGGAAGACGAATCAGAGAGCAAAGAGGAAGAGGAAGAAGGAGGGGGAGAAAGAGGAAGAGGAAGAGGAAGAAGGAGGGGGAGAAAGAGGAAGAGGAAGAAGGAGGGGGAGAAAGAGGAAGAGGAAGAAAGAGGGGGAGAAAGAAGAAGAGGAAGAAAGAGGAGGGGGATTAGGTAAGAGGAACGAAAAGGCGAAGGAGAAAGAGGAAAGATAAGAGGCAGGGAGAAGAGGAGAAAGAGGGTTATGAGGGGGAAGGGGAAGCGGACAAGAGGAAAGAGGAAGAAGAGGACAAGAAGAATGAAAATGGAGAAAGGGCGCAGGGAAGCGACAGGGTATCGAGGCTTCCGGGCGAGGGGAGACAGAAAATGGAAGGAGAGGAAGAGAAGGGGAAGTGGAGAAAGAGGTTGAAGATGTACAAAGATTTAAAAGAGAATGAAGGAATAGCCAAAGACAGCAAAACTGACAAGGAAAGAAAACGAAGATTAACGATACATTAAGTCCAGAGCAAAGTAAAGAAAATAAAAAATAAAGAGAGACAAATGCGATAAAGACGAAGAGGAGGAAGAAGAAGAAGAAGACCAAAACAAAGACCAACAAGAACAAGAAGATAATGCCAAAAACAAAATAGCCAAAAGCAGAGAGAGAGAGAGAGTTAGAGTGAGAGTGAGAGTGAGAGTGAGAGTAAGAGTAAGAGTAAGAGTAAGAGTAAGAGTAAGAGTAAGAGTAAGAGTAAGAGTAAGAGTAAGAGTAAGAGTAAGAGTGAGAGTGAGAGTGAGAGTGAGAGTGAGAGTGAGAGTGAGAGTGAGAGTGAGAGTGAGAGTGAGAGTGAGAGTGAGAGTGAAAGTGAGAGTGAGAGAGAGAGAAGAGAAGAGAAGAGAAGAGAAGAGAAAAGAGAAAGAGACGGCACACGATTCCCACAGCGCCACCAGCCGCCGCGCCGCCTCGTGTCCCTCCCTTCTCGACGTCCCTCCTCGGCGCCCTTCCCTCCCTCCGGTAATGGGATTCCTGAGAGAGACGGAGACGCGGGAGATTTTGAAGAGTGGTTAATGCAGATTCCGCGAGAGATAAAACAAGAGAGACGCGGCGGCCATTAACATAGCTTTGTCACCAAAACAGAGAAGCGGTAGATGGTCTTATCTTCAAAGCGATCTGCCTAATATACATAGGGTGTCGCTCCGTGTGTGTGTGTGTGTATGTGTGTGTGTGTGTGTGTGTGTGTGTGTGTGTGTGTGTGTGTGTGTGTGTGTGTGTGTGTGTGTGAGTCTTGGAGCGTGTGTTCTGGGTATTTTTGTACCGTGTATCTTTGTACCGTTCGTGCTCTCGTGGTCGCAGGTGTTGCGCCGTGTGTATTGTTGTACCGTGTAGTCTTGTAGCGTGCTTTTGAATAGGGAGTAAAGAGGGAGGGAGGGGGAGGGGAGAAGGGAAAGATGAAGGAGAGAAGAGTGTGGAGGAGCGCTTTACTGTGTTTCAAACATTCCTCCCCTTATTCCCCCATCCCTTCCCTCCCCCTCCCCCTACCCCTCCCCACCTCCCATTTCCCCTCTCTCTCTCTCTCCTTCTCTCTTCCATCCCAAGTGGTAAGACAATAAGTAGGTATGTTTGAATAAGCGATCGAAAGATACCAAGTGGATAATTACCTTCAAAGCAAGTGACTTCTTGGGCATTATACGTTCGAGCGGCGGCCATTAAAAAACCCTAAATTGGGCACTGGGATAGGTGTGGGGGTGGGGGGAGGCGAGGGGGTGCTCTAGAGGGTGGGGGGTGAGTTGGAGGAGGATGTGGTATATGGAAGGGGGGGGGAGGCGAGGATATGTTCGTTACTTTCGGAAGGGTTTCTTAAGAAGGAGCGTGGAGGGAAGAAAGAATGTGGGGGGAAGGTGGAAGAATAGAGGATGAGGAAAGATCAAGAAAGAGGACATAGAAGAAATAAAAGGGAGCCGGAAGAGAGAAAATAAAATCGTGATAAATAATAAAAGAGAAAATTAATCGAGAAATGCGAAATCCAACAAACAAACAAACAAAAAGAAAACAAAACCACCACGAAAAAACAAAAAACAAAAAACAAACAAAAAAAAACAAAAAAAAATAATAAAAAAGAATTTCAAAAAATAAATAAAAGAAGAGATAAATAAAACCTCAAAACCTTCCAATACATACAAAAGGACACAAGGAGACCTCTCGCAGGGCATCCTTCAAGCAGAGGCCTACTGAGACCTTTACCTGCAGATTTCCGAGATAGGATGCTGTGATAACACCATCCTAGGCCGACTGTGATTTCCCTACACAATATGAATCGTTCCTCACGCCCGCCTGGTTTCCTTAGAACCTCTTTTGTTTGTTTATCTTGTTTGTTTGTTCTGTGTGATGTTAGTGTTTATTTGTATTTTCTTACCTGTATTTCATCGTTCAATTTTGATCTATTCATCTGAATATCTATCGTTTTTCTCTTTTTGTATTTGGGTTTTCCGTAATTGGTTTCTTTGATCTATCTATATATTGGCTTATTTATATATCTATATATTTGCTTATTTATGTATCTACCTATCTATCTGTCTATCTATCTATCTATCTATCTATCTATCTATCTATCTATCTATCTATCTATCTATTTACAAAACTTCTTGGAGGACATTTGTGCGCGTTTTGGCCGTGGGTTCCGTAGGGCGACGCGCCTTTAAAACGCGCCCGACCACACTCCACGGGAAGGTTATTATTGAGCTATATCGTTGATGTAGTACTTTCGCCGCTGAATTACACTGTGTATTGATTTGCATGTGTGTGTGTGGGAGAGAGGGAGTGGGAGTGGGAGTGGGAGAGGGAGAGGGGGAGGTAGAGGGAGTGGGAGTGGGAGTGGGAGTGGGAGTGGGAGTGGGAGTGGGAGGGGGAGGGGGAGTGGGAGAGGGAGGGGGAGTGGGAGAGGGAGAGGGAGGGGAGTGGGAGGGGGAGGGGAGGGGGAGGGGAGTGGGAGGGGAGTGGGAGGGGAAGTGGGAGGGGGAGTGGGGTGGGAGTGGGAGGGGGAGGGGAGGGGAGGGGGAGGGAGTGGGAGTGGGAGAGGGAGTGGGAGAGGGAGAGGGAGAGGGAGTGGGAGTGGGAGAGAGAGAGAGAGAGAGAGAGAGAGAGAGAGAGAGAGAGAGAGAGAGAGAGAGAGAGTGTGTGTGTGTGTGTGTGTGTGTGTCTGTGTGAATGGCATAGTGTGGATGCAATATAGTGCATGTAGTTTTGTAAGATTTTATCTTTATCTCGAAATTATATTGGTTTGGCTTGTAAAACATTATGTATTCATATTTGCTCTTTTCCAGCTGGATTTATTTTTGACCCATCAGGACCAACACTGTATTACAAATCGGGAGAACGTCACATTAGTTCATCGTCATTCCTTCCAACAAATGTAAGCGTTCATCAGAAAACAATGAACCGTAATTCTGAAATTACGCTCAGAGGCACGTTGCCGAAATCAATTGGCATTTGAATGACATTTCAGTCGAGGCAGGACTACTGTTGCCAGGCCATGTATTTCACGTCATTACCAAAAGGCCATAGACGCGATCGAACAGATAAAACGATCGTTCCAAATCACGATAGGAAATGGGTGTTGCCAAATGTCGCCATATCTCATCGACAGGGAAATCTTAGGCTAAAAAAATGTGAGATCTCCGGTGTTTACCTGAGCTGACCTGTCTCCTCCTGTCCTTCGCCCGCTAATGAGCCGTGACCCCTTTGTCGACATGACCTGTCCTGAGGGCGGAAAGGAGACACATTAAATACGAGTCAAGGGCTGTGAGGTCAAGGTCATGATTATGATACGGACCACCACAGGGGTTTTTATTTGGTTGTTTCATTGTTTAATCACATCCGAATATGGTTTTGCTTTTTGTTATATTTTTAGCTAATAAAGTAAAGACTTGTTAAGACACGTCAGCAAGCACATGCATTCCACCGAGTATTCTAGTTGCTGTCGCATTAACACGCTATTGTAATTATGTGCACTTGGAAATTTCGAGAGCTATTCGGGACACGAAAGTCTTAAATCAAACATTTCTGTAAAAGCCTCCATTTTAATGTGACATTTGCGCGTCGTTCGGCGGAGCAGCACAAGCGCCGAGTCTCGACACTTAACAACACTAATAACCAGTCTCCCTTTTTGCAACAAGCATGGACGCGTACTGCAAGCGCTTTTGTCACGTGTTGTTGTTGTTTTTGTTGTTTTCATTATTGCTGTTGTTGTATGAGGATAGGGAAGGCCGGAAGCCATGTAAGGTAGGGTAGATGAATTATGTGGAGAGATAGATAATAGAGAATGATATGAATATGGATTAAAATCATAGGATAGATTAATTTCTTCCTGAGTGTTTAGTTTAAAGTGTGTATTCAGGTGTAAGGGAGGGGGTGAATAACCTCACCCCACCCCCCCACGTGCACTCCACCCCCTAAACCTCACAGCTCATCTGCCCCGGATTATTTTAATGATTCATATACCTGTCAGCAATGTCGGACGAAGCGTGAATTTTTTATACGAAAAAGTTTTATAATTTGGCTCCGGTATAATTAATGGTCTGTTTATGTAGATCCGTGCCCATAAACGTGAGCTGACTCATTGTGAAATGTTATCTGTTACATAGTGTCTCTGTCAGCGCTTTGAACAATCGATTCCGAAGAGACAGAATTCGAAAAAAGTACGAGATGAACAGCCACTTGGAACTCAAAGGGTCCCTCCAGCTCCATCGACCCGTCTGTAAACAGCCGAAGAAAGAGAGAGAGAGTTAGGAAGAAAAAAAAAGCGAAATAGTATTTTGAGTGGTTCTACGCCTCTCTCCCAATCCCCCCCTCCCCTCCTCCTTCTTTCCCCCTCACCCCCTCACCCCCCCCCTCACTTTCCTCCCCCCTGCCGATGAGAGAACATGTCTCGCTGGAACCGTGAGTGTGAGGAACTACCCGACGCTGCATGTGACGTTTTTCCTTGATGGAGGAACCATGTCCTCTCGGAAGCGTGACTAATTCTCCGAGACAGCATGTGCTAAGGCCGCCGCCCTTGGTAGTAGAGAGAGTGGTGGGTGGATTGGGGATTGGGGGGGGGGGGGAGGTGGTAGAAGAGGGAGGGAGGGGTGGGATGGAAGGAGAGGTTAAGGGAGGGAGGGAGAGAGGGAGGGGGGTGGTAGAAGAGGGAGGGAGGGGTGGGATGGAAGGAGAGGTTAAGGAGGGAGGGAGGGAGGGAGGGAGGGGGGTGGTAGAAGAGGGAGGGGTAGGATGGAAGGAGAGGTTAAGGGGGGAGGGAGGGAGGGGGGTGGGTGGGTGGGTGGTAGAAGGCAGACTCGTAAACGTATTTTATGACATTAAGAGCCGCGACATCCACGGCGGAATTCTTTCCTTCCAGTTCTCCAACGACTTCCGCAGGAAAACAATTATAAGCCATGGGAATATAACACGTGTGGGGCATGCCGGGTGCCGCCTCCTCCTCCTCCTACTCCTACTCCTACTCCTACTCCTCCTCCTCCTCCTCCTCCTCCTCCTCCTCCTCCTCCTCCTCCTCCTCCTCCTCCTCCTCCTCCTCCTCCTCCTCCTCCCTCTCCTCCCTCTCCTCCCTCTCCTCCTCCTCCTCCCTCTCCTCCCTCTCCTCCCTCTCCTTCTCTTTCTCCTTCTCCTTACCCCTTCTCCTTCTCTTTCGTCTCTCCCTCCTCATAATTTTCCTTATCTCATTCTTTTTTTTGCTTCATCTCCCCCCCCTTCTATTCTCTTCTTCTTATTATTTCTCCCCCTCCTCCTCCTCCTCCTCCTCCTCCTCCTCCTCCTCCTCCTCCTCCTCCTCCTCCTCCTCCTCCTCCTCCTCCTCCTCCTCCTCCTCAATGCCTTGAGTGTGGTGTGCGATTTCACAAGAGCAACATCGAAGGATTCCGACAAAAGATTCCACACTCCTACCAGTCTATCTATCTATCTTTCTATCTATCTATCTATCTATCTATCTATCTATCTATCTATCGGCTAGTGCTTCTCGTCCTCGGCTGAATGCAACGGCTGAAAGATTTTCTATCCGTTAATTCAAATCACGGAAGGGGGGGAGGGGAGGGAGTGAGATGAAGGAGAGGAGAGGTGGGGGGGGGGGAGTAGAGTCAGAAGCATCTTTTCGGAGTAAACTGATATACCCTTAGGGGGTTGAGGGGGGAATCTGAAGTGGCTTAATGTGACATAAGGGCGCCCTCAAGTGCTGCGCTTGTGTGCTCTGACCGCGGTCGATCCGGCGTCGTGTGCACACACAAAACGTACACTCACATATACAGACACACGCACACAGACACAGGCACAGACACAGAAACAGATGCAGAAACAGATATACAGACACAGACACAGACACAGACACAGACACAGATACAGATACAGAAACAGATACAGAAACAAACATAGACAGACACACACGCACACACAGATACAGACACAGACACAGACACACACACACACACACACACACACACACACACACACACACACACACACACACACACACACACACACACACACACACACACACACACACACACACACACACACACACACACACACACACACACACACACACACACACACACACACACACACACACACACACACACACACACACCACCCACCTACATCCCCACACCACACCCCACACCCTCACACCCCACCCACACCCACACCCTCCATACACCCCCCATACACCAACCCACAAACACACACCTTAAAAGGAAAAGTAGCAAACAAACAGACAAACCCACTCAGAGAGTAAAATATTGACCATACGGTATTAGATGTCGTGGGATGAGCGCGGTTGTGGTGTTTTCCTGATTTTCCTGGGATGGTGTACTTCTTATATGGATTGTCTAGTGTGATATTGTTGTTTGTTTTATTGTTGTTGTTGTTTTGCGGATTGATGTTGGAGGTTTGTTTGTATTTGTTTGTGGTTTGTATTGTTAGTTGTATGTATATTTTTTGTGGGTTTGTGTTTGTGTGTTTTTTTTTCCGTTTTGTTTTGTTTTGAAAAGGGAAGAATCTAGGAAACGAATGGAATGACTGGAGAAAGAAAGAGAAAGAGAAAGAAAGAAAGAAAGAAAGAAAGAAAGAAAGAAAGAGAGAGAGAGAGAGAGAGAAAGAAAGAGAGAGAAAGAAAGAGAAAGAGAGAGAGAGAGAAAGAAAGAAAGAAAGAAAGAAAGAAAGAAAAAGAAAGAGAGAGAGAGAAAAAAGAAAGAACAAGAAAGAGAGAGAGAGGAGGACAGAATAGAGATAAACGAACAAGGAAATTAAAATATCCAAAAAATGAGAGAGAAAATACCCGAAATTCCAGGGTGCTTTGAGCGCGCGGAAGTGCCAGAATGAATAGCAACAGTTCTAGAATGCAACAATTTTTCGCACATTTTTCCCCCAAGTTGCACACACATGGCGGGCGCTCGCGTCTCGCAGCCCGCCATCTTGTCATAGAATATTCATATCGCGCCGAAATTCTTAATTGAAATGGTAGATTTTGACCTTACTTGAGTCATGATTTGGGGGGAGGGGGTCCTTTTTTGGGGGTCCTTTTTTGGATTCTTTTCCTTGGGGTCATTTTTGCTTGTTTTTTGGAGTGGTCATTTTTGAGGGGTCACTTTTGTGGGGTCCTCTTTTTAGGGGGTCCTTTTTTGGAGGTGGGGGGTCTATTTTGGGGGTCATATTGGGGGTGAGTGGTGAGGGGGTTTGAAGAAGGAATTAAAACAAATAGTATTAAAAAGATCAGCGAGAAAAGAGAATGAGGGATTAAGTAGAGAGAAGAGAAAAGAAAAAAGGGGGATAAGGAGAAGGTGGAGATAAACTTGGTCTCAGGAATAATGGAAAGAGATCTTATTGATACAAGGATAAGCCGGTAATGGATGCAGACGGAAAGGGTGGGGGGAGGGGGAGGGGGAGGTGGGGGAGAGGGGCGGGGATGGAAATCAAATCTCTCTTTTTGTCTCTCTCTTTTTTTTTAGTCTTTCTCTTTCCTTTCTTTCTTTTTTTCTCTCTCTCTCTCTCTCTCTCTCTCTCTCTCTCTCTCTCTCTCTCTCTCTCTCTCTCTCTCTCTCTCTCTCTCTCTCTCTCTCTCTCTCTTTCTCTTTCTCTCTGTGAAAAAAAAGGAGAAAGAAAGAGAAGAAGAAGAAGAAGAAGAAAAAGAAGCCTCCGAAGGAATTCGAAGCCGTTCTTCAGCAAGAAATGAATGAGAAACGGGAAGGATTTTTCACGTTGCCAATAAGGTCCCTTGGCTTAGTCTTGAAGGAGCGAAAGGATATCTTGACCATTTATTCACGGGGAGAGAAATGGTCGAAGACTTTAAGAATCCCTTGTTAAAATTCTGATTTCATTTGTCATTTACAGTTGCCAGATTTTAAAAGAACGTAATTCGGACATTTGTAATTTAACTCGGATTTTCTTTTATGACCATAACAAAAAGAAAAAAAAAAACGGTGGCAATAATGCACAAACAAATAAAAAAAATAAAAAAAACAAGAGTAAAACACCATACACCATTCGCAAAATCAAAGTAGTAAAACACCGCAAGTATATACAATGACACAGCGCCCGTAATAGTGTTCCAGAAAATATATATGGAAGGTCGGATTCAGCACGAGAGGAAGGTGACCCACGGCGACCCTCTTGACTGTAGCAACCTGAGGAGGAAACAGAAGAGGAAGAGAGAAGGGGAGGAGAGGAAGGGGAAGAAGGAAGACAAAGAACGGGTTGGTAATGAAAGGGAAGTGGAGAGGAGAAGAGGGAGAGGTGGACTTAGGAAAGGCTTCGCATGACATTGCATAGCGTAACGCAACATGACATAACATAACATGACATGATATAACATGATGTAACAGAACATAACACGACATGATATAACATGATGTAACAGAACATAACATAATATAACATAATACAGCATGACACGGCATAGTATAATACAACATAAGCAAAGCCTATCAGAGCAAAAACATAACACAACACTACAGGACACAACATAGCATAGCATAACATAACACAGCAGAACGTAACACAAAAAGGGGCAGAAAAGGACAAAGTGAAGTTCCAAAGAGAATGAAAGGAGAAAGTAAAAGAGAAGAAAGAGACGAAATAAAAAGGAAAAGAGATGATGAACCAAAGACGAAAATGAATGAAGGAGGAAGCCAAAGGGCGTGGAAGTTCTGATTCGAAGTTCTTAAGGGTCAGGGAATAACAATGAAGAAGTTAGGTGATGGACAAGGACAAGTTATTGAGTGTAGATAGGGAGCAAGTTAATGCTAAGGAATGAGGATAGGGGTGGAGGGAAGGAAGAAGGGGAGGGAAGGAAGAAGGGGAGGGAGGGAGGGAAGGAGGGAGGGAGGAGAAGGAGAGAAGGAGAGGGAGGGAAGGAGGAGAAGAGAGAAGGAGAGCGGAGGGAAGCAGGAGGGGGGACAGAGGGACTGAGGAGAAGGAAAGATAATGGAGCTGGAGGAAAAGAGGGATGGGGAGGGGCGGGGGGGGGAGCTAAGAGGAACTAATACAAGAAAAAGAGGAAGTGATCACGCAAAGAGAAGAGGGACAAGGGGAAAGGGGGCAAGAAAGCTCCTCATAATAAGGAGGGGGAGGAGGGGATAGGGGGTAAGGGTAAGTAAGGGAAGAGGAAGAAGGGAGAGGACGGGGGGGAGAAGGGGGGTAGGGGAGTCAGTAAGGGCCGGCTTCGATAATGATGGTAAATGTTCACGTCATGGCCAGCTTCGGAGGCCATCTCTCCTTCGGCCCGGCCTGCACTCCTCCGTCCAGGGCCACTGCGTCACGAGGGCTTCGCGGGGGTCAGGGTGCATGCGCGGCCGCTTTGCTTTGGGGGGGGGGGGGGGACCGTCGCGTTCGGGCGGTTTTTAATGGTTAGGGATGGGTGTGATTGCGTGGGTGTGGGTGTGGGTGTGTATACGTGTATATTTATATTTATATTTACACACACACACACACACACACACACACACACACACACACACACACACACACACATATATATATATATATATATACTATATATATATATATATATATAATATATATATATATATATATATATATATATATATATATATATAAGTGTGTCTGTGAACGTAGATTAATAGAAAGATATACAAGGAAAGTAGAGAGAGAGAGAGAGAGAGAGAGAGAGAGAGAGAGAGAGAGAGAGAGAGAGAGAGAGAGAGAGAGAGAGAGAGAGAGAGAAATAGGGAGAGATGCTCACACACAAAAAAACAGAGAAGACACAAGGATGTTAGTGGGAGTTTTGAAAGCTCACATTACTGTTTTTACAACCGCGGTGGCGAAGGAGGGAGACCAAAGACAACCAAATAACTCGTTAGCAACAAAGGGATCCTGATATCCCCCTATTTCTTTCTTCTCTTGCACTGATACCCCGAGGCGCATGCAACATCCGTAGAATCCCTGGGATGCTGCGGGATCTCCATCTTCTCATTCATGCCAACTTGCTGTTTGTGATGGCCGATCTTTCACTTCTATTGCCATTCTTTCGTTATCGTTTTTTTGTTTTATTTTCTCGTATGTGTCTCCCTTTTTTTTCTCTCCTTTGGATTTAATTTTGGTGTGTGTTTGTTTGTTTGTTTGTGTGTGTGTGTGTGTGTGTGTGTGTGTTTGTGGTGTGGGTGTGTTTGTGTTTGTGTGTGTGTGTGTGTGTGTGTGTGTGTATGTGTGTGTGTGTGTGTGTGTGTGTGTGTGAGAATGTGTGTGTGTGTATGTCTGTGTGTGTGTGTATGTGTGTGTGTGTTTGTGTGTATGTATGTGTGTGTGCGTGTGTGTGTGCGTAAAAGTGTGTACGTCTCCGATCATGTGCACATATACCCGAGCTCGTATCTTTACCTGAATCCTCCTTTCCCCTTCAAACCTCATCCGATATCCACCTCGATTCTTAAAATTCCGGAGCAACTACACGAGCTCAGTCTCTCTCTCTCTCTCTCTCTCTCTCTCTCTCTCTCTCTCTCTCTCTCTCTCTCTCTCTCTCTCTCTCTCTCTCTCTCTCTCTCTCTCTCTCTCTCTCATTACAGCATCCCTTCCTGTGTGCTTCCCTCCCTTCTCCTCCCCCTCCCTCCCTACCCCTACCCCATACCCTCGTCTATATCTCGCATCCTTTGACGTCGGGGAGATGTGTGGAGCTTGACTCTCTCCTGCCGTCCTGATCGACCGACCTATCAATCCAAAAGTAGATGTGGATTGTGACTGATCGCTGCATCCGATTGTATTCTTCCGCTTTCTCTCTCCTTTGGTTCGTCTCATGTTTTTTTTCCCCCAACTTCCTATACGTTTTTTTTTCTTTGGTTCGTATTTTTGTTCGAATTTTCTTTTCCATTTTTTTTTTTTTTTTAGGTCACGGTAATTCCCATGTCTTCTCTTTTTTTTTTTCTTCTTCTTCTCAGTTTTGTCTTTTCCATTTTTTTTGTATTATTTTTTTCTTCTCATTTTATCTTTTCCATTCTTTTTTTTGTATTATTTTTTTTCCTTCTCTCTCCTTCACCTTCAGAGGAAATGAAGTCTATCAACCGCAATGCGTTTTCCTTCCCCGCTTTCTTTTAAATACCCGGGGTAATGGGGGCGTCTCGAGGTAATGTTCTTGCCAGTATCTCGAGGCATTACGGGCCATCGTCGCCACGGGGTCTGTTTAAAGCACGATGGACGACTCTAAAGGGGGGTGGGGGGGGGGAGGAGGAAGAAGGAAGGGAAAAAAAAGGGAGGAAGGCTAGGGAAGGTGAAGGGGGGAGGAGAGAAAAAGAGAGAGATAGAGGGGGAGGGAGAGCGTTAAAACACGCACCGGTTGTGCTCTCACGGCGTCGAACACGAAATACAAACAGAACTCTTGTTGATCTCGTTCCCTGTGCACGACAAGCGACCCTGTTAACCAGAGGCGATGGAACGTTCGGATCCAATTACGCGTCTCAAAGGAGGCAAGCCAAGCATTTGCTATTAATTCGGCGGGATGGGCGGCGTCTGCGAGGGGCGTATAGGGGATGGGGGAAGGGGTGGGAGGGGGAGAGAGAGATGCGCGTTTCCCACAGGAGCCCAAGATAGGCGGACGACCCCCAGGAGAGGGAGGTCGTACGTAAGTGCAGGCCGCCCGCACGACGACCTCCACGTTCCCTCTCGACTTGTGACTGGTGGAAATGGGCCTCGTTTGTTGGGTGACCAGCTGCAGGGCCTCCTCACGTGAGGGATGCTCGCCAGCTGCAGGGTTGTTCAGCAACAGTCTCCAGACTCCCATGAACACGCAAGGCTATGCACTTGACTCACAGAAAGATGCACACTAACACACACACAGACACACTGTCCATTCATACTGGTTGTGTGCGTGGTATAGAGGGGAGGAAAAAGAAAGACAGACAGCAACAGAGAGATAGCAAGATGTAAAGAAAGACAGAGAAAGAGAGAGATAAAGACAGGGACAAGAGCAGAGGAAAGGAGGGACGGGGAGGGAAAGAGGCATTAAGTAGGAGCGGACCCACCCTAGTTGTCATAAAAGCCACAATATTTGAGGTGACCCTCGGCCTGTCCATATGTTTACACTCAGGGCTCCCCCTCCCCCCTGTGTCCACCCAGTGCTGTCGTGACCGCCGTGGCCAGCTCTGTCTTATACCGTGTTTGCTCGCCACAAATGGCCTATGCATTCTTATTTATTCCCCAAACAACAGGGGGGAAATCCCGAGGGTTCTTCATACGCTGTCGCTCCCTTGCGAAGCCTCCCGAAGGCGAAGGGTCGAAGGCGAAGCGAATTTACTCCGGCCAAGGGATACGAACGTACTTGGAGTTACGGAACAGCGAGGGGGAAGTTGGTCGGTCAAACCTTGTCTTCCGGGCTGCCTGACACATATGGGAGAAGTTGAGTTTATGTTCCCTTGTCATGAGTGTTGCGTCTAGGAGTCTCTGTGCCTTTCCGTTTTAGACTCCTCTTTCTCTCTACTTCTCTTCTCTCCTTTCACTTCTACTTCATCGCTTGTTGTTGTTTTATTTCAAATCTACTTTTTCGTCTTTTTTTACCTTATCTCATTTTTTCCTCTTCCCTTGTCGCACTCTTCCATATATGCCTCACCATATTATACCCCTATTTTCTCATCCATCCCCTTCCCCTCATACATACATTTCAGCTCCATTAACCCACCCCCCACTGCACTGGCGCCATCTCCCCCACCCCCCCTCGCCTTTCCCATCGTTATTCCTTCCCCCTCCTTATTATTATTTTCTTTCGTGAGTGATTATAGATTTTAAAAATATCATAGGCCTTGGTGGGGGAAGGGTGTACAAGATATATATAAATGTCGGTGGGCCTTGGTGGGCCTAATTCGTGGTGGGTGACACTCGCCCTCCATCGCAGATGACAAATTGTCTTAGAGGGCCTTCATTTCGCCTTGAGGGGTGAGGGGAGGGAGAGGAAGAGGGGGAGGGAGGAGAGGGAGAGGGAGAGGGAGAAGGAGGAGAAGGAGAGGGAAAGGAAGGAGAGGGAGAGGGAAAGGAAGGAGAGGGAGAGGGAGAAGAAGAGGGATAGGGAGTAGAAGAGGGAGTAGAAGGAGAGGGAGAGGGAGGAGAGGGAGAAGGAGAGGGAGAGAGAGTAGAAGAGGGAGAAGGAGAGGAGAGTAGAGGAGAGGACAGGGGAAGGGGAAAGGGGGGGAGGGGAAGGAAGGGCGAACGCCGACTTTGATATCCAAGACGCTTGTCCAGATTCCGGACTTTTCGATTCTGGTTTCTGATTCTTGAAAGACAGGAAGAGAGTATTAAGACCTCGGGGTTGTATGAGATTCTTTCATTGCCCCGAGGCGACGCAACAACAGGAAAATCCAAATTAGCGAAGGAATTATTATTGCACCATGAACCAACGCAACGCGCGTGACCATGTGACACTCCTCCCCCCCCCCCATCCCCCGCCCACCCACCGCCCCCCCCTCCTCTACTACTAACCCCCACATTTCCCAAGAAAGCTACAAACAGTCATGCGGTTGCTCGCTTTGTCATAAATAAATGAACGTGACCGAAAAACGACTTTTAATTTCACAGAAAGGGAGGCCGAGGAAGGTTTTTTTTTCTTTTTTTTTTCTTTTTAATTTGTTTGAAGGGCGATGCGCTTCTATGCCGACGAGAGGAGGTTGCGTCACAGAGGTTTTTTAAAGGTTTCCGATGAATTTATGACTGTCTCAGAACCTCTCTTTGGCTGTTAGTGTGCTCCAACTGCCCATTTTGGAGCTCGGGTGGAAAGGTATTTTTTCCCCGTATATGAGGAAGGAGTGAAAGATAAATTGAAGTGATTCCGTGTTCTCTTTACTGAAATTATAATTTTCATCTGATTTTTTTACAGATTTTTATAAAGATTTTTCTAATATATATATATATATATATATATATATGTATATATATATATATATATATATATATATATATATATATATATATATATATATATATACATTGATATTCGTGAGTAAGAAGCGATGGAGCGTTGGTACAGTAGTTTACAAACAACCGGTGATCTTCTATGATCTTCATTAGGGAATAAGTTAATGGAAACTACTAATCATCAATGAATTCTTTTTAAAGTGATGATTTTCTCCCAACACGCTAAAGCAGATGACTCACCGAGCGTATTTGCTTCACAATGTATGGATGAGTCGCTTATGACGTCATTATCCTGACAGTACTTCAA
>NW_028234426.1:5485652-5493152 GCF_977035675.1 Penaeus japonicus | reverse complement strand
CTGTATTACACTTTCCTTTCATTCCCTCCCTTTCTCCTGCGCTTCTGTGATCTTCATCTCCCCTGTATTTCTCACCCGATTGTTATCACGAGTTCATTTTGTTACCTCTTTCATCTCTTTTCGTTCACGGCTGTTATGGCTCTTCAGTCATGTCCTTCCTTCAATTTCGCTCGCTGCTTTTGTTTCATTTATTTCGTGTCTCCCTCGACCTGCATTTAATTCCTTGCTGTGCATTTATTCCTTCGTATGCCCCTGCGTGTACACTGGTGCACATACTGACGGACGTACATGTAGAGACGTGTGTGCGTGTATTGTATGCTGTTCTGTCTTTGTCTTTTCTGTGTATCTCTGTTTGTGTGTCTTCGTCTTTTTTTTTCTTTCTCTCTCTTTCTCTCTTCTCTCTCTTCTCTCTCTCTCTCTCTCTCTCTCTCTCTCTCTCTCTCTCTCTCTCTCTCTCTCTCTCTCTCTCTCTCTCTCTCTCTCTCTCTCTCTCTCTCTCTCTCTCTCTCTCTCTCTCTCTCTCTCTCTCTCTCTCTCTCTCTCGTTCTCCCTCCCTCTCCCTCCCTCCCTTCCCCTTTCTTCTCTGCCACAAAATCCATTAAAGGTCCAGCTAGGTGCTCTTCCTTTCATCCTCCCTCCCTTCCCTCCCCCACCTCTCCTCTCTTCCTCCCTACCCCTCCCCTCCTTCCTCCTCTTCCTCCCTCCTATCTCTAATTTAGACACACCCCTTACCCATTCTTCCCTCTCCTCCCACCTCCCTATAGTCCCCCCCCCCTCCTTCTCCCATTCCTGCTCTCCCTTCCCTCAATCTTCTCCCTCTTCGTCGTCGTCGTCGTCCTCCTCCTCCTCCTCCTCCTCCTCCTCCTCCTCCTCCTCCTCCTCCTCCTCCTCCTCCTCCTCCTCCTCCTCCTCCTCCTCCTCCTCCTCCTCCTCCCCCTCCTCCCCCTCCTCCCCCTCTTCCTTCTCCTCCCCCTCTTTCTCCTCCTCCTCCCCCTCTTCCTCCCTCCTCACCCCAAGTCTTAACCTTCGCGCGTCACCACTCACGGGATGGATAAACAAGCAATGTTGTCCCTCCTTTGCGATCCCTCCTTCTCCTCTCTCCTTTTTTTTGTTTTTCAAATTTCTTCATCCCCTTTTCCCTTCTTTTTTTTCTGTTTCAAAAATCCTCTCCCGGTCGTGATCTCGTGTTCTTTTCTAATCAACTCACTCGTTCTGTTCTACCTGTTCTGTTCTTCCCAGCATTAAGTTGTTCGAGCGTGTGATTGTGTGATTGCTGTCTGGGGAATGGCACCTTGTAGGGAATCTAGGGGCTGGTCCTTTACCATCTCCTTGTCGTTGTCAGTTCAGATGTCTGTCAGGTGATCAAGTCGGATCACTCGTGGCTGGTGTGTGTTTGGGGGGTGGGGGTATGGGTGTGTGTGTGTGTGTGTGTGTGTGTGTGTGCGTGCGAGTCAGAGATAGTGAAAGAAAGAGAGAGAGAGAGAGAGAGAGAGAGAGAGAGAGAGAGAGAGAGAGAGAGAGAGAGAGAGAGAGAGAGAGAGAGAGAGAGAGAGAGAGAGAGAGAGAGATTAACTTATTGACTACGAAGCACCAACACCAAATTTATGAACCATTAAAAAAAACAAGAGCTGTATATTTTCGCAACGTTGATTAGACATCCATAAAAAAACAACAAGTAAAACACGAAAAATACTAATGGAAAAATAAATTGCATTGGATTAACAAAAACTCTCCCTTGACGAGCGCATGCAAGTCAATGTCAACATATCCATTGCCATTTCAGTCTCGGATTTCGAGATGATCGCCCCAAAAATTAAATTCTATCGGTAATACGAAACAATTTTAAAAATCCGTTATTGGGCGACCTGTCGTCGTAGTTCGAGTTGCGTTAGCGTTTTTTTATGTTGAATAGATTGCAACTTAACAGGCATTTGTGCACGAAAGACAGACTGAGACAGAACCAGACAGAGACGATATGATTAAGATAAGAGACAGAGAAACAGACAGAATGAGAAAAAACAAATTGAGATACAAACACCCATGTAGATAGAAACAAAGATAAAGGAGAGATAGAAACAAAAACAGAGATAAAAAGGATAGATATAAATATAATAACACAGAGAGACAAGAGACACACTATAAAGCAGGCGGACAGACAGATAAGTAGGGACAGAACATCGAGCTAAACACATACACAGAAGCATAAATAAAAACGAGACACAGAGAGAGACGAAGAGATAAGAAAAGTAATGAGGATATAATTATCATCAGCGTGGGTGTGGGCACAGAGTCAGAATGGAGAAGGGAAGTGGCACTGACCAGAAGGATGCCACCAGAAGGTTTAAGTGAGTTCAGGGTCGCGCCTCCTTCTAATAAGTGCGGGGAATGCATGGAGGGGGAGAGGGAGAGGGGGAAGGGGAGGGGGAGGAGGAGAGACAGATAGATAGACAGACAGACAGACAGACAGACAGACAAACAAACAGACAAACAGACAAACAGACAAACAGACAGACAGACAGACAGACAGGCAGACAGACAGACAACAAGAGACCACGAAAACACGGATATCTAGTAGAAAACAGTAGAAGAGAGAGAGACAGACAAACACAGAGACGGGAAGGAAAGACGACAGTAAGTAATGCATGAATGTCAGGGTATCACGTTCAGTCAGATGGAATTCAGAAAGCGGCATTTCCTGTACTCACCAAGAATTACAGCGCATAATGGCTTGTAATTAGAGGGATCATTATGTAGATTTTGCACCATTTTTGTTGCTCAGTCGAGCTTCTGCATAAATGATTATTTGTGGGTAAATCACACTCCACATAATTGTCTTTACTCATGTCTTTTCTTTCTCTTTTCACTCTCTCTCTTTCTCTTTCTCGTGCTCCTCTCTCTCGCCCTTTCTATCTCTTTCTCTCTCTCTCTTACCTCTTCCCCTCCCTATGTTCCTCCTCCTTATCCTTCCTTCCCTTCTTTTCCTTTCTTTTTTTTGGCTCTTGCAATATTTTCCTCGAAGATTTCGAATCCCAGCAACAGGAGCCGCTCTCTCTTGCATAGTCCATGGGGACATAATTTGGCCACCTTTTCTACCTGCATTTCTGCCTCTGTCCCTCGAAGAAATCTCGCCCTTTCCTTGAGTTTCTGGTTGAATTATATTTCTTTGATGTTGTTTTCTTCGATTCATTGATTTTGTTTTATTTGATTTTTGATAATGGTTGTAGAATTCGTTCATTTTGTAAAAATCAGCATTATGTAAGTTTTTTTTCTCGTTTTTACTTTTTTTTTTGGCTTTTCGTCATTCCTGTCCCTCCTCCACGTTCTCGCTCATTCTCCGCTTTCTTACGAGGAGCACGTGTGAGTACAGATTTGGAGGAGGACCTAGGCAGGTTGTGTTAAGAGGGTGTAACGCTGTTCTTGAAGCCATCCCCTGTTTACTCTGCCTCCAGTACACGTAGCTCAGACTAACTTGAGGGTCAGGTTCAGATGCGAGAATGCGGACGTTCACATATCCTCCGGGGGGATGATGATCTCTAGAACAGAACGCTGCCACAAATTGCAAGCTCGATTATTTTGATTGATCGTTGTTATTATCATTGTCGTTTTCCTTTTTTTTTTGTTCTTTTGTTTCTTTTTTTTACTCTCGTTGCGTTTTCTTGATTCGTCGTTTTCGCTTCGGAGGGATAAGTTTTGGCGAGGTGGAGCAGGAGGAGGAGGAGGAGGAGGAGGAGGAAAAGTAGAAGAAGAAGAAAAAGAAGAAGAAGAAGAAGAAGAAGAAGAAGAAGAAGAAGAAGAAGAAGAAGAAGAAGAAGAAGAAGAAGAAGAAGAAGAAGAAGAAGATGAAGGAGGAGGAGGAGGAGGAGGAGGAGGAGGAGGAGCTGGTGGCGGAGATGTCTCCCAGCGGTGCATCGTCTTCCACTCTACACGTCTCTCTCCCTCCCACACACACTCATACACTGGCCGCAGCAACTTGATACCCAGTCGGGGCTCCAGACACAGTGGTAGTTGTAGAGCAATATCGATGGGGCGACGTAACCTGGTTGGCTGGTTGGTTGGTTGGTTGGGTGGTTGGCCGCGCTACACTCGCCGCCCCGTGCTTGGGAGGGAGAGGGGGGGGGGTTGAAGTGCGAGGGGTGGTGGGAGAGGGAGTAGGAGTGGGGTTCGAAGTGCGAAGAGTACCGAGAGAGGGAGACTGAGTGGGAGTGGGAGAAGGCGAGATAAAGAGTTAGAGAGAGAGAGAGAGAGAGAGAGAGAGAGAGAGAGAGAGAGAGAGAGAGAGAGAGAGAGAGAGAGAGAGAGAGAGAGAGAGGGAAGAGCGAGAACGAGAGCGAGAGAACCCGAGCAAGAGCGAGAGCGAGAGTGAGAGCAAGACCGAGACCGAGACCGAGACCGAGAGCGAGCGAGAGCGAGCGAGAGCAAGAGCGAAAGCGAGAGCCCGAGCAAGAGAGCGAGAGTGAGAGCAAGAGACCGAGAGCGAGCGAGAGCAAGAGCAAGAGCGAAAGCGAGAGCGAGAGAACTCGAGCAAGAGAGCGAGAGCGAGAGAGCGAGAGTGAGCTCGGGCCAAAGTCAGAGAAGCAAGGACGACGGCACCTCCTCGCCGTCACCCCGAGAGAGCTTGTTATTACACCCCGAGACAACGCGTGTTTTCAGAGCCGTTAGCGACGCCGGGGATAATACACCTGTTGGGGCAGTGACTAGGACGTTTTCGTATATTAGAGGAAAGGAGAGGGAGGGGAGGGGAGGGAAGGAAGGAGGAAGGGAGGGGAGGGAGGAGGGAGGAGGGAGGAGGGAGGGAGGGAGGAGGGAGGGAGGGAGGGAGGGAGGGAGGGAGGGAGGGGAGGGAAGGAAGGAGGAAGGGAGGAAGGGAGGGAGGGAGAGAGGATGAAGGAGGAAGGGAGGAAGAAGGAACAAGAGGAATAGAGGTAGTGAAGGAGGGAGGAGGGAGGGAAAGGTTGGAAAAGGAAGAGAAGGTGAGAGAAGAAGGGAAGGAGGGTAAACGGAGAAAGAGAGGGAGATAAGGACAGGGGTGTAAAACAGAGACGAGTGAAATCACGGAACAAACAAACACATGAAGAGACATGAATCGAGACATAAAAAAGAGGAAAAAAGAAAATTGAGGATAAACTGCCTATCCAGAATCCTAACGTCTAGCTAACCTAACCGGTAACTGCAGCCTCGGGGGTATGTGTGAGGGAGGGAGGGGGAGGAGGGGGGAGGGGTGAAGGTTCGTGTCCTCATGATGGTGTCCTGTGGCGCTCTCGAGATAGTGGGGGTGGGGAAGGGGGGGGAGGGGAATGGATGATAGGGTGAAGGGGAGAGTGAAAGGGAGGGTTGAAGGGGGTTGGGGGGGGTTAGGGGAGGAATGGGTGATGAGGGGTAGGGAGTAATGAAGGGAGGGGGTTTTGGCCCTTGTTCTTGCACGAGTTTATTGCAGACTTTTTGGCAGATTTACGATGATAAATGCGATGACTCGTAGATGGCTGCTTGTTACACGGCCATCAGCGTAGTCTGAGGGGGGAGGGGGGGGAGAGGGGTAGATAAGGTGATCCGACAGGCTGTCTTCGGAGGAATATTTTAATCCGTATCTCGAGAGGGAATATGTGTCTTCCCCTCGTCGGTGAATATCCCGACCGGAAATGCGACGGCGACTGCAACACAGAGCGAATCCACCGCGACCTCGTGTCTCCTAAGGATTGGGTAAAAAGGAAGGAGAAATCCCATAGATCGGATAATCCTTGAGTATAGGATGGAGGGAAGGAGGAAAGACGCCTGAGCAGCGAAGGATACGAAGGATGCGGCCACGGAAGGGATATAAGGATGAGGGTTCATCCTGCCGAAGGAGGAAGTTGAGAGAATGGCCGCTTAGACAACAAAAGAGTGAAGAAAGGGAGGAGACGGAAGCCACGTCGGGAAAAAAAGGTTTACGTTGGTGTTACGGCGGCCATTCGCACGGAGGTTGAGTTGGGGTCGGGGGTTGGGAAGGAAGGAAGGAAGGAAGGAAGGAAGGAAGGAAGGAAGGAAAGAAGGAAGGACGGTGGGGTGTTCAGGGTTTGTGTGTGTGGGAGGGAGGGAAGGGGTTGCACTTGAGGGGGGGTGGGGTGAAGCGGAGGGGGTTGGGACTGGGAATGGGGTAGGGGGGGGGAGGTACGAGTCTTGCGTGCGGCCTTACTTGATGTTATCGGCCGGACCCCAGCCGGCCAGGACGCGTCAGTCTTCGTTGGCGGCGGCCATTGTAACGTTTAAATTCATCATCATCTCGGTGATTGCAACAGCCTTGTCTAATATATTCATTTAGCTGCCTTTTTGGGCTCCCTCGTCGGCAGGAACAATCATTCGGTAATTATGAATGACCTGTAGATCACGCCTGCATGAACCTTCGCTCCCACACCCCACACCCAACTCCCCTCACCCCTCACCCCTCTCCCCTCACCCCTCTCCCGTCTCTCCAACCCCACCCACCCCACCTTCGAGGAGGTTTAGAGGGCGTGGCGGAGGAGGTGCTAATGACCCGCAAGGGAGACGTGTTGTGACCGGTTTACTAACCCCCTGTTCGTTCACTGGAGGACAACGGCGTCGATTGTTCTTGTTATTTAAATGATATTTGGAAGTCGATCGCGTTCTCTCACCTCAAAGACCGAGTTCAATGAATCCATTTATCTATTAGGGATAAGAATCAATTAAAACGATTTCCATTTAGTGAATGTCGTCGGGGCTGTGAAGACTAATTTTAGACAGCATAAACAAACAAGACTTGCCTTAATCTTCAATCAGCTGAGAGATCAGACGCTATGCTTCAGCCTCTTTCATACTCTTGAATTAATCAAGAGGATCTTCTTGGTTGTCGTATCGTGTTTGCACATGTCAAGATGTTGGTCCTTACACCTGCAGCTGTTTACCGTCACTCGGACATGTAAAGTCTCGGTGTCTTGGGACTCGTAGATGGTTTTAGATTTGTTATATTTTATGTCTTTATTTTAAGGAACAGGTCGTGTGATTTGTTGTATTATAGCCGGTGGAAAACGCACGCATGCAGGACGCACACGGACACGCACAACCACACTCACACGCACACACACGCACACGCACACGCACACGCACACGCACACACACACACACACACACACACACACACACACACACACACACACACACACACACACACACACACACACACACACACACACACACACACACACACACACACACACACATAAATATAAAGATTTGTGCGTCTGCATGCGAACTCACATTCCTTAAAGCATAAAAAAAATAATATTTTGATAACTGAAATATTTTCCTCATGATAATAATTCGGTGAATAAAGGTTTGCTCCATTGTTATCAGAATCCATACGCTACAAGGAAATGATATTTGATATAAAGAAAATCTTCGCACGAATGTCTTATCGTTTTGATATATAGTCACACGCGAAAGGACTGAGGCAGAAACATGTCATATGTTTTCTTTGATTCGTTTTATTCAAGAACGTTGAGAAACATG
>NW_028234426.1:5473152-5480652 GCF_977035675.1 Penaeus japonicus | reverse complement strand
CTCTCCCTCTCTTTCTCTCTCTTCTCTCTCTCTCTCTCTCTCTCTCTCTCTCTCCTCCCTTCTTCCTTCTCTCCTCCATCTCCTCTCCCCCCCCTCTCTCTCTCTCCTCTCTCTCTCTCTCTCTCTCTCTCTCTCTCTCTCTCTCTCTCTCTCTCTCTCTCTCTCCCTCTCCCTCTCCCTCTCCCTCTCCCTCTCCCTCTCCCTCTCCCTCTCTCTCTCTTTCCCCACTTCTTTCGCAATCTTTCTTGCTCTATTTTCGTATACTCTCTTGTGCAAGATTTCAGTCTCCGGGATTTATTTCCAGTTTGTATTGTGGATGGATTCTTTAAAGGGGTTAAACCATCTCTTTGAGGGGAATTCGCGTCTCCTCTCGCATCTTCCACTTCCACCTTTGCCCTTGCGGTCCTCCACCCCTCCACCCATCCTCCCCTCATCCCCTCTTCCACTCTCCGTCTTTTCTCCACTCTTTCTCCACCCTTTCTCCACACTCCATCTCTCCTTCACCCTCCACCCCTCATCCACTCTCCATCCTCAACCCCTCCTCCACCCTCATCCACTCTCCACCCCTCTTCCACTCTCCACCCCCATCCACCTTGCCCACTCTCTTGCCCCCAGCCCCCCCCCCCCATGGGTATGGCTTAGGTTAGGGATGTGGGTAGGGGTAAGAATAGGGGAACTGGGAGGGGGAGGGGGGGCAGTAAGTTCATAGTGGGTCGGGGGTCAGTAGAGGGGGTAGGAGGGAAGGGGGTAGGAGGGAAGGGGGTATGCTATGTGACCTTCGTTACGGCAGAAGAAATATTGTCTGTTTGTCCGGCGTCCGCCATGTTTTACTGAAAAAAATTGTAGGCATATTGTTGAGTCATATTTTATCTTTCTTTCTTATATATTTATGGGGATTTTGCTTCAGCGATGCGTTATTTTTTCATCATTATTATCAGCATCATCATCATTTTGAATATATATATATATATTTAAAATTCTATTATCATTATTGTTATCATTATTATTCATATTATCATGAGTGTTATCATTATTATTCGTATTATCATGATTGTTATCATTATTATTCATATTATCATGGTTGTTATCATTATTATTCATATTATCATGATTGTTATCATTATTATTTATTTATTCATACATCTATTTAGCTAGAGCTGGAAGGCTGGTAATATCCGGAGAGGCTTATATAAATGAATGTAATATTTCATGTTTATTCACCGAAAGAATGAAAAAAAAAATCTACTGTTCTTGGGTATATTTTGTTCATCACTGTTCATAGTGTTCTTTGTTCATTTCCTATCCGAGCCGTTGCGTCGTAACGGAATTCATGGGATTCATGCAATGTACTTTCTCACGAGAACATTCGAGATCTCAGCTCACAGCACCGCCCCCCCCCTTCCCCCTCCCCGTCCCCTCCTCTCACCCTCTCACCCTTCTCCTCGACCCCCTCCCTCTCTCTCGACTCCCATTCTCTACCCCATACCGCCTCCCTCCCCCCCTCCCCCCTACCGAAGCATCCACAGTACCTCATTATCTCATAAGTCTCAGCAGAAGCAACAGCAGGAGGTTCTGACCCCTCCCCCCTCCCTTACCCCCCCATCCGCTAGAAGCTCAGCCCTCGTTATACTCTGTTCCTTCAGTTGTATACCTTGTGTTTGTTATTTTCGTTGTGGATTTTTTTTGTTTTGTTTTTCATTACATGGCTTTCTTTCTAGGTGTATGATTAGTGTTTAGTGAATGTGTGTGAGTGAGTGTGTGTGTGTGTGTGTGTGTGTGTGTGTGTGTGTGTGTGTGTCTGTGTATCTATGTGTCTGTGTGTCTGTGTGTGTGTCTCTGTGTGTATGTGTGCCCTTGCATCATGTGTGCATGTATGTGTATGTGTGTGTGTGCCTGTATTAGTCAGCAAGCTCTGGCCTTCGTACACAAACGTGTTCGAAAGGGTTAGCAGAGCGGGGGGGGGGGAAGTTGCGCTCATTGGCAAAGCAGACACGAAGTTACACATTCCCAAACCAACGTTCGCATCCCTGTGGCTTTATAGAATTATCTTTCTCACTCCGTAGTGTTTTTCTTGAGAATGAAGGCGAAGAAGCGGCTCTCAGGCTCCTTACGTCTTGAGCGGAAGGGCTGGATTAGAAGAAATATTTTTCTCTCCCTCTCCTCACCCTCCTTCTCACCCTCCTTCTCACCATCTCCTCACCCTCCTTTTCACCCTCCTTCTCACCCTCCTTCTCACCCTCCTCCTCACCCTCCTTCTCACCCTCCTTCTCACCCTCCTTCTCACCCTCCTTCTCACCCTCCTTCTCACCCTCCTTCGAAGAACGCCCGTAG
Source organism: Penaeus japonicus (assembly GCF_977035675.1). Lineage (NCBI taxonomy): Eukaryota > Metazoa > Arthropoda > Malacostraca > Decapoda > Penaeidae > Penaeus > Penaeus japonicus. The sequence continues at coordinate 5,478,321 of NW_028234426.1, read as the reverse complement.
AAAGGAGCATGAAATTTTTTTTTGCTATATCACCGAAGTTGAATAATGAAAACCTTAAGAGGAACGATACTCTCATAATGGCCTCGAATGGTTCCAGCCGATGACGTCACAAGCTCGGAGGAAGGGCGTGAATGGGCGATGGAATAACCAATCAGCTGACGAGGAGGAAGCACGAGGCGGGTTGGTGGGGGGGGGGAGGGGGTCTTTCTCTCTCTTGCTTGCTTCTTGGAATTCGAAGAACAATCTGCAGGTTTTTTTTTTTTTTTTTTTTTTTTTTTTTTTTTTTTTTTTTTTTTACTTTGCTTGTATTTTTTTTTTCTTAAGAAAAGGCGAAGACGTAATTGTTGGAAAGCAGGAGTCGAGAGATGGATTAGAGACGCATTTCCTAGGTATTAAATGGAGACCTAGAGTGGTTGGAGGTAGAGGATGGAGCTGGGGTGGGAAGGGGTCTAGGAGGAGTTGGGGGTGGGGGGTGGGGGGGTGATGGCCTTAAACTTGAGGAATATTAATGACGGATCATGCGACTCTTCTGCCCTTGTAAACACTCCTCTTAAACCAACATCTGGGCGCGTGAGACGAACCAGGAAAATTCCGTGCAAATTGCAAATGTTCGCGAGACCCTGTATGACAAAGTAATCGAGATGAAAGAGTGAAAACTTTAAATGAAAAAGAAAAAGCGTAAGATGGAAATGTCCGAGAATCATCTAAACGAAAACAAAAATTGATGAAAAACATAGAAAATAATGAAACGATGGAAAAAAACATACGAAGATCAAGTACAAGTGAGTGATTAAATACAAGAACAAAAAAAAAAGTTCTAAAGAAGAAGGAAAGTAAATTGAAAGTGGGAATCAGTAGGAATCTAGAAGTCCCAAAATTAATAAAGCTTATTAGAGGGGGAAGCCCCTTCCGAGCCAGAGGGCAAGAGCAAGAGCAAGAGCTGAGAATAACAGCCATATTAGCCTTAAGACGCGCGAGGGAGGTAGAGGAGGAAGAAGGGGCCACGCGCAAGGGAACTCCTGAAGAAAGTATGCGAGTAATGAGAAGATTTGATGAAAGACCTCGGGAATATAACGAGGAATTTAATTCGGGGATTGAGGAGTTATTGTCAGTCGGAGAACGCCGGGATTGCGGGCGGCGCGGCGCGGCACGGGCGTCGACTGCTAATGGGCTGGAGCCAAAACTGGTATCGCAACTGGCGGGGACGAGCGAAGAAGGGGTTAGTTAGATTGATCGTGTGATGGCGGGGTGGTGTAGTAGGGGAGGTTTGGGGGTGGGGGTGGGGGGGGGGGTTGGTTGGTACGGGCTGTTTGGTATTGGTGTCTGGTATCTGGTAGCGGGTTTTGGTAGTGGGTGCGATTACGAGGGGCTAAGGTGCGGTTAGAGGCGAGTGGTAGCAATGTGGTGTGAGGATTGACTTGGGTGGTGTTGATAGGGTAGGGTAGGGGGGAGGTATTGGTTTGGTATGGGGGTTTGAGTAGGACGATTGAGTGAGGTTTGAGTGAGTGCTGGCTTTATGGTTTGGTGGTACGGTACGAGTCTAGTTTCGGCAACTTAAATCGTTATTGATGACCAAAAACAAGTGGTAGGAAGCTATGGTCGCATTTCGGGGGAGCAGAGAGAGAGCAAGATTTAGACTAGAGCGGTATGCTTTGACATGGGGAAGTGCATGCAAGTCCCTTTGAAGACCACATTTTCCCATTTCGGAATTTACTTCAGTGGCACAGTCAAAGTGCCACGAAGGCTTCGATCACGTCCTCGCTTTGTCAAGGCAAAACCACACGAAAGAAGCGAATGTGTGTGTGTGTACCTTGCTCGACAAACATCGAGCCAAAGCCAATCGATGGCAGCACATTATTCTGATGAAAATATTTACGAGCCGCCGAATCACAGTCGCATTGTGCCTTTTGACAATAAGACTTGAACTGTGCATGGCGTGCCGGCCGCGGCGTCTGACAGGGCGAAGCAACAAAGCGACAATAATTGGGAGAATTCACGCCAACCTCCAGTCGCCTTCTCATCCTCATCCCCCCACGACGCCCGACTGGGGCCGACCCCCTCGCCATCGCCATCGCCGCTTCCCCTTTTCTCCCCTTCTATCTCACCTTCACCATCTCACCATCCCCTCTCCGCTTCATCTTCCCACCCCCTTCCCCTCTCCCGTTCACCCTTTTCTATCTCTCTCTCTCTCTCTCTCTCTCTCTCTCTCTCTCTCTCTCTCTCTCTCTCTCTCTCTCTCTCTCTCTCTCTCTCTCTCTCTCTCTCTCTCTCCCTCCTTCCCCGTTCCTTCTCCTTCTTACCCCGCCTGCCTCTTTCTCTTTCCCCCTTTTCCCCCTTTTCCCCCTCCCTCTCATCCTCCCTCTCCCCCTCCCTCTTCTTTCTACCCTCCCCACCCCTCCACCTTTTAACACCCACGTTCCCTCCAGCAGTTCTTTCAGCAGGTTCCCAGGTTCTGAAGTGACATACGCACAGTCGCACACACTGTTGCTTCGGTGCTGACCATACTCCCCCCACCCCCACCCCCACCCCCCTCTCCCCGGACATTCAATTTGGACTAGCGTTATTCTCACCGTTAATTTACTGTCGAATTCTGTCGAATAGCCTCTATGTTGTTCGTTTACAGGATCGTTTATTTGTTTCTATTTTGGTATTGTTTGATTTCATGAATACTCCTTTGTTCTTAAAATCTATGCTTACCTTTCCCTATTTCCCTCTCTCTCTCTCTCTCTCTCTCCTTCTCTCTCTCTCCCTCTCTCTCTCTCTCTCTCTCTCTCTCTCTCTCTCTCTCTCTCTCTCTCTCTCTCTCTCTCTCTGTCTCTCTCTCTCTCCGTTCCTCCCTCCCTCCCCCTCTCTCTCTTTTTCTCTTTCTCTCATTCTCTGTCTCTTCTTTCCTCCTGAACCATTTTCTTTTTATTCTTCTTGTTTTCTTAGAAGTGTGCTCTTCGCTTCCTCCAAAACAAGTATATATAAACGAGAACGTACCCACACCATTTGTTCCACCCCGCCCCCACTCCCTGTTAGCCTCCTATCATCCAAAATAAGCGCCCACGCCCGTCATCGGCCTGTGGGCGGGCTCGACAGACTGACCCATCCATCAACACCCCCCTCCCCCCCTTCCACCTTCTTCCTCCTACCTTTACCTCCTTCCTCCTCCTCCTTCTTCTTCCTCCTCCTCCTCCTCCTCTTTACCTCCTCCTCCTCCTCCTTCCTCCTCCTACCTGTACCTCCTCCTCCTCCTCCTCCTCCTCCTCCTCCTCCTCCTCCTCCTCCTCCTCCTCCTCCTCCTCCTCCTCCTCCTCCTACCTTTACCTCCTCCTCCTCCTCCTCCTACCTTTACCTCCTTCCTCCTCCTCCTCCTCCTCCTCCTCCTCCTACCTTTACCTCCTTCCTCCTCCTCCTCCTCCTCCTCCCCCTTTACTAATGTCCGGGAATACAACAACACTTTATGGCACTGTTGTGGATGACGGACGGCCGTCTGCTTGGCTGCCTGCCGTCGAAATACATTCCCGACGTGTCGTTATCCGCCGTCACAAGAAACTAGGAAATCAATAGAAACGAGAAAGTAATAGCTCTTCAACACGAGGGGTTTCTTCGACTGTCCGATGTTTGGGTTATTCACTTACATGTTCGGTTTTTTTGGAAGGGGGGGAAGGAGGGGTTGAAGGGGTGGTGGGAAGGGGGGGGAGGGGTTGAAGGGGTGGTGGGGTAGGTGAGAGGGTAGGGTAGCGTATGGGAGGTAGGGTTGGGGGATGGAAAGGGAAAGGAAGGGAAGGGAAGGTAGGTGAGAGAGAAGGGGTGATGAGGGGATGAGGGGATGGAGTTTAAGGTATGAGGGGGCGGGGTTAGTGGAAGAGAGGGAGGGGGGGAAGGGAGGTGGGGAAGGGGGTATAGGAGGTTGTTGCAAATTGTAATTTGATGTTGTGTGGTTGCTTTCCTCGCTCTAATGGGTTTGCACGACGTGTCCCGTACTCCGCGTCTCAACACGTCGAAGTTGATAATGAATTTCCTCCCATTGTGTGTTTAGCAAGTGTTCGTAGGGCCATGCGAGGCAGATTTTTTTTTTTTCTCTCTCATTTTCGCCCCATTGTGCCATGTGTTATTACGGTCAACATTCGTTACGACTTGATTGTGTCGTGAGGATGAGGTGGGCGTGACGGCGGTAGTTTGAAGGGCGGGGCTAACGGGCGGGCATAATAATTCCCCTACACCTTTCCCGAACCAACCTTTTGTCTGGGCCTCGAGAGCGCGGTTGTTGTCTTAACGCCTGTTCGACACGGTCACGGCGTGTCACACCTTCTTATGCCTCCCTGTCATCTTCATCACTTGACAGGATGAACTCGTGTCGTCTTGGATTTCGTCTGAGGTTAAGCGGAAGGTTTCTGTGTTGGACATGTTTATATATTGACTCATTTTACGAGTTTATTTATTTTTTGTTCCTCTTTTTGTGTATAAGTACGAGGTAGATGTTGTTTACGAGGCAGAGGAGAGAGTGGGGGAAGAAAGGTCATTATCTCCGACGTCGGTAGCTGACACGCGTGGAATGGAAGGTTGATTTGGAGCTCTTGTTTGCGTAAGGCAGACTCGGTAATGTGTCGAGATTAACAATGTGTACTGAGATTACACGTGCGCACATAACTGGATGTAGTTAGGATGTGAGAATAGATGAGGATGCTGATTAATGTCCTCTGCATCTGCGGGGATTATGCGACCGTCACACAGCTGCTTCAAAATGCGCTAAACACTTGCCACACCTTTTAGGACACGTGTGTACTTTTCAAACACCTGCCCGGCCAGTAACGGTTTTTACAGAGGACGGCCATGTTGGAAGCGACCGGGCCACGTGACCCAATGCCGGTGCTGGAAAATAGCCGAATATTAATGGGTTTTACATTTTGCATTTTCCATTTGTAATGTTTGAAGGTTCTTCCGCCATCTAATCCTTGACCCAACCTAACCTAGCCCTAGCAATTGCAGTTAAAAGGGATACCATTTTCCACGGTTTATCCAGACGGAAAAAAATGTGAGCGCCGCACGTTTCATCAGTCAACTATCTGTTTACGAATTCCACACGAAATCATAACAGCGCCCAGGTAAATCCGCACTCACAGGCATCTGGAGATCAATATTGATATACAGAACATAACAAGTACGTGGAACGCAATACGTATT
>NW_028234426.1:5460652-5468152 GCF_977035675.1 Penaeus japonicus | reverse complement strand
AAATCTGGTTGAATTAGCAAGCCGTCTTGTCTTAGCCCGATGCAGGAAGGAGGCATATGCAGGGGCTTTGTAGGCCTATGCGTCGTATCATGGAAGTTAGGAAGGCTGGAAGGATCATATTTAGTGTCTTGTCTGTCGGTTTGCCATGTTCTCTGTCTCTCTCTTTCTTTCTTTCTTTTTTTCTCTCTCTCTTTCTCTCTTTCTCTTTCTTTCTCTTTCTCTCTCTTTCTCTTTCTCTTTCTCTCTCTCTCTCTCTCTCTCTCTCTCTTCCTCTCTCTCTCTCTCTCTCTCTCTCTCTCTCCTCTCTCTCCTCTCTCTCTCTCTCTCTCTCTCTCTTCTCTCTCTCTCTCCTCTCTCTCTCTCTCTCTCTCTCTCTCTCTCTCTCTCTCTCTCTCTCTCTCTCTCTCTCTCTCTCTCTCTCTCTCTCTCTCTCTCTCTCTCTCTCTCTCTCTCTCTCTCTCTCTCTCTCTCTCTCTCTCTCTCTCTCTCTCTCTCTCTCTCTCTCTCTCTCTCTCTCTCTCTCTCTCTCTCTCTCTCTCTCTCTCTTTACATTATTTTTTAATATGAATACATAGTTTCACAATTTCACAAGATTTATGTTCGCTGTAATACATTTTGAATGATGTGAGCACTCTGTTGCCCCTATCGTGTTTTATATTCTTTAAACCTGCTATTTTGTGATAAGGAAGACTTTGCAGGCAATGCAATACGATATAAAAAAAAAATAGAGAAAAAAAAGATTGAGAAGACAAGGCAAAATATATTTTCTGAGGGCGTTGTCGAATAATATGTCACGTGACAGGTGTCTGTTCCTCTTCGAGTCACATGCATGACAACCCCTCTCACTTCCCCCCCACCCATTCCCCTCCCCCTCCCCCTCCCCCTCCCCCTCCCCCCCACACCCATCATCCTCAATCCTGACACCACGGCATTGCAGGTCACTAGCAGGCGCGTCACCTTTATCTTTCCCCTCCCCCCTCCCCCTCCCCCCTCTCACTTCCCTTCCTGGTACTCCTCCCTCCCCCCCTACCCCTATCTTCTGTCACGCCGCGCCGACCGTTATAACACCCCCCTTCCCTCTCTTTTTCTTTCTTTCTTTCTTTTTCTGTTTGTCATGCTCTCTCGCTTTCTCTGTCTGTCTGTCTCTCTCTCTCTCTCTCTCTCTCTCTCTCTCTCTCTCTCTCTCTCTCTCTCTCTCTCTCTCTCTCTCTCTCTCTCTCTCTCTCTCTCTCTCTCTCTCTCTCTCTCTCTCTCTCCCTCTCTCTCTCTCTCCTTCCCTCCTTCCCTCCCTCCCTCCCTCCCTCTCTCCCCTCACCCTATCTATCTATATATCTTCCTTCCTCTCTGCCTCCCCCCCTACCCCGTATCACCACCTCCCACCACTGCCTATTATTTATCATCACTTGGCTCCCATGTCTTCCCCTTCCCCCTCACCCCTACCCCCTACCCCTACCCCTACCCCCGTCCCCACCCCTACCCCCTCCATCCATAAGGGCATTGTTCTAGAGGTCACATTTAAAAAGCCACTTGTGTCTATTTAAATGGAATGATAAACCCGAGTTCTTCTGTTATGTGACGAAAGGATTGTTATTCGATTAATGAAGCGTCGTTGATATCAATTGCAAGAAAGTGTAACGCTTAGATAGATGGCTTGTCATGTGACGTAAGTGAGATGCTTGGCGGAGGTTGATTGCTTGTGTGCTTGTTGATTGCGTGGAGGGAATTGATAGGGGATGGGGTTTAATTGGTCTGTCTGTCTGTCTGTATGTGTCATGTACGGCTGTGGATGGGGTGTTCTTGGAAGAAAGATGCATGTGCTTGCTGCTTGATTATATTCATGTTTGCTTTAATATTGTTATAGATATTAGCACTATCATGCATATGGGCATTATTATATTCCTTTTTTGTATTTACAGTGACGGTCATAATCACTAAAATAACCTACACACGCGCACACACTAACACCAACACACGCACACGCACACACACACACGGAGAAACACACACACACACACACACACACACACACACACACACACACACACACACACACGTCAGTATTGAAGTGTTATGAGGTGTCGGAACGTTAGCTAGTGACGACATGTTCACGGCCTTTGGAAAGTCATATCTCGCGCTAGGCTGGAAGTTGACGGGGCTTGACGGGGCTTGACGGGGTTGACGTGAACATAGTTTCCTTTTTTTTTCTTTTGTGATTGTGTTGGGTTTGGTTTTGGTGTGTGTGTGTGTGTATGTGTGTGTGTGTGTGTGTGTGTGTGTGTGTGTAAAGGGTTAATTGGTCGGTTAATTGATCGACTAGATATGATCTTATCAATCTATAAATCTTGAGGTCGTGGGGAGAGCAAGAAAAACTATCACGTTTTTTTTCTTTCTTTCTTTCTTCTTATTTTTCTTGTTCTTCATCTCCTGTGGTAGTTTTTTTTTTCATTCTTGACGTTCATGAATGTATCTCATATGTCATTCGGGTTATCGTGTGTGGTCATCCATTATTTATTTTTTACCGTCTTCGGCGATGTGTCAATTTTCGTTCGTCAGCGGGGCGGCATTCCAAGCCACGTTTTTTTTCTCTTTTTATAGTTTTTTTTTCCTTTCATTCTTACGGCCGTGTCATTCATCACAAAGACGGCGGCCATCAGTGACACACACGTATTAATCTCGCCGAAGATCAAACGGCACGGCTGGCTAGATTTATTCGGGAAGACAAGCCATTCATTTCTCGTTCATCTGTCACTCTTCACGTGCCGACGCGATACAGTCACGCCCGTCGTATTGGTCTGGGCGTATGAGTCGCTTTGCCACGTCGCCTTCGTCGTCGCCTCTCTCTCTTTTTTTCCACTTGAGGTGGGTGGGTCGTTCTTCCCGCTTCTTGTTTGTTCTCCATTTTTGCTTCCACCTCCACTTTTTTTTTTTGTCCGGTTCCCTCTTTCTCATCATCATCCACTTCCTTCCTTATACACTTCTACCTCCACCTTCTTCTTCCACTGTCATCTCCATCCTTTTCCCCATCCACCTTCTTTGTCCACTTCCCTCCCTATCCTCTTCCACCTCCACCTTCTTCGCCCCCCCCCCTCGCATCCTCTTCCACCTCCCTCTCTAGCGTTCCTGTGGATTCCATCCCCCCAATTGGACTAAGCCTTTGTGGCCGTCCTCTTCGCCATATTGCTTACGATTTTCCTCCAATACCTGCACGTTGATGTCTGTCTTCCCGCCCCCTCCTCCGTCTCCTGTCCCTCCTCTTCGCCGCCTCTTCTTCCTTCTACCTCTCTTCCTTTTCCTGCTGCTTTTCTTCTTCCTTCTGCTCTTGTATCTCCTTGTCTTCCCGCCCCCTCCTCCGTCTCCTGTCCCTCCTCTTCGCCGCCTCTTCTTCCTTTAACTTCTGCTTTTCTTCTTCCTTCTGCTCTTGTATCTCCTTGTCTTCTTGCTTCTCCTACTCCCTTCCTCCTCCTTCTCCATCTCTTTCTCCTTCTTCATCTCCATCCGTTCTCCCTGGTTTGCTACCTCCTCTCTCCGTCCCCCACCCCCTCTTCCCTTTATCCTCTCCCTCCCTCCCTCCCTCCCCCTTCCCCCCACCTAAGTGCCTGCCTGCCGTGACTCCGCCCCCCGAAGGACCGTCTTCCGTGACAGGGCGAAGAGAGGAGGCACAGCCACGACGACGACGACGCCGCCACGACACGACACGACACGACACGACACGACACGACACGACACGACACGAGGCGGCGTTCACCTGCGTGTGTCGACGCTTGGGATCGATCGTTTAAATCGAAGTTGATAACCCGAATTTCAAGGGAAGGGGGAGGGGGGAGGGAGGGAGGGAGGGAGGGGAGGGGGAGGGAGGGAGGGAGGGAGGGAGGGAGGGAGGGAGGAACGGAAGGAGAGGGGTTAGAAGGAGAAGGGGAGGGAGGGTCAAAAGGAGAGGGAGGGAGGGGTCAGAAGGAGAAGGGGGGAGGGAAGAAGGGAGGGGTCAGAAGGAGAGGAAAGGAGGAGGGGTCAGAAGGAGAGAGGGGAGGGAGGGGTCAGAAGGAGAGAGAGGGAGGGAAGGAGGGAGGGGTCAGAAGGAGAGAGGGGGAGGGAAGGGGGAGGGGTTAGAATAAGAGAGAGAGAGAAAGAGTGAAGGGGGAGGGGTCAGAAGGAGAGAGAGAGAAAGAGAATGGAAAGAAGGAGGGGACAGAAGGAGAGAGAGAGAGATAGAGAGAGGAAGGAAGTAAAGAATATTAGTCTCATACAAATAACCCCACCCACCTCTAAACCCCAACCCCTAACCCCCAACACCCCCACCAGCGCCTCCTATTGGTTCTTTTCCTATTTTCTTTAAAGCTGGCGGCTGCCCACAAGCCAGTCATCGCGGCCGGCCTCAAGACAAACCCCCTTCCAGAATCAGCCAATGGTCATGCGCGGCCTAACGACAGCTCGTAGGAACAAACCAATCAACGGTTAAGAACGATGCGATGATTCATCACTCGCAGCCAATCGCAAACTCGCAGGCAAATTGAATCACCGTCTCCGCCCCCCTCCCTCCCCCTTCACCCCTCCTCTCCACTCCTATCCTTCACCCCCCCTCCTATCCTTACCCCCCCTATCCCCGTCTTCTCCCTTAACCCCCCCGTGCCCCCCCCTGTCCCCGTCCCCAAAGCTATTGCAAATCTACACAGAGGAAGAGCAGTGACGCGCAATGATGGAAGGGCTGGAGGCGTGAGGGTAGAGAGGGGAAAGAGGAGAGGGGAGAGGCGTGAGGGTGGAGTAGGGAGAGGCGTGAGGGTGGAGTTGAGAGAGGGGAGAGGCGTGAGGGGGGAAAGAGAAGAGAGTAGAGAGGGGGGAATAGTGGTTACTAAGCGTTATCATTGTGGTAGGAAAATAGAGAGAAAAGCGAACAAAAATCGAGGGGAAAAGAGAGAAGATACGAGAAGAGAAAAGCGGGGCAACAGTGGTTAAATACTAACAATAAGATATCAACGGAAGGACAGCAAGGTGGAGGAGGGGGGGGGGGGGAGGGGAGGGAGGGGGAAAGAGGCCGACACTAAGCCTCTCTCTGGTAGGATGGCTCTCGGGTGTGCACTCCCGATGTTGCACGTTGATCCAGGTTGCAGAGGATGTTGTTGCGAATTGATGAATGGGAGGCCTATGAAGACCATGACAGAAGGGGAGAGGAGGGTTTAGGAAGATAAAGGGGGGGGGGGAGGGGAGAAAGGAGTAGGAGGAAAGAGGGGAGAGATGGGAGGTAAGAGGAAGGGAGAAAGGGGGAAAAGGGGATGGAGGAAAGAGGAGGGAGAGGGGGAGAAAGTGCTAAGAGATAAGAGTTTAGAGAAGGGCAGGAGGAAAGTGGGTAGAAGGAGTGAGAGGGGAAAGAAGAGAAAAAGAGGCAGGGGAAGGAGAAGGAGCAAAGGGAAGGAGGGAAACTATGGGGTGGGAACTGAGAGAGAGAGAGAGGGATGGAGGGAGAGGGAGAAGCGTGATGCCCTGGCATTATCAACACGAGTGTGTGTTATAGTGATGATGTCGGGTAAATAGCTTTTAGGTGTGTTATGGCATCATTAGAGCGTGTTTATGCTCGATTTTCTTTCTTTCTCTTTTCTTCACCTTTTCTTCTCTTTCATTTGCTTCGTTGTGTTAACGTACATCTGAACGAGAGAGGGAACTGGTGTGAGATATAAGATGCTACGTTGATGGTCGGGTGTCACGTACTCCAAAGATTTTCTCGTCCTTGCTCGAGGTTTAGCAGCACGAGGGTGACATGCGGTGTGGCAATGGTGTGGAGAGAGAGAGGGTGAGGGTGAGGAATAGGGAGAGGTGGTGGGGGAGAGAGAGGAAGAGGGAAAGTGAGAGGGTGACGAGAAGAAGAAAGAGAGAGAGAGACGAGAAGGAGAGAGAGAGAGAGGGGGGGGGGCAACCTAGACAGAGCTAGTGAAGCAGATGCAGACACAGAAGCAAGGCAGGCAGACAGACAGACAGAACGGCAGACAGACAGGCAGGCAAGCAGACGGAGAGAAAACGAGTGCATGGCGACTCATATGCTGAGCGCATGAAACTCGGAGGGACATATAGAGGTACCGCAGGCGGCCCAGCTGGCCAGAGTTATGGCCCAGGATCACGCGAGAGTTTACCATGATAAATTTTCGGGTCTGTCGGCCTTGTCGAGCTCCACCTGCCTGTAGCCCCCGATTCTCCTTAATGATTTGCTCGTAATGGATTAGATTGGCTCGTGGAGGGGCGGGGGCGGGGGCGGGGTGGGTGGGTGGGGATTCTCGTGTGGCGGGCTCAGGTGTCTCCAAATGTATAGAGTCGTAAAAAGCGGCGGTGTCCCCAGGGCGGGCTGTCCGCGTGTCCCTCTGCAGGTATGCGAGGTGTCCGAGGTTGGGTTTCTGCGAGAGCTATGTGCGTGCGCATGGCGACGTGTGGGGGAAAGCGAGGTTGTAAACTTTGGTGGGGACGCAGGTTCGTATGCGAGTTGACTTGGGAAAATGGGGGGTTCGGGGGAGTTGTGGTTCTTTATACGAGGTTGTAGGTAAATCACTCTCTTTCTCTCGCTGTTTTTTTTTCTCTAGATATACATAGTTATAGTCTATATCATACAGACATCTATACTCTCTCTCTCATACTCTCTCTCTCTCTCTCTCTCTCTCTCTCTCTCTCTCTCTCTCTCTCTCTCACTCACACACACACACACACACACACACACACACACACACACACACACACACACCACATATATATATATATATACATATATATATATATATATATCAAATATATATATATATAATATATATATATATTTATATATATATATATATTTATTTATATATATTTTATATTTTATACATATATACATACATACATACATGCATACATACATACATACATACATACATACATACATATCCACCACAAACAGCTTGCGAGTGTGTGTGTGTGTGTCTGTATGTGTCACCGAACAGCAGTACGTATCATATTAGGGCTAATATCCTATCGTGAACACACTGATGTAACTCAAGTCATGCACACGGCGTCAGCCTTATACACTCGCCCCCTTATAGGTCACGGGAAACGTACATGCAACATGACGAATGAGCTGTGTGCTCTTGCATAAGGGGACAATCTTATAAGCGTAACTCAAGGTATTCAGCTGAATGAGACTTTGCCTTTGCGTCATCAGATGTTTCAACATTCGTTCTCCAGAAGTGGAATATATATAAAAGAATTTCAAAAAAAAAATGTGAAAGTCTTAATTTCCCGAAAAGCTTTCTCATAAAAAAATAGTTTAATGAGAACAACAGCGTAACGCAACTAGTAATTGCAGCAGTGAAATGCACAACTTGCGATTGCAACAGTGGAATGCAACTGCAGTCCCGAAAGCGAACAAAGAAAAAAGTGATAAATGGCAACAAGAAAAATAAAAAGATAGCCGGCGCCCGTGATTACATCAGTAGAATCTTAATTATAAACGCCCAGTTTACGGCATTAAGCTAATTGCAGGCTTCCGAG
>NW_028234426.1:5450652-5455652 GCF_977035675.1 Penaeus japonicus | reverse complement strand
ATTTATTCTGATGTGTCGCGATCTTCGTCATTACTGTTGATTTGATCCTTTTGATAATTACTTGAGAGTATGTTTGTGATAGTGACGTGATGATGATGATGGTGATGGTGATGTAATCGATATCATCACCATCGTCGTTCGTCCCCTTCACCACCACCACCATCACCACCACACCCACATCATCCAACCCTTCCCTTTGTCACGTGTAAATCCATCCATCTTTCAGCGCTCCTTTCATGTGCTGCGCCTATATTCCTTTAAGCTCAGCGCGCCCACGCTCGCCCACACCTGAAGTGACGTGCATATGCATCTCCATTTCTATCCTCAGCCTTACCCTCCTGGTCTTAGGTTTATTCTTATTCCTGTTCATATTACTATTACTATTATTATTACTACTTCTCCTCCTCCTCCTCCTCCTCCTCCTTTTACTTCTATTCCTTTTTCTCCTATTCCTTTTTCTCCTACTCCTCCTCCTACTTCTCCTCCTCCTCCTCCTCCTTCTTCTATTTCTATTCGTACTCCCCCGCCTCCTCCTCCTCCTCCTCCTCCTCCTCCTCCTCCTAATCTTTCTAATCCTCCTCCTCCCCCTCCCCCTCCTCGTCCTCCTCCTCCTCCTCGTCCTCCTCCTCATCCTCCTCCTCCTCCTCTACCTCCTCCTCCTCCTCGTCCTCCTCTTCCTTCTTATCCTAATCCTCCTCCTACTCCTCATCCTCCTCATCTTCCTGTGTTATGAGGTGCGTCTACATCCACCAACGTCGCCCTCCCTCAGAGCCACGTCAAATATTCCTCATGCTAATGTACAGCGTTAGGCTTACCATTCTTCTTTACTGATTGTTCGCGGTCATGCAATAACCAGTTTTTTTTTCGTTCTCTTTTTGGTTATGTTTCTCTTTTTCTCCTTTTCTCATTCTCGCTCTCTGTCTCTCTTTCTTTCTATTTCTGTCTCTCTCTATTTCTCTCTTTCTTTATTTCTCTCTCTATTTCTCTCTCTCTCTCTCTCTCTCTCTCTCTCTCTCTCTCTCTCTCTCTCTCTCTCTCTCTCTCTCTCTCTCTCTCTCTCTCTCTCTCTCTCTCTCTCTCTCTCTCCTCTCTCCTTCTCTCTCTCTCTCTCTCTCTCTCTCTCTCTCTCTCTCTCTCTCTCTCTCTCTCTCTCTCTCTCTCTCTCCCTCTCTCTCTCTCTCTCTCTCTCTCTCTCTCTCTCTCGCTCTCTCCCCCTCTCTCAATCTCCACAATGCGATACGTATGCCTCCCTCATTGCTATTTCCCTTCCTCCTGGCTTTGTTATACTACATGTTGTCTCCTTTCAACTTTTCCATTCTCCTTCGCCATATGTGTCCCCCCCCTCCCCCCTTCCCCCACCCTTCCTCCTTCCCTCCCCCGCCTTCTCGTCATTTCTCATTTCGTGTCTTACCATTTGTGTCAAAAAGCCACCTGTCCAGACCACACCTTGTTCCACCCACCTGCGCCCACCCCCCCTCCCTCCCTTCCTTCCCTCTCTTTCCCCCCCGGGTTATTTCATCCACCTGCCTCATCCACCTCCCTTCCTTCCCTCCCTTCCCCCGGTTTATTTCATCCACCTGCTTTACCACACCTTCCCTTGCCCTTCGATTACCACGCTGTTTTCTGTCCACTGCCATAAAGGAAATGCCAATTCTAGTGAGCCCTTATTATTTTATTATTAGTGTTGTTGTTGTTGTTGTTATTGTTGTTGTTGCTTTGTTATTGCTAATATCAATATTGTTATTACCATTATCATCATTACTATTGTTGTTATTATTATGATTATCATTATTACCATTGTTATCACTATAGTAATAATGATAATTACAATTATTGTTAATATCATCATCATTATTATTATTATCATCATTATTATTACCATTATTATAGTTATTATCATTATTATTATAGTTATTATCATCATTGATATGATTATTAATTCGAGACCGACGATAATAAGATAATCTTGTCGAGTCCCTGTGTGGACGATGGTAAGGGACATCGTTGACATTTTTCCGTCCGTCCCGTCACTGGCGCCCGTCCGCCGTTACGCGAAAGCCCGTTGCGAATTTCAATTTGGGTAATGTAAGTTCTCGATCATTATTTAATTCGAAGTACTTTAGTCTGATTAATTCATCTGTTTTTTTTTTTGTTGTTCTCTCTCTACCTCTCTCTCTCTCTCTTTTTAAATTTTATTAGAGTACATGTATTATAAGCGTTGTCCCTCCCTCCCCCCTATTGGATGGTTTATTGACGGCCGCACGTCGAGGAGAAATTTACCTGCGGCGACTATGAGGGGAAATTCCATCCCATTCCGAGCTCAAAACCATTTTGTAGCGGCGGCGGGGGACCCCTCTTGCCTCTCCACCCCCCTCAAAAAAAAAAAAGAAAAAAAAAAGATACAGATATATATTTGTCCGGCGGATCTGGCTGGCACGCGCGCGTTCCCGGAGCCAGAGCCAGAGACGTGGGCAGCGCGTGGACTGGACTGGACGTGTATGGATGGTCAGGGAGGGGAGAGGGGGATCCCGCTGTATCAAACTTTAATTAGCAACAGAGGGGGAGCCCACCAATAATACGGATTGTGGCCGCGGGAAACCCATTTCCCATTACACGATACCTGCGGGGCTGGACATGGTGACGTGCGGAGCCGTGGCGAGCGGTGTGCCGGACGAAGGGGATTGGGGGGGAGGGGTGGATAGGGGGGAGGGGGGTAGAGTGGGTGGATAGGGGTTGTAGGGGAGGGGGGAGGGGTTGGGGTGGGGGTAGGGGTGGGGGGAGGAGGGAGGAGGCTGTCAGGGGCTTGTTGTGTCCAGTGGTTTTGGATCGTGAGTGGGATTTGAATAAAGGGGGGGGAGGGGGTTGAAGGGAGAGAAAGGGAGGGAGTATGGAGGGGGGGTAAGGGGTGAATAAAGGGAAAGTCGGGTGTGTTAGGGGGAGGGGAGGGGGCAGGAGGTGGGGGGAAGTATATGGAAGGCTAAAGGTGTAAGTTTGGATCCATTCCCACCCATTCCTCCCATATCTCTCATCTGGCCTTAATTGAGGAAGATAGAGGTGTTAAAGTGATTTTTTTTTATTAGAAGAAAGAAAAAAGGGGTGAAGTTAAGAGACAAACAACCAAACAAACAAACAACCAAACACCTAACCAAACAACCAAACAAGCCAATCAGAAAACCAAATAACCAATCAACTAGACAAAGAGAAAAAAAAAAGTTAAAAAAAAAGATAAAACAAGTGAAGCAGAACGCGCCCCCTAAAGCGGCATAGGATGAAGAAGGTGAGGCGGCGTGGGGCCTCTCGCAGGTGTGGGCGTGATTATGGTATAGATTGATAATTGTTGACGAGCAGGTTGACGATGCGCCGAGACCGAGGCTGTCCTTCCTCGTTAGTGTGTCTGACGTAAATCTATGGCTGAGGGAGACGCATGGCTTATCTTTATTTTATTTTTTTTATTCTCTTCTAAAGAAAAGAAAAAAAGCATTGAATAAATAAGAGAGTAACTTTAAAAAACAACAACAAAAAAAAAACATAAATTTGCTTATCTTTATTCTCTTTTTTTTATCTCTCTATTCTAAAGAAAAGAAAAAGCATAGAACAAATAAGAGAGCGAGATTTAAAAAAAAAAAAAAAAAGCATAACATTTGTTCTTGCAAGAGTGTCGTTCAGGAGGATATACAATAGAATAATTGACGTCACCTGATGCAATTACAGCCCAGCAATGCGAGACTAATTGCCGCAATAACGACTTCCTCCTCTCCGCGAACTTCTTGCAACGACCTTCCAACAACATGTGTTTCTCCCACGACCTGCAAAACGCTGCCCGATATAAAATCCTATAAACACACCTTCCTACACCTTCTAATTATCTTATTCATTCATTTATTTTATATCTATATATATTCATCGCTATATCCAGCCTTATAGGAGTATATATACATACATATATACATCCACCTAATTATCTTATTCATTCAGTTATTTTATATCTATATTTATTCATCGCTTTATCCAGCCTTATAGGAGTATATATACATACATATATACATCTTTAATTAATGACATACCAACCCGCGTGCCGGAGGGAGCGATTGTGTCATCGAGTGGAATATCTGGTACTCGCGGTACTGCCAGAGTACCACTCCCTAACACTCCCTACGGACATGACGTAATGTGAGTGGGAGGGAGGGAAGGGGGAGGGGGAGGGGAGTGGGTAGAATTCTCTGCTTGTTGAAATCTGTTCTTCTTTCTCTCTCTCTCTCTCTTTATTTTGCTTTTTCTTAGCTGCGTCCAGGCTGTGCCACATGGCGGGACATGAGTATATTTATACTTTTGCTGTTGTTATTATTATTATTTTTTTTATTATTTCATGTCATCCTCGAAAACGAAGAACTAAAGAGCAAACCGAAAACACGCGACTGGTTTTGTGAACCCCGGGGGAAGAGGGTGGGGTGGGGTGGGGTGGGGGGAGAGAAGGGGGAGAGCAGTGGGTGAAGGGAGGGGGGGGAGGGGAGAGAGTGAGTGGAGAGGGGAAGGCAGGAGGGGAGTGAGTGAGTGGGATGGGGAAGGACACGGGAGTATAGGGGAAGGGAGAGAGAGAGAGAAGAGAGGAAAGGGGAAGGGAGAGAGAGAGAGAGAGAGAGAGAGAGAGAGAGAGAGAGAGAGAGAGAGAGAGAGAGAGAGAGAGAGAGAGAGAAAGGAAGAGAAGGGGAAGGGGAGAATATAGAGAGGTATAGGGAACCTGGGGAGGTAAGGAGGGAGGGAGGGAGGGAGGGAGGGAGCGAGGATAACATAGGATAGAGCCAGATAAATTGCATACAAGCGAAACCGGTCAAAAAAAGAAAGAAAAAAAAATCCGAAACACGCGAATGAACAAACAAATTTTGATTAAAAAAAAAAAAAACACTCTGGAATCCGTGCAGGGACAAGGGTTCAGAGAAGAACCATGAACCATAGCCGACCATCAGCAGTTCTGACTCACGAGGGACTGACTGACTGCCCGG
>NW_028234426.1:5438152-5445652 GCF_977035675.1 Penaeus japonicus | reverse complement strand
CCTTATTAGATAAGCGACCATGATGTGTAGGAATACGTACATACGTACAATGAGGCACGTGTACGCGCGCACATATACACACACACACACACACACACACACACACACACACACACACACACACACACACACACACACACACACACACACACACACACACACACACACACACACACACACACCTGAGTCTACTTTAAAAAAATAACGCAACCTTGACCTCAAATTTCTCCTTTTTTGTCACTTTTGCAAAATATTTTGTTGCAAAAGAATTTTTTAGAAAATTATTTTGATAACGATAATGATCAGGAAACAGCAACGGTCCGACAGCGTCATAATAAGAACCGTAAAAATGATGATGATAATGATAACAAATTAATGATAAAGATGGTGATGGAATTAAATATAATAATAATGATGATGATAATGATAACATTACTACTAATAGTGATAATGATAACAAAACAACAACATGAGTAATAGAAGTAAAGAGGATAATATTAATTACAATAACAAATATGATAAACAAGAACTGAACTGAAATAGAAAAAAATAAACAGAAATAGAAAATAAAACCCACCGTAATGATGTCATTACTTAACTCTAATGGATGAAGCTCTTTCCCACCAACACGTTTTTCTCTCGAATCGATTTATCAAAGAGATAAATCCTTTAGATATTTTTGGTGCAGGGGCGAGTAGGCTTCTCCTCGTGTGTGGTGTGTGTGAGGGGGTGGGGTGGGATGGGGGGAGGGGGAGGGGTATGTGGTGTGGGTGGGGGGGAGGGGTATGTGGTGTGGGTGGAGGGGGGAGCATATGAGGGGAGGGGGGGGGAGTTGTGGGTGGGGTGTGTGTGTGAGGGGGTGTGGGGAGGGATGTGGGGGTGCGGGGAGGGATGTGAGGAGAAGGGGGGGAAGTTGTGTGTGTGTATGTGAGGGGGGTGGGGGATGGGGGGAAGTTGTGGGGGGGTGGAGGTATGGGTATGGGTGTGTGTGTATGTGTATGTTAGTTTGTTTGTGTGTGAGTTTACTGTGGGTCTGTCTGTCTGTCTGTCTGTCTGTCTGTCTGTCTGTTTGTATCACTGTTTGCACAAGCCAGTCTAAGTGGCCAGACCGGGACGGTCCGTCGTCCATTCTAAAAATAATGACTACGCGAGTATACTTAGGATTCTTTCGTCATGACCGAGGAATATATGAGCAATAACGACTCGGCCAACAATACCGGTCCTTGAAGGCGAGTGGCTTGACCTCTGCCCTCTGGGAAGGGGGGAGGGGAAGGGTGGGGGAGGGAGGAAGGTGGTGGGTGGTGGGTAGTGGGTGGTGGGTAGAGTGTGTCTAGAGGCAGGAAGAGTGGAGAGGTAAAGTGGGTAGAAATGGTGTTGGTGGGTGGATCGAGTGGGCAGAGTGGATGATGGATGGTGGAAAGGGGGGTAAGGAGGGAAGGGGACGGGGGAGGGAAGGGGGGAGGGGGGGATGAGCACCGACCAGGGATTGGTGTTGATGCCGTGTGTTCCTCCCCCTTGGGCGGCCGCGAGTGTATTGACCAGGTGCGACGCCGGGGGGAATACACACGTATGTACACACAGCCACATTATATATTTGTTTTCATGTGTATATGCGTGTGTGTGTGTGTGTGTGTGTGTGTGTGTGTGTGTGTCTGTGGTATGTGTGTATATCAGATCTGTGTGTCTGTGTATATATCAGAGAGTATGTATCTGTGTGTATCAGAAAGTGTGTCTGTATGTGTATCTGAGAGTGTGTGTATGTGTTTGTCTCCTTGTCAGTCTGTCTGTCTACCTCTGCATCCAATTGCCCATACATATTCTCTAAAACCATACGAGCTCTTTTAATTCCGACTTTGCTGAACTCTATTTCCGGGTGAAGCATCGGTCACACTCTCGGAGGGGAATCCATCAAAGTTTTCCTCAGGGTTCTAACTCTATACTCACTCTCAGGCGAGTCAAAGTTTCGAAAATTATACTTGTAAAAGCCTTTTATGTGTGTGTGGGAGTGGGAGTGTGTGTGTGTGGCTGTGTTTGTGTGTTTGTTTGTTTGTGATGTTATTCACATTTCTATAAGATAAATGGAAGATAAGATAAGGAATGATAATTTTAAGAGATCATAAAGAATGAAACAGAAGGGTGTTATTGATACAGAGAGAGAGAGAGGGAGAGAGAGAGAGAGAGAGAGAGAGAGAGAGAGAGAGAGAGAGAGAGAGAGAGAGAGAGAGAGAGAGAGAGAGAGAGAGAGAGAGAGAGAGAGATTAAGTGAGAAAGAAAGAAAGAAAGAAAGAAAGAAAGAAAGAAAGAAAGAAAGAGAGCGAGTGAGAGACAGAAAGAGCAAGAGAGGGAGCGAGATTAAGAGAGTGAGAGTGAGAGAGAGAGGGGAGAGAAATGTCGGCAGGGAGATTGAAACTTTGAGTTCATCTCGAAGGAGGAGGGGAGGCTTGGAAAGAGGACGCCGGAAGGTAGAAGCAGAGCCAAAGGGTGAAGAAGGGGAATAGCAGTAAGGGGCAAGAGGGGAGGGGAAATAGGGGAAGGGGTCAGTGAGGGAGGGAGGGGTGGGGGGTGGTGGAGGGTCGCCTATGGAAAGGATGAGACAGGGATCAAGGGAGATTTAGGGGAACAGCGGATCTGAGGTGATGTGAGGGAGAGGGACGCCACCTAAGGGCTTTATTGGATGAAACATTGTTATTTATTTAACTATTTACACGAAAATACCTGACCCTTAAATAAATGATTGGTTGTTATGTCCCTTTCTCGCTAGGGGAATTTCTCTTTTTTTTAGGAATATATATATATATTTTTTCCCCTTTTCCCCTTCCTGTAAATCTTCCCTTCCACCATCTATACATTTCCACATACTCTTCTTTTCTCCTCTTTTCCCTCCCTCTTTCCTTCTTCTTTCCTCCTTCTTCCCTTCTTTTCTCCTCCATTTCCTCACTCGCACTCCCTCTACCATCATATATCATCTATAGAACAGTATTTTTTTTTTTTTTTTTATTAATCGAAACCTCTAAAATAGAAAGAAGGCTTCCGTTGCAAGCAAGTTGCCATATTGCCATACGCGGCTCGTGTGTGGGAGAGAAATGTTTACGTTGCAGACTGTTGTGTTTGTAGTGGACGCGCTTGCGTTATCTTCACTTAGGACTCGTTCTTCTCTTGTTTGTTTGTTTTTTTGTGATTTTTTGTTCTTGATCTTGTACTTCGTCGAATTATCATTGTTATTGTATTTAGATATTTGTTGATGGAGTTTTGTGTGTGTCTGTTTGTGTGTGTGTGTGTGTGTGGGTGGGTGGGTGGATGTGTGTGTGTGCGTGTGTGTGTACGTGTGATGCAACTTCCACTACAAGTTAGGGAAAAAGTAGTATCTAATAACTTCATATTTTGATACAGTAACTTCTGCTATATGAAAACAAAGCAAAGGTAAAAAAAAAAATCATGCAAATCCGGCTGGATGTGTAAAGTTTATATTAACGTAAAAGTTCACGTCAGATTATAAAATTTGTCACTGCATGTAAAGTTTTTCATTAGCAAGAGCAAATCGTCAATATTCTAAAAAAAAAAAACTTTTGTCACTGGCGTGGTAGTTTCGTAGTTGAGGCAGCCGGCAAAAGATAATGCACAGCGTCTTGCGTGGAAGGAGAGGGGAGGGGAAGGGGAAGGGGAAGGGGAAGGGGAAGGGGAGGAGAAGGGGAAAGGAAGGAGGGAAGGAGGGAAGGGAAGGGAAGGGAAGGGGAAGGGGAACGGGAAGGGGAAGGGAAGGGGATGGGAGGGAAGGGAAGGGGAAGGGAAGAGGGGAAGGAAGGGAAGGGGGAGGGGAAGAGGGAGGAAGGAGGAGGGGAAGGGAAGGGAAGGGAAAGGGGTGGAAGGGGAAGGGAGGGGAGGGGAGGGGAGGGGAGGGGAAGGGAGGGAAGGGGAAGGGAAGAGAAAGGGAAAGGGAAAGGGAAGGGAAAGGCGAAGGACGCATGTGGAAGGGGGAGTGTTGGGGAGGTGGATGGGAACTCCCGCCCACTCGGCTGTCATGACCAACTCTTCAGCCATTTTCTCCTAACGGTTCTAATCAGAGGGAAAGCTATAATCTTAATTTCCCCTTCGTTCTTGTTTTTTTTTTCGGAATAGGGAGAGAAAGAAAGAAAGAAAGAAATGTAAAAAAAAGGGAGAGAAGCTATCTTGATTTGAATAACTGAGGTTCATTAAAATCACATTCCGCAGATAACCGAAGTGGCTAATGAAGAGAGCATCTCCTCCCCCTTCTCCTCCCTTCCCCTCTCTTTCCGTCTCCTCTCCTCCCTTCCCCTGCCCTCCCCTCCCTCCCTTCCCGTCTCCTCCCCTCTCCTTATCTCCCCTTTGCTTTCCCCTTCCTCGCCTTGTTGTACACAGCATCCCGGAGGGAAGAGGAAGAGGAGAGCAAGAACAGGGGATAAATCCGATAATTGCAATTGAATGAATGATTATAGTCTTGCAATCGCCGTCGTCTCATTGGAATCGAATAGGCCTATCTCGTTTACGTTTTTATTTTCTTTTTTATTTTCTTGAACGAAATTAGAAACTGATCATTTCCGGCTGACCTCGTTCATTTAGTTGTTGTTTTTGTTATTTGTTTTTTCTCTTTCTATTTTTTTTCGTTTTTATTTTTACGACCGAGATGCAAACGCAGATACACACCAGCGGTAGTTTTGTCCCATTTAGGCGAATCTAATGAACATACCCCGCTTGAGTAATCACCGAAATTCATAACAAGAGGACAAGCGTAACGGTTATTGCGGTCGGTAGCGGTGAAGGGGGGAGGGGGAGGTAGAGGAGGAAGGGGGGGGATGGAATTCAACTCCCTCCCCCCCTCTTCCATTCTCTTATCATTTATGCATCTGCCATCTGTCCCGTATATGTGGTATACACTTATCGATGGCTGATTGATGTCTATCACCTTTTCAAACTGTCTTTGGTGATTGATAAATTATATCCGTTTGGATGACGGTTATACGGTAGGCCTAGATTGCTTTTGAATAATTGAATTATTTTTTTTCTACATATTTTTTTCAATGCTCAGTCCTCTTCGGGAATTGAATATCAATTGCGCTCGCGAATGAGATTAATTGAATTTCAATCCCTCGTTCTCAATCTCCTGAAAGGTCTCTAATACCTCCTAGCCCTCATCTCTTATAGAGCTAAGAGGATAGTCCCTACACCCCCCCTCCCTCCCTCCCTCCCTCTTCCCTTGCCCCATCCCCCCTCCCTAGCCCCACACCCTCCACTCCCCTCACTCACCCCTTCCCCCATCTCCTTATTCCTTTTCCCTCGCTCCTTCCCTCCTCCCCTTCTCCATTCCCGCCCCTCCCCTTTCCATCGCTTCTTCCTCCCCATCCCCCTCACCCTCCCCTCATTCCTTCCCCCACCCCCACCCCCCTCCCCCTTCCCTCATTCCTTACCCCCACCCCCATCCCCCTCACCCTCCCCTCATTCCTTCCCCGACCCCCACCCCCATTCCCCTCACCCTCCCCTCATTCCTTCCCCCATCCCCATCCCCTCATTCCTTCCCCCACCCCCATCCCCCCCCCAGAGTCTAGAGAGAGGAGGAGGAGGAGATTGTCCTGGTACTCGTCAGGAGGAGGAAGTCCAGAAGAAGAAGAGGTGGAGGAGGAGGTGGAGGAGGAGGACGAGGAGGTGGAGGTGGTGGTGAAGGTAGAGGTGGTACTGGTGGAAAATATTAAGAGAAGAAGGAAGAGGAATTGAGGTAGGAGGAGGTAGGAGGTGGAGTAGATTTAGAAAAAAAGAGAGGAAGAAGTAAGTAAGTAAGAGGAGGAGACGGAGATTGGAATGGAAACAGAGGTGGAGGTAGAGGAAGAGGATGTTGTGGTGGAGGGGGAGGAGGAGGAGGAGGGGGAGGAAGAGGAGGAGGAGGAGGAGGAGGGGGGTGGGGGAGGAGTGAAGGCAATCAGTCAGGACCACCTGGTAGGACTCACAATAGGGACAATGCCCTTGGTGAGGTCATGAATCTGATCGTGCCAGCTGATGACGCTGATGACACGTGATGATGTCATGACTGTGGTGGGGTTGCCTGTCACGAGAAAGGAGGTTGTATATGGTAGGATCATAATCATATTCGGTTACATAATGCAGTCGATTCATACACACGCGCTCTGACCTACATCACGAACATAAGCCATGCTCGATGCTCCATTATATGAGTCTGTCTGCATGACATAAAACCCACACGTGCTTTATGTCAAACCTGCCATGCCTTGCGTCGGCGTCAGGCAAACGTTATATAGACACCCCTGGACACTGCTGGATAACGGGAACAGCTGATCCTGCCTTGGCCATAACATGATAATAGGAAGAGCTTCACCCTAAACGAAAAACAAAGTTCAATTTTCAGTTTCTGCTTTCAGCTGGGGGGGGGGGGACCTGGCCTCCCCATCACAAGGTTTCCTCCTGTTTTTCTTCGGTCTATTTTTATTATCATTACTGTTATTGTTTTTATTGCTATCGTTATTATTATTAGCATTATTATTATCATTATCATTATCGAGTTAAGAATTTCATCATTATTACTCTTTTTTTTTTGTTATCAGTTACGCTGTTGTAAGTGTTACCGTCATGCTCATTCCGTAAATATTTTAGGAAGCTGGACATCCCCATTATGCGTATGTGATTAATATATTGCCTCATTAGGCACTTCATCTCAGGGGAATTACTCCTTCATCCTCTTGAATGCTTTAACCGCCCCCTTCTCTTTCTCTCTCTCTCTCTCTCTCTCTCTCTCTCTCTCTCTCTCTCTCTCTCTCTCTCTCTCTCTCTCTCTCTCTCTCTCTCTCTCTCTCTCTCTCTCTCTCTCTTTCCCTTCCCCTCTCAACCTTTCTCGCTTCCTTCTCTCCCTCTCCCCTTTCTTCCCTCCTCTCACCCTCTCCCCGTTTTTCCCTCCTCTCACCCTCTCTCCGTTTTCCCTCCTCTCGCCCTCTCCCCTTTCTTCCCTCCTCTCGCCCTCTCCCTTTTCTTCCCTCCTCTCGCCCTCTCCCCTTTCTTCCCTCCTCTTGCCCTCTCCCCTTTCTTCCCTCCTCTCACCCTCTCCCTTTTCTTCCCTCCTCTCGCCCTCTCTCCGTTTTTCCCTCTTACGAGCTTATCCCTTTCCGACTGAAGGAAGGTTTCGTAGGCTGTATGGATTCTTCTTTGATCCGCCACCTCCATCCACGTCTTGCAAGGCGAAAGTTTCCCTTGTTGCAAGATTTGGAAAAATAAGAGGATTCCATTTTTTTAGATTTTTTTTTAATTTCCTTTCTCGTACTGTACTTTTTTATTTCCTTTTTTTTCTATTTTTTATTTTATTCCTTCCTCGTACTGTACTTTTCTTTTTTCGTTTTTTTTTTATCCCGTTTGCTTGCTAATTTGTTCAAGCGCTTTGATAGTTTGTCGAATCGTCACGTTGATAAAATGTTAGGAAGAGTAAATATTTGACTGTGTGGGAAGAGAGAGAGAGGGAGAGAGAAAAAAGAAGAAAAAAATAGA
>NW_028234426.1:5430652-5433152 GCF_977035675.1 Penaeus japonicus | reverse complement strand
TCCTTGGCGACCGATCGATCTCCTTTGACGTTTTAATTGGCTCGGGCTGAAGGAACCACGGAGGAGGCGCGGGCAATGATGGCTTACTCAAGAGGTCGTTGACAAAGCTTGTCTTAATGAGCCGGCAAGCAAGAGGCAGGGAGGGGAGGAGGGAGGGAGGGAGGGAGGGAGGGAGGGAGGGAGGGAGAAAGAAAGACAGAAGGAGGGAGAGGGAGAGAAAATGGATGGACGGATGGACAAGAAGAAGGAGGGAAGGGGAGGGAAAGGAAGGGAGAGAAGAAATAAGAAAGAAAGATCAGAGACAGAGATAAGAGAAAGAGAGATATATACACAAGGAGAGGAAAGTAAAAGAGAGAGCGAGAGCAAGAGAGTGAGAGTGTCAGCCTGCCTCTGCTTCCTGCTTTTGACCTCGTCCTGTCACTTGCCGTCTCGCCCTTAGTGGTGTGAGGCCCGGCTCATTAGGGCTCGGTTATTAATCTTCACTGTAAACTTTTATTTTCCTTGATGCTTTTTCTTCAAACTTTTGGTGTTAACCTTTACTGTTCTTATATTGTTGTTGTCTCGTGTTATTGTTAGTTGTATCATCAGTTATATTTGTTATTATTTTTATCAATAATATTAGAATTAGAATTTGGGATGTTATGATTGTTATCACTATTCGTTATTTCCACCCAGTTATCTATGATTTTTATCATTATTCATAATTTTCACACAGTTGTGATCTTCACCTTTACTCCCCTCATTTGAAATGAATATAGATCACACAAACCTCCCCTATTTTCCCCCTTCACGGTCTCGTTTACTCTTAATCCCCAAAACATACACCATAAAATCAGTCCCAGGTCATTCACCATTCACCATTTACCAGAACAAAAACAAATGACACAAAGCATCTCAATCAGCTGATCTGCCTAGACCAGCTGATCGCTTCGCCTCAGGTCCTTCACGCGGAGAACAATATCCCTAAGGATAGTAAATCCACGGTCCATATCCCTAAATCCCCAAATCTTACAGACGATTAAGAGATCCTGATGAATTCTAATATATTTTTTTTCTCTCTCTTTCTTTTCTTCAGGTACGTTCGAGAGCTCCTGAGAGTACCTGCTATTGTTTACCGGCAGCCATTTTGTTGACGGACAACAAGATGAGTTTGTTGTCGACACAAGGGGTAGGTAGTTCAGGTAAAGTGCTCCATCACTGTTAATTACTCTTTGGAGTGCGTTCGAGCCTGTTAACGTATACATAAGCTTTTGGGGCGAAATTTAACGGATAGTTTGTCTTTGTCCGTTAATGGCATACGGGACGGACTGCGCTTGTAATTAAGCCCCGTCGGTGTGTTTGCGAAACGAGGGTAATAACATTAATTACAATAGATGCGGGAGATTAATAGTATGCCTCGCCGTTTCGAAATCAGAGCGCGTATATATATATATATATATATATATATATATATATATATATATATATATATATATATATATATATATATATATATATACATATATATGTATGTATATATATATATATATATATATATATGTGTGTGTGTGTGTGTGTGTGTATGTATATGTGTGCGCGCGCGCGCGTGTGTGTGTGTACTTATGTATGTATGTATGTTTGTATATATATACATATATGTGTATATGTATATATATTTATATACTTTTATACATATTCATCTCTAGTACCTTACGAATAGTTTTACAAAGACAGGAATACCAAGGAAGGAGAGATGGACAGAAACAGACAGACAGAAACAGACAACCCCCCGTAAACCTAAGGGCGAACTCACACAGACAACAAACACCCGATATGCAATCTCCTGACGCACTAAATCACACACCTCTCCCATCGGCGCCGTCGTCGCGTGGGTTGTATTCCACTCGCAAACAAGCGTCGGCGGCGGCTGACGGCGGCGAGCGGGGGCCATCTGTCCTCGACCAATTTCCCGGCGCCGGACGTGGTTGGTTGGGACAGGGCGTAAGGGAGGAAAAGGGAGGGAGGGAGGGAGGAAAAGGGAGGAAAGACAGGGAGAGAGGGAGGGTGTAGGGTGTGTGTGTGAGGGAGAGAGTAAACTGAGTGTGTGTAAGGGGGGGGGGAGAGGAGAGAGGGGGAGAGGGAGAGGGATAGAGAGAGAGGGAGAGAGAGAGAGAGAGAGAGAGAGAGAGAGAGAGAGAGCAAGAGCGAGAACGAGAGAGCTAGCGCACATAGAGAAAGAGAGAAGGGGTGGAGGTAGTAAGAACGGGAGGAAGAAGGGATAAGGAGGGGGGGGAAGAGGAAGGGGAAGAGCACGAGGGGGACTTTCTTGATATGGCTGTGAGAAAGCGATTCCCAAACCGTAATTATGGTTGTTGAATACACCCCTGGGGGCATCATCACCTGAACTACGCCCCTCCTCCTGCCCCTCCCCCTTCCTCCCCACAAATACACATAACCCCCCCTCCCCCCTTTCTCTTTCCCTAATTCCAACCCTCACGTACCCCTCCACCCCCCCTCCTCC
>NW_028234426.1:5425652-5428152 GCF_977035675.1 Penaeus japonicus | reverse complement strand
TAGATAGAGAGAGAGAGAATGAAGAGAATAGAGGGAGAGAGAAAGAGAAGATAGAGAAAGAGAGAGAAGAGAATAGAAGAGGATAGAGGGAGAGAGAAAGAGAAGATAGAGAGAGAAATAAAAAAATAAAAAAACACCGAAATTCCTGAAGTGATTCGAGTGTTGGATCACGTGGCACGCGTCGGCTCTGTGTCTAGACTGTGCATACTCTTGTTATTGTTTTTATTATGATTATTGATGCGTTTTTTTTAATCAGTAAGGGGGCTGTTGATACTATTTTTATCTTGGTGATTGGTTTGATCACCAATTCATTTTTTTTCTTGTTATTGTTAGTAGCATTGTCGTTATTATTATTATTGTTATTACTCTTTTCGTTACTACTGCTATTGAGGTTGATACAGCTGCAATTGCAACTTCTATTACACAGATTTTCAAAATCGTAATGGAAAAGATTTTCCGAAAGAAAATCAAATTTCGACACTCCCCCCCTCCAAAAAAAAAAAAAAAAAAAAAAAAAAAATATCATAATGGCTGACAGAGTGGCATTCCTCGAAGGTAAATTCTCGCTATCCTAGACGTATTCTCGAGCGCTCGTCAGACCGCAGCGCAAAAACGCTAGTTTATCCCGAGCGTGTCTGAACCGTCGGGTGAGGGAGTGAATCAGCCCCTTCTGCTAGTCACCAGGACCCGTGACGTCACCCTCGCTCACCCAGCTTAATGTCACCAATTAGAAACAGTTGTTGTCTCTCTCTCTCTCTCTCTCTCTCTCTCTCTCTCTCTCTCTCTCTCTCTCTCTCTCTCTCTCTCTCTCTCTCTCTCTCTCTCTCTCTCTCTCTCTCTCTCTCTCTCTCGGCCCGCTAGACACCTGCTACCCCGCCACCCCTCTCCCTCGCTCTTCCTCCTTCCACTCCTCCTCCCCCACTTCCCTGGGGCCCTTGACTATCCTCCCCTCCCATCCCCTCCCCTCCCTTCCTCTCCCCTCCCCATCCCCTCCCCATCCCCTCCCCTCCCCTCCTTCCTGGGCCCCATTACACCCATCCCCTCCCCTCTACTCCCCTCCTATCCTTCCTGGGCCCCATGACACCCATCCCCTCCCCTTCCCCACCCCCTCCCCACCCCTCCCCCACCCCTTCCCCTCCCCCCACCCGGTACAGCTTCTTGAAAACGTGGCTTAAATGAGCCGCTTCTCCGCCTCAGCGACGCGGGAAACAACGTTGTTTTTACCCGACAGAAGAGAAGGGTGACGATTTGCCTTAATTGGGTAATTGGGAAGGTCGCGGGCGTGCTGTGTGGGTAAGGCGGGGTATTGTGTGTGTGTGTGTATAGGGGTATGTGTGGGGGGGAGGGTTGGTGGTTGGGGTTGTGTAATATATATAGGGGTATGGTACGTATATGGGAGCTAGTCTGAGTTATTGACTTGGGTTTTGTGTTTTGTGGGGTTGGGGGTAGGGGAATGAGGGGAAGGGGTAGGGAATAAAGGAGAGAAGGGTAGGGGGGATGAAAGGAAGGGGTGGAGGGAATGAAGAGGGGGGAGGGGTGGGGGTGGAGTGGAAAAAAGGGGAAATTAAAGGGGGGGGTGAGGGTGGAGGGAATAAAAAGAAAATGAAGAAGGGGGAGGGATGGGGGTGGAGGGAATAAATAGGAAATGAAGAGGGTGGAGGGAATAAAGAGAAATAAAGAGGGGGAAGTGGTGGGGTGGAGTGGAAAAAAGGAGGAAATGAAGAGGGGGAAGGGGGAATGGGGAGGGGATGGGAGGACACAGAGATAGAGAAAGGTCGACTTGGACATCAGAGAAAAGGTCACAACGTCGAAAGGTTTTGAATATTCGATGGCGCGCCAACGAATCGATGACGGTGCATTAAGGCAATGATAAAAATGCCTTTGACATTGCTTTCCACTTTTTTTTTAGAGTTCTTCCGGCATATGTTTTTCAGTATGTTTTTTTTTTGTATGATTCATTTTTTATTTATAGTATTTTGACATGCCTCGGATAAAGAAAAACAAAATGAAATGAAGAAATAAAAAAATCATGCATGATTCATTTTTATTAATATATATATATATATTTTTTTTTTTTAGCAGGGTGATATTTCTAACAATATATCCATTATTTCAAATACCGTTTTGAAAAATATATATATCTCCGTTGTTTTATCATAAATATCAAAGAACACGAAATGAGAATCAATCCGCTTCAGACACCGTCCATACTTCAGAACCTGAACAGCTGAAAGATCAGAAATCCAAATCCGAGTCAGGAATAGCTCTTTAAAAAAAAAAAAAAAAAAAAAAAAAAAATCGCCTTCAGTTAAAAACACCTAAACAAAGAAGGAATTTCAGAGCAAGGGAGACACCGGGTCGTTTCTTGTAGTATTTTGTCATCAGTAACAGATGGATGGAGAGATAGATAGATAGAAATAGAGGCAGATTTTTGAACAGATAGACAAATAGATATTGGTAAATTAAGAGACTGATAGACAAATAGATATAGACAGATATA